>NC_083784.1:4106164-4505454 GCF_015708825.2 Lethenteron reissneri
AGTGGCGAGGTGCGCCAACCACTGCGCCA
Organism: Lethenteron reissneri; assembly: GCF_015708825.2. Taxonomy (NCBI): domain Eukaryota; kingdom Metazoa; phylum Chordata; class Hyperoartia; order Petromyzontiformes; family Petromyzontidae; genus Lethenteron; species Lethenteron reissneri. The sequence goes on from NC_083784.1 coordinate 4,106,194, forward strand.
CCGCTCCCCCGTACGAACACTCGCACGGCGAAACACACACATACACACACAGACACAACAACAACAACCGCCATTCGCCACTAAGTGGCGGTGACGTCAACACGACGCTTGTGCCAGGCCATGTGCACCTTGAGGCCACGTGAAGTGTCGAACGCCCGCTGGCAGGTCACGGGGCAGACCCAGGTGCCACGGGTCGACTGACTAAGATGACTGAGATGACTGGCTGATGCACCACCTGTGCCCCCTACTGTACCAACTTGCTGTGCTTTAGCCACCCGGCACTCCCCTCGTTGTTGTGAGCGTCCCTCCTCCGCCCTCCGTTGTTGTTGGAGGGCGACTGCCTCCAACTGCGCAGTAGCAGCGGTCCTTCACGAGCCTCCTCCACTGAGGCCGATCTTGACACCGCTGGTACCAGTCATCGGCAAGTCCACTCAGCTCCACGTCCTCCTGTACCACATCACTCCATCTCTTCTCTAGCCCGTGCCGCGCCCGCTTAGCCCCCTCGATCCGGCCGAACAAAAGCTGTTTGGGCATGCGGTGGCTGGGCATGCGGGCTACGTGACCCAGCCAACGCAGCCTTGCCTGCCGGAAGAGCTCACCGATGGGACATTGTCCAGGTCTTTCACACACACATGCACACACACGCACACACGCACACGCACACACGTACGCACACACACACGCACACACGCACACACACACACGTACACACGCGCACACACACACGCGCACATACGCGTACACACACACGAACACACGCACACACACGCACACACACGCGCACACACACACAAGCGCACACACACACAAGCGCACACACACGCGCACACACGCGCACACACACGCGCACACACACGCGCACGCACACGCGCACACACACGCGCACACACACACGCGCACACGCACACACACACACACGCACACACACACACACGCACACACGCACACGCGCACACATGCACACACATACGCTCAGAAAGATGCGCGCGCGGGGGCTCTGAAGACAATGCCCAGAGCATTGTGCGACGATGGCGAGGGAGGGGGGAGCTTTCGATACGCACACTCATTGATTTGTTCCTGACATTGTTTTGATTTTACAAAAAAAGAACACGTGTATGTGTGTATCAGCTCATATTGCACTATCACGCAAGTGCTCGCGCGAATGTTTATTTGCCTTTGCATGTTTGCACGTGTGTATGTATGCAGATGTATGTATGCATTCTTGGTGTGTGTGAAGTTCAACATCCGTACAAGTGTGTCTGTGTGTGTGTGTTATTGTTTGTGCGCAGCGGTAAGCGCGCTGCGCTCCGAAGCCGGTGACCCGAGTTCGATTCCCGCTCACGGCCAACACCGGTGACGATTATCTGAACCGGTCCTGGGCCTCGCCTAAGTCGACTCAGCCTCAAATTAGAACCTGGTGCGGTGTGTAAAACATCACCACTGGGGAGACAAATGCGGCCGGGCGTGGTGGTGACCACCCACCCCCTCGTGTGCCGTGCCGACCTTCATAGGTGCTCGCAAACAGCACTTGCCCCTACAGTCTGTTAGGATATACGGGGAATCTTTGCCTTTGTGTACGTATGTGCGTGTATGGAGAGGTTTCGTGTAGCCATTGGTGTGCTGTGCTAAGCTGAGCTCGGCAAACCGAGTTCGATTCCCACTCACGACCAACAAACACCAGGAACTGCTCCTGGACCTCCCCTAGGTCGACTCAACCTCAAACGAGCACTCTACCTGGTGCAATGTGCGTACTTCAGCGCCGCGGGAAGACAAATGCGTCCTGGCGTGGTTAGGGAGACACGCTTGCCATGCCGGCCCTTCAGAGTTGCCGCTACTCGCACTTGCCCCAACGGCGTGTGGAAGGCTACCCGGGGCACCTTTGTATGTGCCTGCGTCTCGTCGTGTGTCTCTCTATTCACGCGGTGCACGTGCGTCAGGCGCTCCTCGTTTAATTGGGGACCGGGGATCTCTCGCGCCGTCAATCGATCGGCGTTCGCGTCCCCGTTTTTATTCGCGTTCAAGAGACAATGAACGAGAAATATTAAAAGAGAGAGAGACATGAGAGAGAGAGAGAGACGTGGGCAAGGAGAGCACGTGCGCGCGCGTGCGTGTGAATCTCGATAATAATAATTCGGTAATAATAGCTTACTTATACAGGGTGCTTCAAAAAGATGTTAACACTTACATGGGACCATCGCTTTTTTTAAATAGAAAAAGAACGGATGATACAACAATGTGACGTGATAACAAATGTACGTTAATAGCTTTTAAAAAGTGAAAGAGTTTCAACTTCTTCTTGGTTCTATCGGTAAAGTCAAGTAGAAGGGAAGTAATAAAATAATAAAAATAAAACATAATAAAATAATTCTCACGACGTTTCGGCCACAACGCAAGCAGCCGTCCTCAGGTGAAAACCAGGTCTGTCGAGGCGACAGCTGTCGCCTCGACAGACCTTCTACGTGACTTTACCGAAAGAACCAAGAAGATGAATCCCTGCAGTCACGAAAGCTTTAAATCGAGTTTCAACGTGTTCGCCATTATTGTCAAGGCTTGCAATGGAATCTTCTCCAGGTGGTCTCCATGGCCCGGAGGCACATTGATTGTGGTGTTGCTGCAAATTCTCGGAAGTGTTGACATTTTTTTGAAGCACCCCATATATCGGGGCCCACTGTCAAAGAATCTCAAGGAGTTTTACATCGGTGCCAATGGGGGGGGGGCGGGGTCAGAAGTCGCTGAGTTAAATATGAAACGCCTTAAAAAATATATGAATTCATCTTCTTGGTTCTTTCGGTAAAGTCACGTAGAATGGAAATAATAAAATAATAAAAATAAAACATAATAAAACAATTCTCACGTCCTCAGGTGTAGAACAGACATGTCGAGAAGAAAGAGTCTGAATGAATCATTCAGACTCTGTCTTCTCGACAGACCTGTTCTACACTGTCTTCTCGACATACCTGTTTGACACCTGAGGACGGCTGTTTGCGTTGTGGCCGAAACTTCGTGAGAATTGTTTTATTATGTTTTATTTTTATTATTTTATTATTTCCCTTCTACCTGACTTTACCGAAAGAACCAAGAAGATGAATCCCTGCAGTCACGAAAGCTTTAAATCGACATGTATGAATTATTGTATTGCTGGCTCTTGAAGGTCCCAGGCGACCAGAATTTCCCGTGATGGCTTTGGGCAGAGAGTTTCACAGCTCGGCTGCCATGGGAGCGAGCGCCCAGAAGTCGCTGCCCATGGGGCTGGAACTTCGTTCTGGGAATGAAGAAGGATAAAGAAAAGAAGATCTCAGATCTGCCGACCTCGGGGTTCTTGCTGGTGCGTAGGGGCATCAGAAGTAGCAGCAGCTCCATAATACACGGGGAGAGCGAAATGGTCCAGGGCTATGGGTGATCGTTCAGGGCCAATTGCCACGGCCCCCCGGACACATCGCCTGATCGGTGGTCATTGTCAACACAAATGAGGATCCACGTTTGTCTGTGTGTTTTTATGTTGGGGGGAGCGCGGGGGGGGGGGGTAATGCCACTTTGATAGTTTTATGTCAACATTCTCGAGCAATTCTGGTCATAAATGTGACAGATTATTTTTGTGGCTGTTTGCGTTTACGGTGGCGGTGCACAAACAACAAGAAGAAACACATTTTTGGTTCTTTCAGTAAAGTCACGTAGAAGGGAAATAACAAAATAATAATAATAAAACATAATAAGATAAAATTCTCACGACGTTTCGTCCTGAATGGACGCTGTCTTTCCGACAGCCCTGTGCTTCACCTGAGGACGGCTGCTTGCGTTGTGGCCGAAACGGCGTGATAATTTTATCTTATTATGCTTAATTTTCATTATTTTATTATTTCCCTTCTACGTGACTTTACCGAAAGAACCAAGAAAATGAATCCATGCAGTCACGAAGGCTTTAAATCGAAAAAAACAAGAAACAACTCAACATATTCGTAAATAACATCGTGGCGTTTAAATGACATTCATATAAACAGTCGACGTTTCGGGCAATGCCTCTTCTTCATAGCACAACAGAGAGAGAGAGAGAGGCCAGCGAATACTCTCTTCACGATTCGACCTCATGCTCCTTTCTTGGCAGTGTCTCTGAGGCTCGTTGTCTGAGTTGTCCTTGCTGCGTGTAAGTGGTTCTGAGTCATTTCCATCTCCGCTGTGGTGGCGCAGTTTTTTTTATCATCTATCGAGATGATGGGGTGAGATTTATTTCTTCGTCGAGGGTGGAATCCGCATTATCCACTACACACATCAAGTGGGAGATGATGATGATGATGTCTCTTTGGTCCCTTGCCTGGCGCGCTCCAGACTGGCTAGAATGAAGGAGGAGGAGGCGGAGGAAGATGAGGAGGAGAAAGAGGAGGAGGAGAAGGAACGGGAATGAAAGCGAATTATCTGCCTTATTAATTTTGATTCATATACTAGTCCTGTCCATATTCACGCGCAGACAAAGACAAACAATATGTTCGCAGTCATTACACGCGACGCGCTTGCCACAAACGAACCACAATAGCTCGCTGCTGATATCGTGAAGGAGCATAAACCATCATCACGCCAACTCGGCTCATCCCCAGCAGCGCTTTCAAATGCGCTTCTGGCGGCCGTCTGGAACGCTCTAGCTTCCGATATTAGGAAGCCACCTGGAGCTACGCGCTACATTGAAAACTAATTTATTTCGAGCTGCTTTCTGTGTTTAGTTTATTGTCATTTCACCGCACCTTCCCATGAGCGAGGCTGGCTACGTACGGTGCGATAGAAGTTCAACGTACATACATGCATGCAAAGATCCCCCGTATAGCCTATACCCGACTTTTGGGGCAAGTGCTGTGAGCGAGTACGTGTGGGAACCAGATCAGGCGCGCGATGGGACTGGGTGACCAACACCACGCCCGGCCGCCTTTGTCTCCCTAGTGGCGATTTTACAAACCTCACCAGGTACTCATTTGAGACTGAGTCGACCTAGGGGAGGCCCATCACCGGTTCAGATATTCGCCACTGATCTCCCGCTTCTTGTCGGGAATCGAACCAACAAACAAAGATCACCCTCATAGCTTGCACAGACTGTTGAGGCAAGTTCTGTTATCCAGTACCTATGCAGACCAGCACGGCACATACACAGCTATATACACGTATACACAAAGACAAACAAAGATCCCCCGTACAGCCTGAACAGACTGTTGGGGCAAGAGCTGTTAGCGAGCACCTATGAGGGCCGGAACGTCACACGAGGGGGTGGGTGGCCAGCACCACGCCCGGCCGCCTTTGTCTTCCTAGTGGCGATTTTACACACCGCACCAGGTACTCATTTGAGGCTGAGTCGGAGGCCCAGGTCCGGTTCAGATAATCGTCACTGGTGTTGGCCGTGAGCTGGACTCGAACTCGGGTCGCTGGGTTCGTAGCGCAGCGCGCTAACCGCTACACCACCGCTCGCTCCCCACACCTACACACACACACCGATATACGTACGTACGTACGTATAAACACACAGATACACATATACTGTACACGCAAACACAAAGCACAAACACAAAACACGCGCATCCTTTCACCTGCTCACATCTCCTAATTGAGTGGCGTCAGTCTGGTTGGAGGGGGGGTGGGGGGGATGGGTGGGGGGGATGATAGAAGGGAGGGTGGGAGGGGGGGTGGGAGGGGGGGTGGGGGGGATGGGAGGGGGATGGGAGGGGGGTGGGAGGGGGATGGGAGGGGGGGGAGATTGACGGAGAAAGAGCGAAGCCAGAATCACGACAGAATTCCTTATCTCACCGCTCTCTCTCTCTCTTTCACTCCTTGTACAATCTGTGCTATTATGAAGGGCCATCGTTCGAAACGTCACCAATTGAGTCTGTTGGGGGGTGGGTGAGTTGTTGTTGTTGTTGTTGATCCGCGCAAATGGATGATCCCCATTTCCGTTCGTCTCCCCGAGAAACTCGTGGGGAATTCTCGGACGAGATGAGTAATTATCGCGTTCGGCACAAAAAAAACATCTCCGTCTCGTATTAATTTAGCGAGTCGGTGCCACATACCGCTTCATCACCGTTAGTTCTGGAGCACGTAATTAACGGTACACCCCCCCCCCTCCCCCACCCGAAACTCGGGGTGTCGTAAATTAACGCCATTAGCGTCCGTGGCTCGGTAATTATCGGCACCACAATGGGCACGCACACGCACACAAAGATCCCCCGTGTAGGCTAAGCAGACTTATAGGACCGATGAAGGCCGGTAGGGCACACGGGGGATGGGGCGGCGGTGGTAGCCAACACCACCGCAGGTACTCATTTGAGGCTGAGTCGACCTAGGGAAGGAACCAGTACCGGTTTAGATAATCGTCACGCGTGTTGGTGGTGCGCTGGTCGGCAGGTTCGTAGGGTACCGCTCCACCCGCCCCCCCACGCACAAAGGCAAAGATCCCCCGTGTAGCCTTAACTGACTGTTTAGGGCAAGCGCTGTTAGCGAGCACCTATGAATGCCGGAACGGCAACACACGGAGGTGGGTGGCCAGCACCACACCCGACCGCCTTTGTCTCTCTAGTGGCGATGTTCATACACCGCGCCAGGTACTCATTTGAGGCTGAGTGGACCTATGGGAGTCTCAGGACCGGTTCAAATATTCACCACTGTTATTGATCGTGAGCGGGAATCGAACTCAGGTGACCAGGTTTGTAGCACAACGCCGAACCACTACACGTGCGCTCCTCGCACACACACGCACACGCACATGCACGCACACACACGCATGCACACACACGCGCACGCACACACACGCACACGCACGCACACAAAAACAAATTTCCCCCGTTTATCTTCTTGGTTCTTTCGGTAAAGTCACGTAGAAGGGAAATAATAAAGTAATAAAAAATATTACATAATTAAATAATATAATAATATATAATATTTTATTATTTCCCTTCTACGTGACTTTACCGAAAGAACCAAGAAGATGAATCCCTGCAGTCACGAAAGCTTTAAATCGAAATCCCCCGTTTAGCCAAGTGCTGTTAGCGAGCACCTATGAAGGTGGTGGGTGGCCAGGACCACGCCTGACCGCATTTGTCTCCCTAGTGGCGATGTTTACACACCGCATCAGGTACTCGTTTTAGGTTGAGTTGACCTAGAGGAGACCCGGGGCCAGCTCACATAATCGTCCCTGGTGTTGGCCGTGAGCGGGAATCGAACTTGCGTCGCCAGGTTCGTAGCGCAGCGTGCTAACCGCTACTCCACCGCTCCCTATACACACAAACACACACACACACGCGCATACACACAAACACGCACACACACACGCGCACACATACGGACACACACGCACATACGGACACACGCAAGCAAGCACGTGCACACACGCCTGTTCGCGAGCCGGCAACTGGCACAGCAACACAGCAGCACACACACACAAAGAAGCATATCCCCCTTATAGCCTACAGAGACTATTCGGGCAAGTGCTGTTCGTGAGCACTTATGAACGCCGGCACGGCACACAGATGAGTGGGTGGGTGACCAACACCACGCCCAGCCACCTTTATCTCCCCAGTGCCGATGTTCTTTACACAGCACACGAGGTACTCATTTAAGGCTGCGTCGACCTAAGCGAGGTCCAGGACCGGTTCAAAATATTCGCCACTGTTATTACGACTCCCTTGAGTGGCAGATTTGTGCCAGACAGGCGCCAAGTATTTAATAAAAAATAAACAAAAATGATTTGACTTGACGTTTAGCTGCGAGCGGGAATCGAGCTCGGGTCGCTCACAATACGCTCGAGACAATGCGGCGGACGAGACAATACGAATTAGACAATACGGGCAAGACAATACGAATTAGACAATACAAACGAGACAATACATAAGAGACAATACGAACTCAACAATATGAATGAGACAAGAAGGAAGAGACATACGAATTAGACAATAGGAACGAGACAATACAAATTAGACAATACGGGCGAGACAATACAAACGAGACAATACATAAGAGACAATACGAATTCAACAATACGAAAGAAACAATGCAAACGGGACAATACGGACGAGACAATACGGACGAGATGGAATAAACGAGTCAGTCATTTCCAACGAGTCAGTTACAAATACAACACCGACGGAACAACATCGTGACATTCCCCAAAAATCTCATCGTAACCCACAAATCGTGACTCTGCTCCCATTCCCGTGGTGGTTGGTGATGGTAGTTGTTGTGTGTCGTGGGGGGGGGGGGGGCGGGGAGTGGGGGCTGAGTGGCGAGGGAAGAATGGGAGGAGTGGGGGGGCCTGGGTAAACCGTCGCAAGCATTACCGACTTACTCTTTGGTTCTTTCGGTAAAGTCACGTATAAAGATAAAATTATAAATTAAATACTAGCATACGACGTTTCGATTGCAACACGCAAGCAATCATCATCAGGTATAAATGAAATAGAAACACAAATCTAGTATACTTAGAAATGTAATGTAATACAACAGAGAGTCGGATAACATAACAGTCAACACCCTACCTGGTTGATTACGTTCTTCCTGAGAATGCTAAATTTGAGAGAGAGATTAAACACCGACTTACCCACCGGTATACATACGAATTGGAGGGGGCGCAGGGGAGTTGGGGGGGGGGGATCAGAGGGGCGGGGCTGTTGGAGGAGGGGGTGGGGGGACACAGAACCACATCACGTGAAGGCGGGCGCGCCGTCGTTATGAATAGGGCCGTGATGTCATCGTCCATCGCGTCTCTGAGCGGGCGGCTGAGTCGGGTTGGGGCTTGGGTGTCCGTGTCGGTGCACCCATCACTGCCGTGCCCCCATCACTGCCGTGCCCCCATTAGCGCGGTCACTCACAGCGGCGAGCACCTGGCCCTGCCACTCGGAGCGGGAAGGGTTCGCTCCAAATCCCATACACACTCCCCCCCACCACCACCATCCCCGCCCCCCACCACCACCATCCCCGCCCCCCACCACCACCATCCTCTGGCCCCCCATCACCATCCCCTGCCCCCCCCCCATCATCACAGCCCCTTCCATCGACCCCACCCCCCCAAAACAAATTTTAGTGTAGAGACATCAATAAGGGATACTGCAATGTAGGTGTTTGGTTGAATTTCTTTCGCGCCGTACGTAGCCAACCTCGCTAATGGGAGTTTGCGAGAAATGCCGCGCGGCAAAAAAAAAACAACAACACGAAACTTGGACTTGCGCCGAAAGTTGGGATGAATGTCTTTCCACCGAAGACTCCCCCAACAGCCTGTAACAGCCAGGCTGTTGGGGCAAGTGCAGTTAGAGAGCGCATATGAAGGCCGGCACTGTGGTACACAAGCGAGTGTGTGGGAGGGAAGGGCAGCACCACGCCCGATCGCCTTTCACCTCCCCACACCCTCCCTCCTCGCCAACCAAGCCAGCAGTATCAAGCGTGCGCTGGGGGAAAGTGTGGGTATCTCTCACCTATTCCACCACGTCCGGTGAACGTGGGAGAGTTCGGCTCTCGATTAGAGGGGAGGGGGGGGGGCTTTCTAGAACTCTCCCCCCTAGCGGTGGGCCCGGGGGGAGGGGGGGGGCTTCCGACAGCAGTGGCGTGAGCAGAGCAGTTGCAGGACTGCGCCTTTAGCGTCGGCATGGACGAGCGTAGGGCGGCTGGGAATGTGAGCCCGTGTGACTTATTTGGGGTTCAGGAGATCTGGGGGTATTAGCGAGGAAGACGTTTTGACTACGGGGAAGAGATGAGAGCCAACATTGTGCCACGTTAAATATAATTATTATCAAAGCAACATCATCATTATCACTCACGTGTTATCAAATGCCTATTGTATTTTCTCAATTGTATTTTCATTCTCACCACGGTGCCATTGTACTATGATCGTTACATGTTATAGATTATTATGCGGTATCATTATCATCAAACTTATAATTTAAGACAATTATTCATCTATCTTCTTGGTTCTTTCGGTAAAGTCACGTAGAAGGGAAACAATAACATAATAAAAATAAAACATAATAAAATAATATAGTGTTCATTGGATCTTAGCAGTACAAACTACGTCTCTGACCCGGCCATTATGAACCCCATTAGGGAGCGAGACATCCAGAGCCTAGACTCAGACATTCAGCATTGCCAGCTCATTGTATCTGACACGGCCAATGTCAATTCCCCGACACACACACACACGCGCTCACATCCTGGGCTTGAACCCAGACTCTCCGCGTGCTTGGCTCACTTCTTTTCACACGGTCACTGTGAAACCACTGAGACAGACATACAGGATATGGGCAATGCCGACTCACTGTCTCTGCCACGGTCATTATGCACCCCCCCCCCCCCCCTAGAGACGCAGCCACTCAAACCCTGGGCTTGAACCCAGACCCTTACCAATGCCTGGCTCAGGCTCTCTGACGTAGCCATCGTGAACCCAAACCCCAGCCACTTTGAGAGAATCCACAACAACACAAAAGGCGCTGCCAGAAGACCGCGTCGGCTGACGCAGGGTGTGTAAACAAACACGTGTCTAGTTTCGGCCACGGGCCAGATATGGGTAAGAAAGCGTAATTATCGTCGGCTTATTTAGCCGAAACGTCGCCTATTAAATATTATATTTCATCTTTAGGGTCAGGGTGTTGATGACTAATGTTTTTGTTGTTGTTGTTGTTATTTATGCTTGTGCACCACTGCTAACGCAGCAGCAGCAGCATCGTAATCGTCATCACACAATCAAACATTTCATTTCAAGTGTCTCAGGCACTGTCCCTCTCTCTGCCTCTCTGTCTCAGTGGCCACACGTGGATGGGGTTGTCGGTGTTGATCCACACTCATCGGCTGCCTCTCCCCCGAGTCTCGACGCAGCGTCTCGGGCTCGGTCGTAGAGACGCCGAGGAATGGTCGAATGAATGATCGCGGCTCATTTGCGGCGTTGAGGAGCCGGGGGATACTCATAGACACGCTTAGCCAAAACCATCATTAACCACGCATCCCATTCCTCCTCCCTCCCTCCCCTCCCTCCCTACCCGCCAACACACAACTCTCTCTCCCCTCTCTCTCTCTTTTTTTTACGATCAGTGGAAACAAGAAGATGCTCGGTGTAGTCGGCACTTTGCTTCGTTCATCATTTCGTAATTTTTTTTTAAATAACAACTTTGCTTTATGTAAACCCCCACCTCTCGCTCACTCTCTCGCTCTCTCTCTCGTTCTGCACGCAGCCCTTCTCGCAGTCCAACGGCCTCCGACGGGTAGCTCATAACTTGCATGCAGAGCTCCACGTCATCTGCCACCGAGCACACGGCCTCCTCCATCGCCCACTCCTCCTTGAAGGCCGGCACGGCGTGGGTCAGCCCTGCATGGCGGAACTCTCTCGCTCTCCACCGTTGCGACGCAGTAGTATAACTATCGTATCACTATTGGTGACATTATAATAATAGATGTTTTACCCTTTTTTCTGGCAACAAAACTCAAACCTCTTTGACAAGGAATCATGTTTGCATTGACCACAATACCTGCGGTAATAATGCAAAAAAACCAGCACACTGATAATGCATGCATTGTCCTTGAAATTGATTGGTCCACACCAGAGACAGCTTTCCTTAGAGCCTAGTCTCATACGGTGTTCGACCAGAAGACGCAAAAGGCGCACAACTCAAAGACAACGCACTATCTGATTATTATATTTTGCTACTGGCAAAGGAGGCCTCGTGCTATTGATGATATTGTTAAACAACAGATTATTTGGTGACCGCTTCTGTGTTGGCACAAGCACGGAGCCCTCTAACCCCTCCACCACCCGCCATAGCCCACCCGACATTGCTTGGTTTTGTTTGGCCTGCCTCGGCTGGTGGGGAGGGGTTTACTTTCTGATTGACGTTACACCTTCACGAACGAACCTCACCCCCACAACACTCAACACCTTCATCAATGACACCCTGTGATCGTGTGGCATTAATGCAATATCTTTTACAGGCGACGTTTCGGGCAATGCCCCTTCTTAATGTGCCAATAAGGCTCACATTTCTCTAGCACCCATCTCTGAAGTCGTCGTCACGCCATTCTCTGTGCGGTCTTCCTCTCTGTCCCCTTCCTTCCAAACAAACTCTTCATTCTTTTGTTGCCCATCCTACACAGAGGTGTCCAAATCGTGCACAGTTTCTTTCTCATCATTGCCTGCATCATCATCGTCAACGTCATTATCATCAGGTCGTCTTCTTCCACCTGCAACGTCTTTCTTCATTCTGCGTCGGTCACTCTTTGGGCCCGCCTGAAAACGAGAGACTGAGGGGTGAATGCGGACTGACCTTGGACATGAGAGGTACCGCAGGAATCTGGGGAAGATGGCACATTGAGACGTATGCACGCTGAACTTCTATCGCACCGTACGTACACAACAGTGCTAATCGGAGGTGCGGGGGAAAGACAACTAAAATGAACACACACATCCATTCTAAAGAAATTAGTTTTCAATCCAGATGATTTCAAAGTGGCATAGCTCCAGTCAATGCCGGATTAAGCTAGTACGGGGCCTGTAGCATATGTTATAAAGGGGCCCTAAATTATAAAAAAAATTAACACGTAAATATTAAAACACGTAATATTTTTACATGCATAGTAAAGTAATTGTATTTTTTCATTTGCTATACAGCCAGATAATACTAACCTTAAACACCAGTCGTTCATAAGGCGGTATAGTACTATAGTAATAGAGCAAGTGCAGAATCACTGAAGCGGAATTGATAGCTTGAAAGCATTTAGCGCGAAGCCCTTGAAAGTCCGGGGCCCGTAGCATTTGTAGATACTTGTGCTACTCCGATAATCCGGCACTGGCTCCAGTGGCTTCCTAATATCGCTGAGAAGAACGTTCCAGACGGGCCGCAGAATCGTGCATCTGAAAGCGCCGCGCGACGACGCGTTGACCGCCGTCCTTGTCCGATGTCTGAGCCAAACGCCGCTGCTGCTGCTACTGCGAGGATGACCGCGGTTCGCGCGACGATGGCTGATGTTCTTTGACGAGATCAGCGACGCGTTGTGGTTCATTTTGAGTGGCGAGCATTTTGGGTGCCATGAGCGGCGACATTGCGAGTTTTAAGTCGCGCAGTCGGCAGCTGGAACGACTTGGACGCAACTGGGAGGAGCAGGAGGAGGAATCCGATTGAACGTTGTTGAGCTAAAGGCCGTGGGACAAGAGTTGCACGGACGGAACGCCACGATCGCCGGCGGCTTCGAGAAACGAGACGTGGAGCACAGCGACACAAATCTTCACAGGCCAGCCCGTGGTCTTGGAAGAGGTGAGAGGTCCCACGCGTTACCCCACCACACGCGATCTGCCAATGGACTTGACCGTTACGCACCACCGCATACTGCGTCACCACACGTGCATCCATGCACGTGGACACGCAACAATATCCGGTCGTTGGCCGCTCAGTTGCGGTGAGCTCATCGCTGCGCTTGTGCCAAGCTAGGTGCACCTTGAGGTCACAAACGTGAAGTTTGGAAGGCTCTCGCTGTTTGGCACGAGGTCACGGGACGGGTCCAGGTGCCATGGGTTGATTGAGATGCCTGGCAAATGCACCAACTGTGCTCACCCCTCTCTGTGTCTACTCGCTGCGTTTTATCCGCCCGGCGCTGCGCTTGTTGTTGTGAGCGTCGCTTCCCATGCACACGCACGCGCGCACCCAGCATGGATGGGAATCCTCGCATAGCTCGCAAGCTTAGCAGTGGCTGTGTGCGTGAGTGTGTGCGTGCCTGCGCGTGTGTGTGCGTGAGTGTGTGCGTGAGGGTGTGCGTGCCTGCGCGTGTGTGTGCGTGAGTGTGTGCGTGCCTGCGCGTGTGTGTGCGTGAGTGCGTGAGTGCGTGTGGGGAGCGGTAGTGTAGCGGTTAGCGCGCTGTGCTACGAACCTGGCAATTCGAGTTCGATTCCGGCTCACGGCCAACACCATTGACGATTGTTTGAACCGGTCATGGGCCTCCTCTAGGTCGACTCAGCCTCAAATAAGCACGTGGTCCGATGTGTAATTATCACCACCGGGGATACAAAGGCGGCCGGGCGTGGTGCTGGCCAATCACCCCCTCGTGTGCCGTTCAAGATTCATAGGTGCTCGCTAACAGCACTTGTCCCAGCAATCTGTTACGACTATACGGGGGATTCTTTTCTTTGTGTGTGTGTATGCATGTGTGTGTGTGTGCGTGCGTGCGCGCGTGCCTGTGCGTGTGTGCGTGCGTGTGTGTGTGCGCCGTCAATAACCGCAACAACGCACAGTAATTCGTGACAAACCGACACAGAGACCCATAGACGAACGTACAGATCCATATACATACATTGAGACCCGTGGAACTTACGCAGACGCTCATGTACTTACACAGAGGCTCGTTAGACTTTCACAGGGACCCATAGACTTAGATAGGGACCCAGCGAGCCTGCGATGGTCACCCGCAACTGATTTCATCGCTCCGTCTCCCTGGACGAACGTCCTCTCGGGCGCGTGATCCCATGGACCCCTCCGCCCACCCTTCCCCTCTGTATGTCCGTTCCCCGAAGTCCCCATAAGCTCACTTCACACTTTGATTTGAGGCTCGTGCCCGCACGGCGCTGAAGCGTCCGGGTTCGATCCCCGACTCTGCGGAGTTGTCGACGTTCTCACCACCCCGCCGCACCACGTGCTGCGGGCCGCTGAGTGACGCGTGAGTGAGGGGTTTGTACGTCACAGGTTAAATTTCGATCGAAAGCTTTCGTGACTGCAGGGATTCATCTTCTTGGTTCTTTCGGTAAAGTCACGTCGAAGGGAAGTAATAAAATAATAAAAATAAAACATAATAAGATAATTCTCACGACGTTTCGGCCACAACGCAAGCAGCCGTCCTCAGGTGAAGACCAGGTCTGTCGGGGAGATAGCGTCTGAATGCTAATGCTATTCAGACGCCACAACGCAAGCAGCCGTCCTCAGGTGAAGACCAGGTCTGTCGGGGAGATAGCGTCTGAATGCTAATGCTATTCAGACGCTGTCTCCCCGACAGACCTGGTCTTCACCTGAGGACGGCTGCTTGCGTTGTGGCCGAAACGTCGTGAGAATTATTTTCTTATGTTTTATTTTTATTATTTTATTACTTCCCTTCTACGTGACTTTACCGAAAGAACCAAGAAGACGTCACAGGTTGGTTGTCGTGCTGATGTGGTCATCCATGAGCCGTCTGAGCTACTGGACTCGAAACATCTCCTCCTAGTGGGGGTTGGTGGGGGGGGGGGGTTGGCTCGTGGTCAAATCCTACCCTCTCAACACAGGCAATCGCCCGCGGGCCCCCTCCCGAACCCAACAACGCACGAGTTGGATTCCGGCCACGGGTGTAAAGTCACACGCAACCAACGCCAACGCAGTTGGCGTGGCGTTCGAGGTGACTCGTGTGGTGATGTCGCCCCGACACCCCCCCCCCCTCTAATCACTGTGCGCTGGCGACTCCATAAAAAAAACATCAGCTGCGGCTCCTCCTGGCTGCAAGATGAGGAGGATACGTAATGCCCGCGTGTGGGTGGACTCACTCATTCCATGGGTTGACTCATTGTGGGTGGACTCACTCATTGCATGGGTTGACCCATTGTGGGTAGACTCACTCATTGCATGGGTTGACCCATTGTGGGTAGACTCACTCATTGCATGGGTTGACTCATTGTGGATGGACTCACTCATTGTATGGGTTGACTCATTGTGGGTGGACTCACTCATTGCATGGGTTGACCATTGTAAATGGACTCACTCATTGCATGGGTTGACTCATCGTGGGTGGACTCACTCATTGCATGGGTTGACTCATTGTGGGTGGACTCACTCATTGCATGGGTTGACCCATTGTGGGTAGACTCACTCATTGCATGGGTTGACCCATTGTGGGTAGACTCACTCATTGCATGGGTTGACTCATTGTGGATGGACTCACTCATTGTATGGGTTGACTCATTGTGGGTGGACTCACTCATTGCATGGGTTGACTCATTGTGGGTGGACTCACTCATTGCATGGCTTGACTCATTGTGGGTGGACTTACTCATTGCATGGGTTGACCATTGTAAATGGACTCACTCATTGCATGGGTTGACTCATCGTGGGTGGACTCACTCATTGCATAGGGTTGACTCATTGTGGGTAGACTCACTCATTGCATGGGTTGACCCATTGTGGATGGACTCACTCATTGCATGGGTTGACTCATTGTGGATGGACTCACTCATTGCATGGGTTGACCCATTGTGAGTGGACTCACTCATTGCATGGGTTGACTCATTGTGGATGGACTCACTCATTGTATGGGTTGACTCATTGTGGGTGGACTCACTCATTGCATGGGTTGACTCATTGTGGGTGGACTCACTCATTGCATGGCTTGACTCATTGTGGGTGGACTTACTCATTGCATGGGTTGACCATTGTAAATGGACTCACTCATTGTATGGGTTGACTCATCGTGGGTGGACTCACTCATTGCATGGGTTGACTCATTGTGGGTAGACTCACTCATTGCATGGGTTGACCCATTGTGGATGGACTCACTCATTGCATGGGTTGACTCATTGTGGATGGACTCACTCATTGCATGGGTTGACCCATTGTGGGTGGACTCACTCATTGCATGGGTTGACCCATTGTGGATGGACTCACTCATTGCATGGGTTGACTTATTGTGGATGGACTCACTCATTGCATGGGTTGACCCATTGTGGATGGACTCACTCATTGCATGGGTTGACTCATTGTGGATGGACTCACTCATTGCATGGGTTGACTCATTGTGGATGGACTCACTCATTGCATGGGTTGACCCATTGTGGATGGACTCACTCATTGCATGGGTTTACTCATTATGGATGGACTCACTCATTGCATGGGTTGACTCATTGTGGATGGACTCACTCATTGCATGGGTTGACCCATTGTGGGTGGACTTACTCATTGCATGGGTTGACTCATTGTGGGTGGACTTACTCATGCCATAGGTCGACTCATTGTGGGTGGACTCACTCATTGCATGCGTTGACTCATTGTGAGTGGACTTATTCATAATTTGAACACTACACCAGGGAGTGGTGATGATGATGCACCGGTGATATTTTGTTGAGCGTACATCCACTTCCTCTACAGACAATGACAGGGCAATGTAAAGTTTGTTGTTGTTGTTCGTAAATATGGAAGGGACCCGAAAGAGTGGTGGAGACCAAACGGAGAGAATTGCTTGTCGCCGACATCAGAGATGTGGCACTACGTGAGCATTAAACTAAAATTGTGAAACAGTTTTTTATTTCATTTTTACCAGGTAAGGCACCACTGAGCTATATGGAAGCTCTTTTTTTCAGAAGCGACCTGGCCCACAGATGATGGCTCAACGCAGCGGCTCATCGTCGTGGGGATATTTCTAGCAGCCAAATACTCCGAAGCATATTGGCACAGGGCAGAGAGGAACGTGGGAACAAATGAAGAAGTGTGCAGTGTCTTCTTGGTTCTTTCGGTAAAGTCACTTAGAATAGAAATAATAAAATAATAAAAATAAAACATAATAAAATAATTCTCACGACGTTTCGGCCACAACGCAAGCAACCGTCCTCAGGTGGAGAACAGGTCTGTCGAGAAGACAGAGTCTGAATGACACACCCCAGGCCTGGGGTGTGTCATTCAGACTCTGTCTTCTCGGCTGCTTGCGTTGTGGCCGAAACGTCGTGAGAATTATTTTATTATGTTTTATTTTTATTATTTTATTATTTCCATTCTACGTTACTTTACCGAAAGAACCAAGAAGATGGATCCCTGCAGTCACGAAAGCTTTACATCGAAATTTAAGTGTGCAGTGGACACCTACGAGCTGTCTGCCTCGTGGATCGTGATGATGACGACAGCTAACATGTATCTAGCCATCAATCTTTTCATCCATCCATCCGTATATGCAGCTCCCACCCGCCCCTCTCTCAATGTTTTTCCATCCGCTCATCCAACCATTCGCTCACCCACCCATCCCACCCACCGATCCACCCATTTACCCGTCCATCTGTTGTCCATCTATACCGAACAATCATTATCATCATCATCATTTCAATCATTATCATCATCATAAATAATAATAATGATTATTTAGTCATTCCGTCCATCCATCCTACTAATCCATCCATCAATCCATCCATTTATCCATCCATCCAACCATCCACGTGTCATCTATATCCAACGTCTATCCATCTATCAATGTGTCCATACCACCCATATATATATCGTGGCTGCATGAATGTTTCGCTGTCCATATTCACCCCCCCACCCACCCCTCAACATGGTCACGAAGAGACAGAGAGGGAGGGGAGAGAGAGAGAGAGAGAGCCGTGCCGTGAAGGTTAACTCACTCGGCTTAGCTCGGGGTTAAATCGACGTCACGTGACGCGTAAACAAAGTCTAAATACCGACTCGGGCTCGTGGGGGAGGGGGATGCGGGGAGGTGATGAGAAAGGGGGGGGGGCTCAATCATCTCTTCCCACTTTCAAGTCGTGGACTACTCAACGACTCAGCCTCTCCTCCTCCTGCAGTTGCCACACGCGCAGCTAAGACATTGTCGTGTTAGCAGGATGAAGTGATGGGGTTGTTGTAGTGGGGGGGGGGTATAGAGGGGGTCTAATGGGGTACAACAGTGGGGTGTGGAAGGATGGACGGGGGTACAGAGGGGGGGGGGTTTGGGGTATCGTTTGTCGTGTGATGGCTATTTATGACTCGTTGCATTTTTATCGCATGGCCTCTGCCCGACCCACCGCCCCCACCCCCTAGCCCCCCGCCCCCCGTACCCACAGCCCCCCCCCCACCGCCTGCTCACTCACAGGAGTCACCCCCCTCTCTAACCTGCCTAATGTATCTGTCTCACCCGTTTTGTGGATTTACAAAAAAGGTTTTGTTTGTTTTGCCGTTCACTGCGACACTGCGCGTGTGTGTGTCTGCGTGTGTGTCTCTGTGTGTCTGCGTGTGTGTCTGTGTGTGTATGTCTGTGTGTGTCTGCGTGTGTGTCTGTGTGTATGTGTATGTCTGCGTGTGTGTCTGTGTGTGTGTCTGTGTGTGTGTGTATGTCTGCGTGTCTGTCTGTGTGTGTGTCTGTGTGTGTATGTCTGCGTGTGTGTCTGTGTGTATGTGTATGTCTGCGTGTGTGTCTGTGTGTATGTCTGTGTGTGTGTGTGTATGTCTGTGTGTGTGTCTGTGTGTGTATATCTGCGTGTGTGTCTGTGTGTATGTGTATGTCTGCGTGTCTGTCTGTGTGTATGTCTGTGTGTGTATCTGCGTGTGTGTCTGTGTGTGTGTATGTCTGCGTGTCTGTCTGTGTGTGCGTGTATGTCTGTGTGTGTGTATGTCTGCGTGTCTGTCTGTGTGTGCGTGTATGTCTGTGTGTGTATCTGCGTGTGTCTGTGTGTGTGTGTATGTCTGCGTGTGTGTCTGTGTGTGTGTATGTCTGTGTGTGTATCTGCGTGTGTGTCTGTGTGTGTGTATGTCTGCGTGTCTGTCTGTGTGCGTGTATGACGCAGCGGGGAGGCGTTAGTGTCGCAGTTAGTGCGCTGCGCTACGAACCCGGCGAGTTCGATTCCCGCTCATGGCCAACACCAGGGACGATTATCTGAACCGGTCATGGGCCTCCCCTAGGTCGACTCAGCCTCAAATGAGTACCTGGTGTGGTGCGCAAACATCATCACTGGTGAGACAAAGGCGGTCGGGTGTGGTGTTGACCACCCACCCCCTCGTGTGCCACACCGGCCTTCATAGGTGCTCGCTAACAGCACTTGCCCCTACAGTCTGTTAAGGCTACACAGGGGACTTTTGACATTATATCTGACCCAGTGGGGAGCGGCAGTGTCGTGGTTCGCCTGCGCTACGAACCCGGCGACCCGAGTTCGATTACCGCTCACAACCAACAACAGTGGCGAATATCTAAACCGGTCCTGGGCCTCTCCTGGGTCGACTCAGTCCTTAACAACAACAAAATTCGTACCTGGTGCTGTGTGTAAGCATCTGTACCAAGGAGACAAAGGCGGCCGGGCGTGGTGGTGGCCACCTCACTTCCTCACACTGATGCGCCGTGCCGGCCTTCATAGGTAGTGCTACTCGCTACCAACAGTTGCCCCAACTAGTCCGCTAAATTTCGATTTAAAGCTTTCGTGACTTGCAGCGATTCATCTTCTTGGTTCTTTCGGTAAAGT
Source organism: Lethenteron reissneri (assembly GCF_015708825.2). Taxonomy (NCBI): domain Eukaryota; kingdom Metazoa; phylum Chordata; class Hyperoartia; order Petromyzontiformes; family Petromyzontidae; genus Lethenteron; species Lethenteron reissneri. The sequence goes on from NC_083784.1 coordinate 4,126,355, forward strand.
CACGTAGAAGGGAAATAATAAAATAATGAAAAATAAAACATAATAAAATAATTCTCACGACGATTCGGCCACAACTGCAAGCAGCCGTCCTCAGGTGAAGACCAGGTCTTCTACGTGACCTTTACCGAAATAACCAAGAAGATAGTCCACTAAAGGCTACACGGGGCAGCTTTGCCGAGTTGGACCCACGTGGTGCATCTGGCTACATCAGCCTTAGCAGCTGAGTGCACGTACGCTCTGGAGTGTCTATGAATGGGAGTTAGCGTAGGTGCCCGGGTATCCATCATCAAGACTACCCACCACGACTACCATCATCAATACTATCAACACCATCATCATCATCATTATCATCGATGCTACCACCATCATCATCATCATCGACACTATCACCATCATAATTAATAGCACCACAATTATCACCACCATCATCATCAATACGACTCTCCGTATTAATAGTATCACTACCACCATCATCAATGCTACTACTATTATCATCATCGATACTACCACCGTCATCATTAATAGTACCACTACTACTACTACCATCATCAATAGTACTACTATCATCATCATCAATACTACTACCGTCATCATTAATAGTACCACTACTACTACCATCATCAATACTACTACTATCATCATCATCGTCATCGATACTACCACCGTCATCGTTAATAGCACCACTGCCACCATTATCATCAATACTACCACCATCATCATTATCAATACCACTTCCACCAACATCATGACATTATCAACACCATCACGATCATCACAATCACTTCCACGACCATCATTTCCACGCACGTGTTCATCATCATCTTTATCAACATCATCATCATCACCACAATCGTCGTCATCATCACTGCCATCAACATGAACACCGCCATCGACTCCCAAAAACAAACATCCCCCGTATATGTAGTATAGGTTATATGTTGGGTTAGATCGCGTAAAAATATAAATGCGTCGTTAAACCCACCTTTGTCTCCTTGATACCGATGCTTACACACACAGCACCAGGTACGAACTTTTTTTGTTAAGGCTGAGTCGACCCAGGGGAGGCCCAGATATTCGCCACCACCCGACACAGCCAATCAGTAAGGTTTGTCACGTAAACAGATCATGCCAATTCGTTACGAGTACATGACTAGCTGGTGTGTTGTAGAGCATTTAACAGACTGGGGGTGCGTGGTGAGGAGGGGGGGTGAGTGGTGAGGAGGGGGGGTGTGTGGTGAGGAGGGGGGGTGTGTGGTGAGGAGGGGGGGTGTGTGGTGAGGAGGGGGTGGTGAGTGGTGAGGAGGGGTGGTGAGTGGTGAGGAGGGGGGTGTGGTGAGGGGGGGTGAGTGGTGAGGGGGGGGTGAGTAGTGAGGGGGGGGGGTGAGTAGTGAGGGGGGGTGAGTGGTGAGGAGGGGGGGGTGAGTGGTGAGGGGGGGGTGTGGTGAGGGGGGGGGTGAGTAGTGAGGGGGGGGGTGAGTGGTGAGGGGGGGTGAGTGGTGAGGAGGGGGGGTGAGTGGTGAGGGGGGGGGTGTGGTGAGGGGGGGTGAGTGGTGAGGGGGGGGTGAGTGGTGAGGGGTGAGTGGTGAGGGGGGGTGAGTGGTGAGGAAGGGGGGGTGAGTGGTGAGGGGGGGTGAGTGGTGAGGAGGGGGGGTGAGTGGTGAGGGGGGTGAGTGGTGAGGGGGGGTGAGTGGTGAGGAGGGGGGGTGAGTGGTGAGGGGGGGTGAGTGGTGAGGAGGGGGGGTGAGTGGTGAGGGGGGGTGAGTGGTGAGGAGGGGGGGTGAGTGGTTAGGGGGGGGTGTGGTGAGGAGGGGGGTGAGTGGTTAGGGGGGGGATGAGTGGTGAGGAGGGGGGGTGAGTGGTGAGGGGGGTGAGTGGTGAGGAGGGGGGGTGAGTGGTGAGGGGGGGTGAGTGGTGAGGGGGGGGGGGTGAGTGGTGAGGGGGGGGGTGAGTGGTGAGGAGGGGGGGTGAGTGGTGAGGAGGGGGGGAGTGGACAAAAGAGCTTCGTCGCTCATCGGATTCCTCCTGCAGTCTCAATGCAGACTCTGGGACTGAGTGGGTTGAGTAGGGGTGGAGGGGGGGGGGCTTTGGATGCTTAGTGGTGGTGTAGGGGGCTGTGTGTGTTGTTTGGGGGGGGGGGGGCTGAGTGGGTATGGGGAGGGGGGGGGGGCTGTAGATGATGGTGGGGGGCGAGGTTAATTTTGTGACGGTCGCTGAGTTGGCGGAGTTGGGGGGGGGGGTGCTGAGTGAATGTATGTTGTGTGTGTTGGCGGGGGGAGGTAAGAGTTTAGGGGGGGCTGTGGAGCATGAGTGGGGGGCTGAGTGTGGCGCTGAGTAGAGGGCTGAGTGCGGGGCTGAGTGAATGTGTGTTGTGTGTGTTGGCGGGGGCGGGGGAGGTGAGAGTTTAGGGGGGGCTGTGGAGCATGAGTGGGGGGCTGAGTCGAGGGCTGCGTGGGGGGCTGAGTGGGGTTAATAGAGGGTTGAGAGGGGTGGGGGGGTACCAGCCTTGACCGTGACGAGAAGTTTTAACGCAGAGGCATAAATCGCTCGCCCCGAAGCTAAACTTAGATATGAGCGCATTTGCGCCACGATTAATCACTCACAACCCCACTCACGGCGGTAGCAGAAACAGCAGCAACAGCAGCTACAGCAGCAGCAGCAGCAACATCAGCTAAAGTGTAATCAACTACAGCAGCAACAGCAACTACAACAGCAGCAACAGCAACATCAGCTAAGGTGTCATCAACTACAGCAGCAACAGCAACTACAGCAGCAGCAACAGCAGCTAAAGTGTCAGCATCAGCAACTACAGCAGCAGCAACAGCACTTTAAGTGTCAGCAACTACAGCAGCAAGAGCAACAGCAACAGCAGCTAAAGTGTAATCAACTACAGCAGCAACAGCAACATCAGCTAAAGTGTCATCAACTACAGCAGCAACAGCAAATACAGCAGCAGCAACAGCAGCTAAAGTGTCAGCATCAGCAACTACAGCAGCAGCAGCAATACATCCATCAGTCACAAAGGCAGCACAGTATATCGTTCACAACAGCTGCAATATCTGCAACAGCGCTCGCAGCAAACAGCAGGAGTAATAGCAGCGAGACAAACAGCAGCAGCAGCAGGAACGATAGCATCAGCAGTAGTTGTGGCGGTAGCGCCAGTAGCAACAGCACCGTTTAGTAGCAGCAGCAATAGCACGATCAGCAGTAGTAGCAACAGCAGCAACAACAGCAGCAGCAGCAGCAAAACAACAACTACAGCGGTACAAACAGCAATCCTAAGATCAGCTATAAAATCAACAGTACATTTGCACTTTTAATAACAGCAACATCGGCAGCAGTAAAAGCTGTAACAACACTTGCAGCAACAACAGCAGCAGCAGCAGGAGTGATCGCGAGACAAACAACAGCAGCAGCAGTCAGGAGAGCATCGACAATGACAACAACATAGCTATCAGCAGCAGTATCAGTCATTGGCATTCCTAGAATTGCGTAAACCTGCCCCTAACCCCGGCCACGGCTAACATCAGTGGCGAATATCTGAACCAGTCCTGACACTCCCTCCCCCTTCCATCCCGCGTCCCCTCAAACCACCTCGCGAGATGTTAACTACCTCTCCAGGTATACAGGAGGTTCGTGGGTTCGATCCCGACCTGCTGTATATTTGAAATACTCGAATTGTAAATGGTGTGGGTTTATACTCTTTGGTTCTTTCGGTAAAATCACGTAGATATCAGACAAAATAAAATAAATTTAAAAAAAAAAAAAAAATTTAAAAATTGCGATTTTATTTATTTTGTTTTATATCGACGTGACTTTAGAGAAACTTAAAATATTTGTGGGTTTATTCTCCAACGCACCGGTGTGCTGTACTAGTAACGAATTGGCACGTTCTGTTCACGTGACGAACCTTACCAGTTGGCTGTGTGGGGTGGTGGCGGGCTTGACGACGCACTTATATTGACGCGATCTAACCCAACAAACCTCTATTCTGGATGTATATTTGGTGGTCCCCGTGGTCGCGTGGATTTTTCTCCGGGTCCTCCGGTTTTTTTCCTCCGCATTTGGAATCAAAATCACGCGTTTAAGAGCACCTGTCTGCAATACATTTCCACGTAACGAAGGCCACTTCGATTAGCTTATTATTCGTGATAGCCAGACCGCTTCTGAAAAAGATCTAGATATCTCAGTGGGCCTTAGCTGGTAAAATAAAAACAATTGTTTAGTTTGAGTTTCAAACAACCCCATACGCCCCCTACACAACGTGGGTAGTCCATCATCCAGCAGTGGATTTAATTGACAAATGCCTGTACATTCTTGTTGCTATTATTATTATGCATCTGTTCACCGCCGGATGATACCCTCTGCTCGCCATGCAGACAGTGGGTTTTATTTGACCAGACTTCACCACACTGGTCAGTGCGGGATGATGGTTAATGTTGATTCTCTGCCCTCTGCTGCTCACCGCACAGCCTATAACCCCTGTGCATTGCCGAGCACTGCCCAGGCTCACGCCTGCTTAGCTTCGCAGGTGTGTTGGGATAGGTGGTGCATTCGTCTGAATCATCATCATTATCATCACAGTGCCACCAAGATCACCATCATAATCTTCGGAACTGATTCAACGTCATCATGTGTCATAAACATCATCATAACTGTCATCATCATCTATATAGTTTTCGTCATCATCATCATCTTCATCACTGCTTCAAAATCATTACGACTCTTTCATTATCTGTATCATCGTCATCATGATTGTTATCATCTGCATCTTCATTATCATCACAATTTACATCGTCATCATCATCATCACCACCAATGTTATCATCATTACCGCATCAACATCACCATGACTTTTCAATCATCTGCATCATCGTCACTTTCATAATTTGCATGTTCATTATCAATATCGGCGTCGTCATCATCATCGTCGTCACGTTTTCTCACGAGCGTATCGTCGTGCCGAGCGCGGGCGGAACGAGAGTGAGTGACGTGTGGGGAGATTCACGCGGGGCCCGCGCAGAGACTCACAGCTGTTGCGCGCCTCGTAAACGACAACGGCGCACAACTCCGGCCGTGTCCATATAGAGGCACGGCCTCGCGTGGCCAGAGCATAGCGGCATCTGCATGGCTTGCCCGAGAGGTCACTGTGTCTCTGTTAAGCCCCCGCTGTAGCCAGCCACCATCACCGCCATCATTGTTGTCCCGACACTTAGAGACTCTAAAGTGATCCGGATTTATTTACTTTGGTGGGGGGCGGGGGAGGGGGGTGGGATTTATATGAAAACATCTTAATGCGCAGAGGACCACAGAACTTGGGCAATTGTTGGGAGCGCCAATTTCCTCGCCGCTACTGCCTTCCAGTTTGTGCCATGTGGTTCCTCTGAGCGATTCTGAGAGATTCACATTGGCATTTCAGCACGAGCGTTGCGATCTCAAAATTATTGCTATTATTGTTTTGGCAAACATTCTTCTCATTAACCCTCAACCACCCGACACGATTGTGACGTTCGCGAAAATATTGCCAATGCACGTATTAGCAGTGCTGCAAAGCTACGATTACAGTTACGGGATACAGCGTTGCTCCCTCGCATGCATGGTGCGGGGGGGTGGGGAGGCGGGGTTCTCCAGGCACCACAGTTTCCTGCCGTATTTATTTCCCTCTGGCGTTTTTGTTTCTAAATTTGTGTTGCCATTTGCCACTGCATCGCAAGATCGTGAAAGATGGGGGAGGGGTGGCTTGGGGAGGCCAACATCCAGCAGTGGATTGACACGGATATTTACATATTAATGGTGATTATTATTGCGTATGATCATTTCGTCTCGGTGGGGGTAGTTCACTTTGGCTGCCAGTCCGTCACCACTTTCATCCGTCATCCATCATCACCACCATCATCATCATCATCACCATCATTATCATCATCACCACCATCATCACCAGCACCATCATCATTACCATCATCATCACCATCATCATCATTGCCACCATTATCATTATCATCATTGCAACATCATCACCATCATCATTATCATTACCATCATCATCATTGCCACAATCGTTATCATCATTGCCAACAGCATCACCACCATCATCATCACCATCATTATCATCACCACCATCATCACCACCACCATCATCATTACCATCATCTTCATTGCCACCATTATCATCATCACCAATATCATCACCATCACCATCATTACCACCACCATCATCATCATCATTGCCACCATTATTATCATCACCACCATCCTCATTACCATCATCATCACCACCATCATTATCATCATCACCACCATCATCACCACAACCATCATCATTACCATCATCATTGCCACCATCATTATCATCACCACCATCATTACCATCATCATTGCCACTATCATTATCATCACCACCATCATCATTACCATCATCACCACCATCATCACCACCATCATCATCATCACCAACATCATCACCACCATCATCATCACTATCATCTACATCATCATCACCACCACCACCACCATCATCATCATCCCTTTCGTGACGACACGTCCTGCCCAATCCCAACGATTATTATGACATTTTAATGGAACCTTTTTGACAAGATCAAAAATTATGTTAGACCAGAGAGCACTGGTGAGACTAGGCCATGAAGAAGGTTGTCTCTGGTGTAGGCCAGTTTCAAAGACTATGCCATACAGTATGTTATAATTATATTGTCAGAGCATATTCGTTTGCACGTTTTGCCACAAGCACGTGCGGTTAATGCAGACTTTAATTCCTTGCAAAAGGTATCTATTTGATGTTCGAACATCTTAACACCTGTTTTATTGCCAGAAAGGGTGAAACCGATTCTTATTATATTATATTGCTACTCGAAGAGGGATTTTGGTCATCGTTGTGAAGTCGCCCCCCCCCTCCCCCTAACACCTCCCCCCTCTCTCTACCACAACCCGGTGCCTATAGGCAAAGGGGGCGGGTACTTAAAAAAAGGAAAGGTGCGGGGTCGAAAGAGGCAGGGCCCAATCAGTAGGAGGTGGAGCCTAAGGGGGGGGGGGGGCAATTAGAGGGGAATAACGACGAGGGGCGAGTTATAGGGAGGTTTAACTGTTCTGTTGAGTGGAAGGTGATGGGGCGCATTGAGTCAAATACGTAGCCGCAGACGCAGCAGCAAAGCCTCAGTTTAACACGTAGGCTTTCGCGACCAATATCATCCATAATGTGGGTATTTTTTGGGTGAGATCGCGTAAATATAAGTGTGGATGTCCGCCCGATGATGCTAGTTGTAATGACTGGTGACACGTCGTGCTCAGATTGTAAATGTTGTGGATTTGCTCTCCAACACGCCGGTGCTGCTGTACTAGTAACCAATTGGCACGTTCTGTTTCCGTGACAAACTTTACAATTTGGCTATGTCGGGTGGTGGCCGGTTTAACGACACATTTATATTTACGTGATCTAACCCAAAAAAAACCCTCTATTATGGAGCATATCTTGAGTGGCGCAGATGCGGCCACTGGCCCAAACTCGTAGCTTTTAAATCCCCAATCAACGTGTGCGACTCATCTCCCTGTCTCGACCTCCAGTGGAGATTGGCACACTGCACGTTGCCATCGGCCAGGGGGTAACAACAGACTTGTGCATTTCCTGCGGTGCCAGGGAGGATCTGCCCCACCAGTACTTACGCTCAAACCAATGTTCCGCCATTTGGGGGACATCTTCAGGAAACCGGGGGTGCCCTTCTACAACAGCAGCTTCGTATATGGGGTGGTACCTTACCTGGCTAACAAGCGCCATGACCTGGACCCACTTCGCCTGTGCTCAGGCGAAGATGGCGGTGTACAGAACGAGTAAAAAGATGCTGGAAGGTGACACTGACGGCTGCTTTGTGCTTCCAGTGTTCAGGGGCCTGCTCAAGGCGCGGCTCCGGCTGGAGCACGCGTACCACACACATGTCGGTGATGTGCGCGTCTTCTTCGAACGCTGGGGAGCCGGAAAAGCCCTCTGCACCAGCGTGGACGACACCCTCGTGTTCACCTTCTGAAGCGCTCGCTCGTCACCGTGGCGTGCGCGATGACCACCACCACCACGTGACTTTTCTTTCGTGTTGTGCGCGGTGCCTTTAGCGCCACAGCGCGTGGATTTGTAGCGATTATTTGTGTTGCTGGTGACTTTGTGTATTTCATATCGGAATCGCCTCCAGTGCTGTTGCTGCTGGCGGCAATAAAAGTTGTTTAAAAGTCAAAGTCCGACCGTCTCTCTCTCGTTAGTGCCATTCCAAGCATGCGGCGTCCTCGCCGCAATGCCGAAGCAATGAAAAATAATCCAGCCGTGGGTGCGGTGAGGTTGGGATGGGGTAAGGTGGCGAGGGTGGGGAGAGGGTTGAGTAGTGGGGGCAGTGTCAGAGGGAGTGGGTGTGAACTATTACAGCCACAAGCATCTCATCCCTAAACGCAGACGGGAATGCCAGCAATGCCCAGCTATGCTCAGCTATGCCAACTCAAAGCCCCCCTTCGCCCGCCCCCCATGCGTCTCTCTCTCTCTTCTCAGGCACGCGCTCAGCGCACCTAACGACGTTTTACCCAATGCCCAAGATGAGTCGTGATTTACACGATCGCCTCTCTGCTGCCGTGAACGCAGAGATGTGGTTAAAAAGGTGTGGGGGGGGGGGGGTTGAGAGCGCTACATTCATCTTCTTGGTTCTTTCGGTAAAGTCACGTAGAAGGGAAGTAATAAAATAATAAAAATAAAACATAATAAAATAATTCTCACGACGTCGAGGCGACAGCGTCTGACGCTGTCGCCTCGACAGACCTGGTTTTCACCTGAGGACGGCTGCTTGCGTTGTGGCCGAAACGTCGTGAGAATTATTTTATTATGTTTTATTTTTATTATTTTATTACTTCCCTTCTACGTGACTTTACCGAAAGAACCAAGAAGATGAATCCCTGCAGTCACGAAAGCTTTAAAGCGCTACATTTGTTTTGTGTTTTTGTCAGGTTGATGAGATGTGTAAAATAAGTTAAAAAATGTTTTTTTTTAATGTAGAGGGACTTCGATGTGAAAGAGGCACACGAGGGAGTGGGGTGGCCAACAACACCACGCTTCGCGGCGATGCTCGCACAAGTTACAAATTTGAGGCTGAGTCGACCTACGGCGGGGGGGGGGGGGGAACCGACTCTTGACCGTTTCAGATCATCGCCATTGGAGTTTGTGGCTGTGAAGCGAGAATCGAACTCGTGTGGCTGGAATTCGCGGCATAGCGTGCCAACCACTGCTACACTACCGCTCCCAACTCTTACAATCAGCCTCAACAGCAGTCGAATTCTAGATTTGAAGCTTTCGTGACTGCAAGTATTCATATTCTTAGGTTTTTTTTGGTAAAGTCACGTAGTTAAATTTTTTTAATTTTAATTAATAAAAGTAAAATAAAAATAAAATCGAAATCTCGACGTTTCGGAGGCAACACAAGCTTCCGTCTTCAGGTGGAACCGTCACAGCACGATACTTGATACAGCAATCGTGCTGTTGACGGTTCCACCTGAAGACGGAAGCTTGTGTTGCCTCCGAAACGTCGTGATTTTTATTTGATTTAAATTTTACTTTTATTAATTTTTTACCTACGTGACTTTACCGGAAAAAACCTAAGAATATAGCAGTCGAATTGTCACAATGAGTTGTCGCGGTAATGGGCTTTCTCCCCCCCCACCCCTTTCCACGCCCGCGTCTCGCCGGGAATGCTGAAAATCCCTCCCCTGATAATGTCCCCACCCAGAGACCCGCGCCAAAACCTCCAGTAATGCGCCCCGGAGCGCATAAATCTCAAGTCACTTACGACCGCAACCCGCAGCGGGCACTTCCACTCTTTAGCATCACGCTTCCTGTCAATGCCGATGATGATAACAACAACAACAATAACAACAACTAACTCCTACTACTCTCTCTCTCTCTCTGCACCCAGAAACAGGGCCGCCACTGTCGGGTGACGTTTATTCTTGGCAGCCCCCCGCTGCCGAAGATTGCAAGTCCCTTCGTGTACCGCAGATACACCGTTGCTAGGCAGCCCATCCCGTCACGTGTCACAGATACACCGTTGCTAGGCACCCAATCCCGTCGTGTGCCACAGATACCCCGTTGCTAGGCACCCGTCCCGTCGAGTGCCACAGATACATCGTTGCTAGGCACCCGTCCCGTCGAGTGCCACAGATACACCGTTGCTAGGCAGCCCATCCCGTCGTGTGCCACAGGTACATCGTTGCTATCCCGTCGTGTGCCACAGATACACCGTTGCTAGGCACCCCGTCCCGTGTCACAGATACACAGTTGCTAGGCACCCGTCCCGTCGAGTGCCACAGATACACCGTTGCTAGGCAGCCCATCCCGTCGTGTGCCACAGATTCACCGTTGCTAGGCAGCCCATCCCGTCGTGTGCCACAGGTACATCGTTGCTAGGCGCACCGTCCCGTCGAGTGCCACAGATACACCGTTGCTAGGCAGCCCATCCCGTCCTGTGCCACAGATACACCGTTGCTAGGCACCCCATCCCGTCGTGTGCCACAGATACACCGTTGCTAGGCACCCCGTCCCGTGTCACAGATACACCGTTGCTAGGCACCCGTTTCGTCGAGTGCCACAGATACACAGTTGCTAGGCACCCCATCCCGTCGTGTGCCACAGATACACCGTTGCTAGGCACCCCATCCCGTCGAGTGCCAAATTTACACCGTTGCTAGGCACCCCATCCCGTCGTGTGCCACAGATACATCGTTGCTAGGCACCCCATCCCGTCGTGTGCCACAGATACACCGTTGCTAGGCAGCCCTTCCCGTCGTGCACCACAGATACATCGTTGCTAGGCACCCCGTCCCGTCACGTGTGACAGATACACTGTTGCTAGGCAGCCCTTCCCGTCGTGTGCCACAAATACACCGTTGCTAGGCAGCCCATCCCGTCGTGTGCAACAGATACCCCGTTGCTAGGCACCCGTCCCGTCGAGTGCCACAGATACACCGTTGCTAGGCACCCCATCCCGTCGTGTGCCACAGATACACCGTTGCTAGGCAGCCCATCCCGTCACGTGTCACAGATACACCGTTGCTAGGCAGCCGTCCCGTCGTGTACCACGGTTGACAGACTGCTCGTTATCTCCTTCCTAACGTCACCAGTTGCCCCCAACGCAGGATACGGATTTGCATTTACAGAGGATTGATGCTTTGGCATCTCAAAGCACCTCTATCAAACGTCATCTGTCACCCATCACTCTTCAATATACTTCACATCCTCATTCCGTTCTCCGGCGGCGGTCCAGCCTAGGGGACCCCCAAGTGGCAAGCCTCCCCTACGCGGCACAGGGTGCGCATGCAGCATCCGCCTGCAAATGATGAAATGATTTACATCGAGACCCCATAGACTCACATCGATACCCATAGCTGCACATAGACCCATACACATCCACACCACTAATCAGCACGGTTCCTCCCGATATGAGGAAGCCACTGGAGCTATGCACATTTACATCTGGATTGAAAACCCGCACCTCCAATCAGCACGGTTGGCTACGTACGGTGAGAAAGTACACGCAAACAGTACACTCGTGCAGAGAACCACCGTCTCGAGAATCAGAGACTGACAGAGACCCGAGAACTCACAAAAAGACCCCGTGTATCGTTGTGTGTTTTCCTGGTCGCCCGTAGAATGAAGTAGGCTAGTAACCACAGCCGCAGCGAGGGGGTATACTGGATGTGGTGCACCGAGTGCGGACATTATTTTCGGCTCACAAGAGTTGAATGAGGTGATCGTAAGTGTATGGCGGGGGTGGTGAAGTATGGTGAAATGACCCCCGCGATCGGTACAAAGGTCAAGAGCGGTGATGATTTTGATCATGAGGACGGTGATGACGGTTATGATCATGACATTGATGATGATGATCGTGAAGATGTGATTATGATTATTTTGGCGATGATAATGCCAATGACTATAATTATAGCAGTGCTGGTGGTGATGATGGTAAATAAAGGTTATGATAGTGACGATGGTGACAGTGGTGGTGAGGATTGTGCTGTAATGAACAAAGGTTCAGTTCCCCGAAACGTCGAATATTGAGGCCACACACACGTTGTTGTTGACGAGTACAGTATTTTGTATTAATAATTTATATTGAATATTTTAGGTTGTGGAACGAATCATCTGAGTTTCCATTATTTCTCATGGGGAAATTCGCTTTGATGTACGAGTGCTTTGGATTACAAGCACGTTTCCGGAACGAATTATGCTCGCAATCCAAGGTTTTACTGTATTTTGAGTTTTTTCTACATGTTAATTGTGCTTGTGCACCACTGCCAACGCAGCAAGAGCAGCACCATCATCACTAACAATGTGTTTAATGATGGTAGTGATGATGATGATTATGGTAATAATCTTAATTTTATTATTTTATCTTTATACGTGACTTTACCGAAAGAACCAAAGAGATGGTAATAATGTTGATGATAATGGTGATTTTAATGGTGATAATGGTAATGATAATGGCGATGGCGCTGATGATGATGGTGTTGATGGTGATGATGATAATGGTGATGATGATCATGGCATTGGTAATTATGGTGATAATGATGATGATAATGGTGGTGATGATAATGGTGATGATGGTGATAATGGTGAATATGGTGATAGTGATAACGGTGATGATGATGGTGATAATGATAATGGTGATGATGATGATGGTGATAATGGTGAATATGGTGATAGTGATAACGGTGATGATGATGGTGATAATGATAATGATGATAACGGTGATGATGATAACGGTGATGATAATGGTGATGATGGTCAGACGGAGAGGAACATTCACTCACAATGAGAACGCGTCTGTGTGCGGCATGGAATTCACGTGCGCCGCGTCGCGAGCGACCTTGGAGCGCGCGCGTGGCTCTTCTTAATGACTCAAGCGAACACACAATTACAAACACAGACAAAGATCCCCTGTATAGCATAAACAGACTGTTGGGACAAGTGCTGGCGGGGGAGGGGGTGAGTGGGTGGGTGGCCAGCACCACGCCTGGCCGCCTTTGTCTCCCTCGTGGCGATGTTGATACACCCTACAAGGTACTCATTTGAGGCCGAGTCGGGAATAGAACGCTGGTTCGTAACCATTGCACTACCACGCCCCAGTGTATATTATATATAGACACACACACCGCTAGATGCATACTTTGTTTATACAGTTCCGGGAAAAAGATTGCGAACCCCTTAAGATTTTCACATATTACAAACCTAATATGTTATTAGCTCCTAATCTAAGTCCTAATAATAAATAAAGATGGCCCGATTAAACAAACTACACAAAACAAATTACGCAAAAACATGATACTCTTTAAACATGTATTCGTCCTCAATTTAATCTACATTCAATAACCACGTGTGGAAATAAACTACGTGAACCTTCAAATTCAGGAGCTGGTGACACCCCCTTGAGCAACTCAGAGTTTCCTGTAACCGTCGGTCAGTCTCTCTCACATAAGATTTAAGGAATTTTGGCCCATTCCTCCTTACAGAACTCCAACTCGGTGACATGGGAGGGTTGCCTTGCATGAATATCTCGCTTCATGTCATGCCACAACATTTCTGTGGGGTTCAAGTCCGCACTTTTTACTTGGCCATTGTAAAACGCCGTATTTCTTCTTCTGCAGCCGCCATTGTTTTGTAGATCTGCTTTGTTGCCTAGGGTCATTGTCTTGCCGCAAGACCCGTCTTCGGTTCGGTTTATGGACGGACGAACGGACGGATGGCCTGACATTCTCCTCTAGAATATTCGGATACAATGCAGAATGCATGGGTTGTGTCAATGATGGCAATCAGTCCATGTCCTGGGGGTAGCAAAGCAGCCCAAAACCATCGCACTCCCACCGCCACGCTCGACGGTTGTGATGAGGTTCTTCTATTCGAAAGCAGCCATTGGTTTTCGACAAACTTAACGTTTTCAGGGAGGCCGAAACTTTTACCTTTGACTCGTCTGTCCAGAGAACAGTGTTCCAGAAGTCTTGTGGATCATCGACGTTGTTCTTTGGCGACGTCACGGACCTGGAAAGTGCTCTTTGTGGAGAACAGTGCTTTACTCCTCGCTATCCTTCCACAAACATCACTCTTGTTCAGTCTTTTGCCTAGAATCGAGTCATGAACGACTTACATTAGCCGAGACGAGAGAGTGGCCTGCAGATCCTTGGATGTTTCTCTGCAGTTCTCTGCGACTTCCTTGATGATTTCGCGGTTTGTTCTTGGGGAGATTTTATTAAGACGACCGCACCTGCGTAGAGTGGCTAGGGTCTTTAACTTTCTCCACTTGTAGACTCTGTCTGACAATGGATTGGTAGAGCGCTAAATCTTTAGACATTGTTTTGTAACCCTTTCTGGACTGATAAGCATCGATAATAATTTTCTGAGGTCCTGGGCTATTTTTTTGAGATCGTGGCATAACTTCTTTCCACACACCTGTATGGTGAAAACCAAAGTCACAAAGTTTATGATTTTCATATAGGGTGGGGCCTCCAAAACTCACCCCTGAAGATCTAACTAATTATTTAAACACCTGTTTCTAATTGTCTTTAATTGAGCTAATGGAACCAGGGGTTCGCCTACTTTTTCACATACCCTGAACCTTAATTACCAATTGTTTGCTTAATACTTGCAAATTTTTTGTTCCAAAAGACATGGAATTGGTCAATATGAACCCTTTTGGATATTTAAGAAAAGCCCAGCTTTGATTCGAGAGAGCTATCAGAGTAAAACTATGGAATGTCCATAATTACCATTGGGGTTCACAAACTTTGTCTCGGCACTGTACATATGTAGTGATGTATTCACACGGACACTTCTTCTATATTTTCTCCTGTGTCACTTTATTACTTCGCATCCCGTGTGGATGTTCCTCACACTAACACAACGCGCCCTTGCTCCGAACTCCCGACCTAGGGGAGGCCCAGGACCAGTTCAGATAATCGTCACCGGTGTTGGCCATGAGCAGGAATCAAACTCGGGTCGCCGGGTTCATAGCGCAGCGCGCTAACCACTACACCACCGCTCCCCCCACACACACACGCGCGCGCGTGTCCATAGGTACACATACACGCGCTTGCTGCAGACACACACAACCTTCAGGGTTTGTACGGCAGTAAACGACTCAAATAATAAAGCAGCAATGCTGCGCGAAGAACGCCTTAGACCAGCAACACATTTGTATTTCACTTTACCCTTGGAGGGTTGGGTGGGGGGGGGGGGGTGCGTGACGTCAGCAGGCACACTCCATTACGCCCCCCCCCCCCAAAAAAAAATATACAAAAGTCTATTTTTATAATTTTTGCATGGTGTACAGTCTGGAAAGTACCCACATGGCAAATTTCAAGTTTGTTGCATGTCTGGAAGTATGCTAAACATTTTGAACAGACACACGTATTCACAAATTTCCCTTTTATATATATAGATTCATACGTCCGTACATGCACATTTATACACGTACACAATCATATACAAAGACTCCCCGATTTGGCCTTGGGACAAGTGCTGTTTGCGAGCACCTATGAAGGCCATCTCGGCGAACGGGGAGGGGGAGGGAAGGGGGGTTTAGCCAGCAGCACGCCTGGCTGTCTTTGTCTCCCCAGTGGCGATGTTTACACATTGCACCGGGGTAATCATTTATCGCCGAGCCGACTTAGGGAGAGACCATCACCGGGTTCAAGATAAATTCCCACTGGTGTCAGTAGCCGTGGAGAGAGGAATCGAACTCAGGTTTGCAGGATTCATAACCCGGTGTGCTAACCGTTGCGCCACCGCTCCAAAGACAAAAAACCATGACTCTCCACACACCACTAGCGCAGACAAACACATGTGCATACGTCATTTATATAATGCTCTCTGACAACAATCGCCCATTGTTCTCTGTGTAATTCAATATATGAGTAAACACAATTGATTGCAAGAATTAGACCCATTAGATGCTTGTCATCGCAGGTACAACCCATTGTTTTGGAAGATGGAAAAGTAATTGACGATGTGGAAATCAACGAATCTCAAGAGACGCCGGGCAGATTGGCGATGTCTCTTCATTGCTGCATCATTGACCGACCGCCCCCTCCCCCATAGACGATTTGTCAGACTGTAGAAAAATATAATTGATTATAAAATACCGCCGTGGCTTTTATGGACTATGTGACAAGGGCATCTTGATCCGATGGTGGTGGCGGCAGATGCAATAATAGAGGCACTCACGACGAGCCAAGGTCTGAATAGCGACATATATATAAATAAATACAACTATGAAGACATTCGTACGAGGGGGGGGGGGGGTGGAAAGACCCGACTACATCGATATTGAAAAGAATAAAGTGGAGGGGTTAAAAAAAAATCCCACCGAAAAACTGAGAATGGGAGTCATACGAGGTGATACCCTATCGCCGAGGCTCGCTGATTAACGGCGACATTGGGAAATATTTACACACCCCACGCTAAAGTTTGCTAAGCACTTCGCGAGACCACCACTCCAGCCCACTGCGTCGTCTGCCAAGCAGGGAAAGGCAGCAGCAGCAGCAGTGAAACCAGCCGATGAGCCGGTGATATCAACCTGTTGCCCAAGCTCTGCAGTCCCTTCTTTGTCTGCAGGGTGGGCCAGAAGTAACTAGCTGCTTTAAAACAAAACAAAAACAACCTCAATACATTCGCCAGTAACAATGCGGCCGACAAAAGAAAGATACTTTTAATAGGTGACGCTTCGGGCAATGGTCCTTCTTCATGACACGAAGAGGCCGAGACGAGGTACAGTGGATAGGAGTTAGGGGACGGACATTTATATTAGAATTAACATTTTAAAAGGGGTTTACCGATGAACGGTTATCACCAAATTATTTAATCTGGAAGCAACATCATCTGTTGACGGTGCACTAAGAGTTTCCCTGCAGCCGGTTAAGATTCACATCGTTGTCATCAGCAGCCGTGATCAAGCCAGAATCAGAACATTCATTTATACTGGAGGATTTCGATGAGCTTTAAAATATATTTGTCACATGTGCCCAGTAATCCACTGATAGATGAAGGCCTCCCCAAGCCGCCACCATCCTGCGTTGTAATTATCCGATCAGATATCAGCGTCTAGCGTCGCTCCGTCTCCTCTGTATAGGTCCGAGCAGAAGCGTTCCATTCCTTGGCTGCAGCTCCGGTATTATCCTCGGGCGTCGTTCCTCCTCGCCGTGACGGATGCTGGGGTCTTTCGGTAAAGCCACGTAGATAGGTTCAAAGAAAATAACCAAAAATGTCTTCTTTTTATTTTCTTTGAACCTATCTACGTGACTTTACCACAAGACCCCAAGAATATGAATTCCTGCAGTCACGAAAGCTTTAAGTCAAGATTATATTGATGTTGTAATGATGATGATGATCTTGTCATCATGATGATGATGTCGTCATGATGATGATGTTGTCATGATGATAATGATGTTGTCATGATCATTAAGATGATGTTGTTATGATCATGATGATGATGAGGTTGTCATGATGATAATGATGTTGTCATTATGATAATGATGTTGGCATGATGATGATGCATGATGATGTCATGACTAACAACCTGAGTCTGTTCTCTAGGCCACGTGCCCCTCGCTCGGTCTCTCAATGTAATTTCAACAGCGAATCTCGCCGTGACTTCTTTTGCACAATTTAAAAAAATGGTGTTCCACATTCTTCGTTAAAGACCGCGATTCTGAAAGAACAAAACAATGTCATAGCAACTGATACCCACACCGACTATAGCACTTCTTTAGGCGCAGTGCTAAGCTAGTGATTTAAAATTAAGTTGCGCTTGGGTTCGATCTCAGTGTCGGTGTAATGCCATTTTTGGAAGCCTCCACCATTCGACACAACTAATTGGATCAAGTTGCCGCGTGGGGCGCAAATACGGCCCAAATCCATTTGGAGTTTTCAGCAAAACCGGAGGAATGTTGAAAAGAAAAATAAATATTTTTTTCATTCTGTCCGACGTTTCGCTGGAGATTACACCCAGCAGCAGCATCATCATCAGACGTTAACAAACAGTTCAGCTCTCGCATCATTGCGCGTATCTTGATTCTTTGTGGAGCTGCCGTGGTGTCATCGCCATCAGTACATCCTTGGAGGTGAACCGGTTTAATAATTCGGGGTTTGATTGCTGGTTTATTGGTTGTGATTGACAGGGTACATGAGCGTGATAAGGTGGATATATTTCGATTTAAAGCTTTCGTGACTGCAGGGATTCATCTTCTTGGTTCTTTCGGTAAAGTCACGTAGAAGGGAAGTAATAAAATAATAAAAATAAAAATAATAAAATAATCGTCATACGTCGTGAGAATTATTTTATTTTATTATGTTTTATTTTTATTATTTTATTACTTCCCTTCTACGTGACTTTACCGAAAGAACCAAGAAGAAAAAAAAAGGTGGATATATTTATTGGTTTGTAAAAGCAGGCCATCCTGAATTACATTCTGGAAGTGGTTCTTAACCTTTATTGCAGCCTTGCACCCATGTGCTTCTCAATCGTTACATACATAGGGGGTGTGCTGAAACAAAGTAGTTGTACTTACATGACCGTGCTTAACTTTTCTTTCGGATGATTTACCTTCGAAAACAATCCCGCCGTGTCTCGCACACCCAGAGAAGGCATCTCGCTCTCCCAGGGGGTGCAGCGTGCACCCCAGGTTAAGAACCACTGCATCAGGGTGCTGTGATAGTTAGGCTATTATGAGGCAGGCTGTTGTTGAAATATTAAGATTTAGATTGCCGATCATTGTAAAGGAGACGACAACGTGAATGGATACCCATGGAAAGATCAGGAGGTCAACATGTGACGCATGACATCACAATCGTCATAATCATCTGCATCATCATTATGATCATCATCATTATGATCGTCATCATCTACATCCTCATCAATACCACCATGGTCATTATTAAATTCATCACTGCTTCAACATCATCATCATCATGATTGTTTTATCTGTATCATCATTATAATCATCGTGGTCGTCATTATCCATAACGCATGGTTTCCCAAACTCCTGGCCACGTGACCCACCACCACCACGCTCCATATTTCCCCATTCATCTCGGTCCACGCTGCACGCGCCCGATGATTGCTAAACAAGTCCCACGTGACGCGCTTAGCAATTAACGCTGTTTGCATCGCGTGGAACGCGTGAACACGCACACGCACACACGTGGAACACGTGCACACGCACACACGTGGAACACGTGCACACGCACACACGTGGAACACGTGCACAAGAATACAAAGACAACAGACTGTCCGGGCATGTGCTGTTGGTGAGCACCTATGAAGGCCGGCACGGTACACGAGGGGGTGAGTGGCCAGCACCACGCCCGACCGCCTTTGTCTCCCCAGTAGCGACGTTTTACACACCGTACCAGCTACTCCTTTGAGGCTGAGTCGACATAGGGGAGGCCCAGGACCGGTTCAGATATTCGTCTCTGAGTGTTGGCCGCGAGTTGGAATCGAACTCGGGTCGCCGGGTTCGTAGTTCAGCGCGCTAACTGCTACACCACCGCTCCCGTGCACACACACACGCACACTGATATCTCAATCTTGATTTGAATCGGCTCTCTAATAACGCGGACAGCGTTATTTACTTAGGGGCCATCCATTCAGTACCTACGCATGGATGGGGGATGGTGGGGTTAACCCAAATGCGTTCGCGTGCGTATGGGGGGTTGACTGACAATGTACGCATAGGAAACGGGGGGGGGGGGGGGGTGAAGCCTCGATAATAATTTGTCTACATTGGCCTTCAAATGAGTTAGATAGCCCGGCGGTGGACTATCTGTTTACTTCAACACGTTAATATTATTAATCCTTGATCGTTTCTGCGTGGATTCAATATCGGCCGTTCCATAGGATTCGGGGAAGGGGGGGTGGGTACGTCAAGCGTACGCAGGTGGGGTGGGGGGGGGGGGTAAAAAGTCCGCGTGCTTACAGGGAGGGGTCAAGTTTTGACATATTTTTGCGTGTCTACTAAATGGATTGCCCCCTTAGCGCGTCACGTGGGACGTGTTTAACAATAATCGGCCGCGTGCAGCGTGAAACGAGCACATTTGTATTTTAATGGGAAGAGTAAATTGGTAAACGCGGAAAGACGGAGCGTGGTGATGGTGGTTGATCGCGAGGAGTGGATTTGGGAAACCCGGCCGTGATGGCTTTGCTACAGACTCCGGCAACCTGAGATCGATTCCCGGTCACAAGCGATGGTTACTAGGAGATGTTAACTATCTCGCCTGGTTGACAGGAGTTCGTGGGTTCGATCCCGACCCTGACGCCTGCCCGCTGTGTATTTGTGGAGTTTTCTCTGCGGGTCCTCCGGTTTTCCCCTCCACATTTTCGACTCGACATCACGCGTTAAGAATATTTGGCGACCGCTATAGGGGCCGTCCATAAATGACGTCACGCACCTAGGGGGGGGGTGGGGTCAGACATTTGTGACGATGTGTGACGAGAGGGGGGGGGGGGGTGAGAAATGTGACGTCACATCAAAATGCGCAACTTTAAATAAATATAAACACGTTCTACTTAATTAAATAGACTTCTTAAGAAATGTTTTCTCCTACAACATCAGAGTGCAGCGCCATATTAAATACGCACTACAATGACAATAGTTTAAAGCGATTTGAAGCATTTTTTTGGGGGGGGGCATAGTTTTGTGACGTCATATTTGAGGGGGGGGGGTCTGACTTTTTGTAACGTCGTGACGTCATTTATGGACGGCCCCATATATAACATCATTGGCGAGTGATGTCTTACTTGGTCCTGGGCCGATGCCTCCACGACTAGGTCGGCTCGGCCTGAAATGATGACCAGTTGCGACGTGTAACTCTATGCGCATTGGAGAGACAAAGGCGGCCGGGCGTGGTTCTGACCAGACCCCACCGCGGCTTTGATGGGCACTCGCTCACGCCACGAGTCGACACGCCTGGGACATTCTGTGTCTTCATCATCGGTGACCAACGATTTGTTGATGCACAACCAACGGCGACAAGAAAGTCAACACGTCAACAACAACAACAACACCACCACCACCATCGTGTTGTGTGGCCTTTGAAAATACAAACATGTAATAGGCGACGTTTCGGGCAACGACCCTTCATCATAGCGCAATGAAGAGTCGGGGAGGAGGGTGCCACGCGCGCGCAGAGACTCAAAGTCGTCGTCGACTCGAACAGGCGCGCGTGTGAAAGTTCGCCTAGCCAATGGGAAGCGACCATGGGCGTGGCTTCGTTGGGAAGCCCCGCCCCCCACCCCGGGTGGGCGGAGCGTGTGGGTGGTCAAGTCAACACCGAAGCAGCGCTGCGCACTCATCCCTCGGGTGGCTCAGTGACCCACACCTCACGTGACCTCCACTCCCGTGACCTCCACTCTCGTGACCTCCCCTCCCGTGACCTCCACTCCCGTGGCCATACCAACCACACCTTTCCCTCGAGACGATCACCCCCCCCCCTCTCCACCGTACCAGTGACTACTCTCCCCCGTGACCATACTTCCCCACCGGTGACTAGACCACACCTCCACACACTTCTTTGCGGCTGCACCTATTCTACCCGTGACTACTCATACCGCCTGCCCTCCCGTGGCCCACTCCTTCCCTCCCGCGACTACGACTCCCACTTGCCGTGACTAACCCTGCCCCATCCCTCGACTCGATATTTCGCATCTCCGTGACTATCAACCCCCACCCCCTCCTCTCTCCCCCTCCCTTCCCACCATCTCCTACCCCCACGATCCCCTCCCTCCCTCCTATAACACCTCCTACATCCCGTGACAGCCTCGGCACAGCGGGCGAGCACGTGCCCATAGACCCAGCTGACACGCGCGCGCACGCACACTGACACATTGACACGGCTCTGCTCTGCTCTCTCTATATATAAAGATCGTGAACGGCGTGACACAAAAGCCAACAGGCGCACAGCTGGTGAGGGTTCGGGAGGCGGCTTGTGGGAGCTCTCGTTCCACCCCCCTCTCTCTCTCTCTCGCTCTCTCTCCGTCACCGCTGGTAGGAGGCCTCGTCGCCCACCGGATCATCAGCAAGGGTGTGTCCGCGATGAGCTGCCTGGATGTGATGTATCAGGCTTACGGTTCGGCCACTGCATACCTCTCGTCGCCTGCCGCCTACTCCTACTCGCACCCCGCCGCACAGGTCAGTCGAGGAGGAGTGTGTGTGGGGGGGGGGTCAAGCTTGTCTTGTGCCGATGTATCGATGTCGGAGGTTCGATTGTGCGTAAGTGTGCGACTCGAATGCGAGTGAGTCTCTGCGCGCGTGTGTGTGTGTTTGTGTGTGCTCGCTGTAACAGCACTTGCCCCAACAGTCGGTTTAAAGACTATACGGGGAAATCTTCGCGTTTTTTAGCGTGTGTGTGTGAAAGGACGTGTCGATGTCTTTTTCGTAAGTGTGTAGATGTGTGTGTTTGTCATGTGCGGTTCACTGTGTGTGTGTAGGTATGTATTAGAGTGTGAATGTGATGCGAGTGTGTGTGTGTGTCTGCGTGTGCGTTAGACGGGAGCGGTGGTGTAGCAGTTAGCGCGCTGCGCTACGAACCCGGCGACTCGAGTTCGATTCCCGCTCACCGCCAACACCAGTGACGATTATTTGAACCGGTCCTGTGCATTCCCTGGGTCGACTCGGCCTCAAATGAGTACTTGGTGTGGTGTGTAAACATCGCCACTGGGGAGAAAAAGGCGGTCGGGCGTGGTGCTGGCCAACCACCCCCTCGTGTGCCGTGCCGACCTTAATAGGTGCTCGCTAACAGCACTTTCCCCAACAGTCTGTTAAGGCTATACAGGGGATCTTTAACTAATAACTAAGTATGTTTGTCTGAATGACTGGAGTGTATCGATCCGTGTGTCTCTGCGTGAGCGTATGTGTCTATTAGAGTTTTTGGGTTGGATCGCATACATATAAAATGCGTCGTCAAACTCCTACGTGTTAAACTATGTGCGTGCGTTTTCGTGTGATGTGTCTCTGTGTGTAGATGTGTGTGTGTGTGTTTAGTATATTAGTATAATGTGGCTTGCGTGCGTAGAGCGGTGGTGCATTGGTTCGCACACTGCGCTACGAACCCGGCGACCCGGTTAAAGTGAGTTCGATTTCCGATCACGGCCAACATCGATTGATATCTTAATCGGTTATGGGCCTCGGCTAGGTCGACTCAGCCTTAAATAGGTCCCAAGTGCAGCGTGTAAAATATCAGCGAAGGCCAAACATGCGGCCGAGATTGATGCTGGCCACCCACCCCCTCGTGTGCCGTGCCGGTCTTCATCTTCGCTAACAGCACTTGCCCCAACCGCCTGTACAGGCGATACGAGGAATCTTTATCGTTGTGTGTGCGTGTGTTCTCACTGTTTTTATGCATCGATGCGTGTCCGCACCAGCGGCTACGTGTCAGTGTGTGTGTGTGTGTGCGTCCGTGTCTGTGCGTTGCTGTGTATCCCTGCTGCGTCTACTGGTGTCTCTCTCTGTGTCTCTCTGTGTGTGTGTCTATTCACGAGTGGCTGTACGAGTGTCAACGTAGACCACTTTCTGTGTCTCCGTGCGTCGATTAATGTGTCTCCGTGTCTTCGCACGCGCCCGTGTCTGTGTGAGTTTGCGCGTCTGTGCGATCGTGTGGACATGCGTCTCTGTGTCCATGCATCTGTCTCGGTATAAATTATTCTGGGCGTCTGTCTGTTTTCGTCAACATTGAAAAACAGGAATCCGGTTGTTTACGTAATAGGACAGCAAGTTTTTTTTTAGATTCTTACTTAACTTGTTCTGCTCGGTGGACGTGATAGCTGGACAATATTACAGAAGACCCTACCGAGCAAACTCGACGAAACTGGGATGTTGTTCTTCAAGAAGGATGATGTTGAACATTCCACGGACAGACACAATACGAGTGATGTGAACTTATCACAGAGATCAGCAGGGTGACACAGCCAGACCATACACATGAGTATCATTGGAGAAAGGCAGAGTTCTATTCCTTGAACGTGTGGTGATGGCAAACACGAGAAGACCGAGTTTGAATGTGCTCTGAACCGGGGGGGAGGGAGGGGGGGGCATTGGAGGTACGACGAGAAGCAACCAGAGGAAGACGGCTAATTGAGCTGACACCGCGAGGAATCTGAGCGATTTGAATTGGACTGGGTGGAGAATCGGATGCAAATGTTGTTGAGTGAAAGGTCGCGTGGGACAGAGCTGCAAGGATGGAGAGGGCACGATCGCCCGCCGTCTGTGAGAAAGGACCGTGGATTCGTAGATAAAGATATGGACAAAATATTGCCCATCATAGACTCGCATCATAGACTCACATTGCCCACCGACTAACATTGCCCATGGACCAACCTTGCCCATAAACTAACCTTGCACAAATTTTTCGATTTAAAGCTTTCGTGACTGCAGGGATTCATCTTCTTGGTTCTTTCGGTAAAGTCACGTAAAAGGGAAATAATAAAATAATAAAAAATACAACATAATAAAATACAATTCTCACGACGTTTCGGCCACAACGCAAGCAGCCGTCCTCAGGTGAAGAATAGGTCTGTCGGAAAGACAGCGTCTGAATGAAGCTGGCTTTCCGACAGACCTGTTCTTCACCTGAGGACGGACGGCTGCTTGCGTTGTGGTCGAAACGTCGTGAGAATTGTATTTTATTATGTTTTATTTGTATTATTTCCCTTTTACGTGACTTTACCGAAAGAACCAAGAAGATAACCTTGCTCACATACATAGCTCATATATTTATATTTCCCATAAACGGATATAGCCCACATATTAACATTGCCTATAGACTAACATCGCCCGTAGACTAACATTGCCCGTACACTAACATTGGCCGTGGACTTTCATTGCCCGTAGACTAACATTGCCCGCAGAATAACTAACAAGTTGTTGGGTACATATCATTGACTCGGCATTGAGGAAATTATCTCTAAGAAGGAACAAGCCTCTCGGGGGAGAGAGGTGGTGGTGGAGGGGGGGGGTGGAGGGGGGGTGACAGTCGACTTGAGGAAGTTGTGCGAATGAATTCGGAGGAGACCCGCGCGTCAAGTTATTTACGACATTCGAGTTTAGCGCCATACCTTGCGAACAGGTCTGACTTCTCTGGCCACGGCGGTGAGTCGCGAAGGCTCTCAACATGAAACGATTCTAGACGAGATATTTCAATGCACTCCCCCCCCTCTCTCTCTCACCCCCGCCCTTATGTAATCTATCTCCAACCCGGTGCAGAAACCACCTGCGGGAGTGAATGAGAATGAGGATGTGTAGTCGTACTGCATGAGGAATCCGAGGAGCTCTAAAGCTCTTTTTCACAGATGTCCAGTAAGGGTTAGGGGGGGTCACGTGGTCAGAACGTTGCAACAGCAGACAATACGAAAAGACGATAGGAGTGCAAAGTTTAACAAAGCTAAACAAATTGCTTAAAACAATACACAAATTAAACTAAACTATTTAATCTTAACAGGTAAAGCCCACTGAGCCATTGGCTTCTTTTCTCAGAAGCGACCTGGCTATACAAAATAAAAGCTCAACCGAGCTTTATTTGCATCGTGTTGACATTGATAGCAGCTAAACAATATAATCGAAACGCATGTGTCTAAATGTGGAGGGGAAAACCGAAGAACCTGGGGGGGGAAATCCACGCGACCACGGCGAGAGAGAGAGAGAGACGCGCAAACTGCAAATATACAGCAGCAGGCGTCAAGGTCGGGATAGAACCCCCGAACTCCTGCACACCAGGCGAGGTAGTTAACATCTCGCCGCCTTGGTAGTGACATCACTGAGCAAGAGTGAGAGACGTCACAACGAGATGCGTCTCACGAATTACATTATTCCCGTAATTTGTTTTCATTCGTCTACCAGTAAGTAACCATCATAATCCGCACGATAACGACGTAATAATGAATAAATAATGCCGTGCTTGATGGATCGTGTGAGATGTGGACAGGCCTTTCATCCAGCAGTGGATTGACCAAGGCTAGTGATGATGATGGTGATGACCATGATCGTGGTGGTCATCCCCATCATCGTGAATCATGGTGGTCTCATTAGCTCTCGTAAGCTGAGCAGGTTTGAACCTGGATATCGCTTTGCGTGACCACCAAATCACACACCGGATGACATTGGGTTCGCGGAGCTACGTGGTGATGGGCCGTGCTTCCACGTCTTCACCAACCCTCCCTGCCCATCGTGTGGTGAAGTATGGCCAACCAGACCCCCACAAATCCCACTGTATCGTCATCCACGCAATGCCACGTGTGTCGGAGTCTCATGACTCGTTTTCAGGAGGGTGGTGGCGGTGGTGCTTCTGCTGCTGCTACTCCACCGGGGTGTTTGGCAATGGGAGGAAACAACCACGGTAGCGAGATGGGCGTCACGGTAGCTCGGAGCTGTTAACTCCCTCGTCTGGTACGCAGGAGGTCGTGGATTCTATCCCGACGCCTGCTGTGTATTTGGAGTTTGCGGTGTCTTTATCTCTCTCACCGTGGTCGCGTGGATTTCTCTCCGGGTCCTCCAATTTTTCCCCTCCACGTTTTTAGAATCAACGTCACGCGTTTCGGGTATTTTCCGGCTATACATTTCCACGTGATAAGCCACTTCGTTGAGCTATCACTTGTGCTGGCAAAGTCGCTTCTGACAAAGAACTACGTAGCTCAGTTGGGGCCTTACCTGGTTCGATAAAAAAAAACGAAGAGTTATTTTTAGTTTAACCGGAGAAACCCGGAGACAACCCACGAGAGGGAGACGCTCGGCACCGCCACCCCCTGGCCTCACCACGCTGATGCCCCCACGCCTACAACACCTGGCAAGCCCTGGAGGCGGTGGTGCTGGTGGTGGTGGTAGTTGGGAGAACGGTAGTGCAGCGGTCAGCGCGCTCAGCGATGAACCCGGCGAC
This sequence comes from Lethenteron reissneri, assembly GCF_015708825.2. NCBI lineage: Eukaryota > Metazoa > Chordata > Hyperoartia > Petromyzontiformes > Petromyzontidae > Lethenteron > Lethenteron reissneri. The sequence continues at coordinate 4,153,296 of NC_083784.1, forward strand.
GCGAGTTCGATTCCAGCTCACGGCCAACACCGGTGACGATTATTTGAGTCTGACCTGGGCCCTCCCCTAGGTCGACTCGGCCTCAAATGAGTACTTTCTGCGGCGTGTAAATGTCACCACTGGGGAGACAAATGCGGTCGGGCGTGGTGCTGGCCACCCACAAGCACTCGTGTACCGTTCCGGCCTTTATAGGTGCTGCTCGCTGACATCACTTCCCCCAACAGTCTGTTAAGGCTACACGGGGGATCTTTGTCTTTGTCTTTTTGGTGTCGGGGGTCGCCCATCCAATGACTCGCCAGGCTCAACGCCGGCTTAGCTTCCCGAGGTCCGATGACACCGGACACATTCACGGTTGTTTGGGGCAAGTGCTGTTCGCGAGCACCTATTAAGGCTGGCATGGTACGTGATTTGAGTGGCGTGGTTATGAGTCGCCTTTGCCTCCCCAGTGCTGATGCGTGCGCGCGCAAACTCATTGGTGGGGATTCGTTGAAGGCCGAGTTGACCTAGGGGAGGGCCAAAACAACTTCAAATGCCACTCGATAGTGGTGTTGTTGTTGTTGCCGGGAGTTAAACTCGGACCTCCGGGAGGGTAGTGTGTGGAATATATTTCAACGTGGAGAACACGCCACACAACAGATTAGAAAGAAGACCACCACCTCCCCCTGAAAGCCTTTAACAGACTATTGGGGCAAGTGCGATTAGGGTTGGTGATCGGCAACCACGCCCGGCCGCCTTTGTCTCCCCAGTGCTGCTACTTTACACACCACAAACATTTCAAAGCTGAGCCGACCTCGGCGGAGCGGTTGTTTGTGAGCGGGAATACGAGCGCGGCTGTCGCTGGGTTCGCGGCGCAGTGCGCTAACCACTGCGCCACCGCTCCCCGTGGAAACGCATACACGTGCGCACATACAACAGTCGAAGAAGTACACGAAGACAATCGCACACAACACACACAATCACACTCATACACACACAATCATACTCACAACACACACAATCACACTCACAACACACACAATCACAAAATCTCACGCAAAGTCACGCACGCGTATAACACGTCCAAAGGCGGTTTTGAACCGATTTTTCATGCGGTTACCGGTGATGTAAAACACGACTTTAATTACCCTTGTCTGGAGCAGAGTGGTGGCGCAGTGGTTAGCGCACTGCGCTGCGAGTTAAAGTTGTTCGGAATCGCGTTTAAAGATTATACAGCACAGCTGAAACTCGTATCTCTAAGCTGATGTTTACAATCACACCCCGTAGAACGATAGAGATCGGTGGTGGTGAGTAGTTGGTTGCTTAATTAAATGTACAAACACACGTCAATCCACTGCAGGATGAAGAGCCTATTTCCCCTCGCGCCGTGTCGGTCACGGCTGGTGGTTTGACCATACTTCACCACGCCGGTCAGTGGGGTGAGTTGATGATGAAGAATGTGACGGGGGGGGGGCGGGGAGAATAATGTTCAGGTATCACTCGCTACTCGTGGTGATCGCCGCGACTGGAAATCGAACTCAGGTGGCCGGGATATCGGTGGGCAGTGCGCTAGCGCTAGCAAGGCACTTGCGGCACCGCGCTTTCTAAATCGTGAAATGGGATTCGTGAAATGGGATTCGTCAACAATCTCGGCGCATAGTTTCCCGACCCGAATTCGCGGAGTTGCGTGTTAATCGACGCGTCGGCTGTCGCGACCAAATATTATTTGTCGAGGTTGTGTTTGAGTTAGATCGTAAACGTCTCCGTGACAAACCTTGCTACTAATTGGCGGCTGTGTCGGGTGGCGGCGTGTTTAACGACTCGAATTGACGCGATCTGACCCAAAGGACCCCGATGGATTTAGCAACGCGTGTTCGATTCACGCCTGTACGATTCGATGAATCGGCGTGCGCATCTGCAGTGCCCATTGATGCACATGAAGAAGGGCCATTGCCCGAAACGTCGCCTGGTTTTTTTTTCACGCACAGCGTTGTTAATAACAAAGCTGTTGGAGTTGTTGTTGTTGACTGTACTTCTTGTTGTTGACTGTGCTTGTTGTTGTTGATTGTGCTTGTGCACCATTGCCAACGCAGCAGCATCACCACCATCACCAATTGATGCGTCAATAGTTCTCTCTAGTTTTTTTCCCGTCTCATTTGTATTGTTTATATATATATACCTCGTTTGGTGAATTACTACACGTCTACTTTGGATGTCATCTGCGTTCATCATTTTGCAAAACTAAACTTGATTATTCGACGCGCGATTTCGAGTCATCTCTGTGAGCGACAGTCCAGAAGAACGCGTTGAGTGTAGAGTGCTACGCAGGTTAGAGACATCCTCGTCATCATCATTCGGATGATCCTGGTCATCCTGATGATCCTGGTCATCCTGATTATCCTGATTGTTCTCATCATCATCATCCTGGTCATCCTGATGATCCTGATTTATTCTTATCCTCATCATCCTCATGGTCCCGATCATTGTCATAATCATCCTGGTGATCCTGATCAATATCGTGATCGCCCTGATAATCCTAATAATTATTCCCATCGTCCTGATTATCCTGATCACTCTCATCATGGTCATCATCCCGTCTCGCAAGGACGTGGCGAGGATTGCCACGGTTTTCGAGGCCAATAACGGAGTGGGCATCCAAAATGAGTGCGAAGAATATGGGGCCGTGGGAGACGGGGCGATTTAAATAAGGAGCTAGGATGGATTGTAATAGGTGACGTTTATAAAACGGTGAGAGTGAGGCGGCTTACGCGGGGAGAGGCCTTAATTCAGCAGTGGATAGACCCTGTCTGTTGATGATGAGTGAGCGCTTATAGTGATGGTGATGATGATCAGGAAACAAGGACATTTTATTGAAGTCGTGTCAAACTGTCGCATGTCAATAGCTGACATCATAATAATTATTCGTGATGGAATACATTCATGCCACGCGTTCCATGCGTACATGTGTACATACAATACTCACGAGTACGGGATACATACGAGGTCATTGTGAAACGGAAATACATGGTCATATACCAACGTGCCATAGGCAACACGCGAATACATTCATGCCTAGCGTACGTACACGGCACGCAATTATATGAACACGACCATTGACAACACCGCCCCTCCTCCCCTTTTTATTTAATCCACTGCTGGATGGAGACATCCTCCTTGAACCGGTAACCCACAGAATAAGGTGTTATAACGATAACGCACACACGGTGTTACACAATACAATGATACATATTATCATCAGCCAGATGAATGCGATGGGTAGAATAATGTCCAGGCATCTGTCGCCGCTCGTGATGTTAGCCGTGGCCGGGAATCGAACTCACGTGGCCGGGACCTTCGCTCACGGTGCGCTAACCATTGCGCCACCGCTCCGCCGAATGGCTGCACGGCGGGTTTCGCGTCCCAATGTTTTGATTCGAAATTAATTCGTGGCTATAAAGCCACGTCGTGTAACCCTCCACCACCCGGCACAGCGAAGCTAATTAGATTGTCACGCAGTGCACAAAACAATGCGTGTTGTCGTCCTCGCACTCGGCACCTCCGATTAGTACGGTTGGCTACGTACGGTGCGAAAGAAGTTCAACGTACATAACGACGAGGCGTGGGTTGTGATTTACTTTTTCAGTTCAACTTCCCCAATTGCTCGCCCACGCACTCACCCACTCGCTCATTCATATCCACACCCGCCCATTTACCCACTCACTCGCCCACTCACCCACTCACTCATATCCACACTAGCCCACCCACTCATGCCCACCCACTCGCCCACTCACTCACCCACCCACTCACTCACCCACCCACTCACTCACCCACCCACACACCCACTCACTCACCCACTCACTCACCCACCCACCCACCCACTCATATCCACACTCGCCCACCCACTCGCTCGCTCGCTAAACGCAACCACTCACCCACCCGCTCACCCACCCGCTCACCCACCCGCTCACCCACCCGCTCACCCACCCGCTCACCCACCCGCTCACCCACCCGCTCACCCACCCGCTCACCGGTGAGTTGTAGTGCGATCCTCACAGCCTAATTTAGCAGCAATTGGAGACGAGAGACGTTTCGCTTGCAACTGCGTCAAGCATAATCAGGACACGGTCTGAGAAAGTCAGAGTAATAATCCCAGGAAGTCGGGGCCCGAGTTAATTCATGGGATTAAATAATTAATTAGGATTATTTTTGGGTTTATTAGAGCCTGATTAAACTGATGAATGTAAAATAATGACGCACTGGGCCGATCAAACACAGCGTTCCGTCGTGAGAAGTGTGTCGTGTGTGTCGTGTGTACATGCGCCTGTGTGGTGCTGGCCACCCACCCTATCGTGTACCGTGTCAGCCTTAATAGGGTGCTCGCTAACAGCACTTGCCCCAACAGTCTGTCGCCTATACGGGGGCTCTTTGTCTTTATTATAAATATATCATCCCCGAACATGTACATATATTGCATACGTTTATGTATATCTATGCGAGTGCATACGATGCACATTCATATAAGTGTGGACACGTGTGTTTGACATTATGCACGCATGTATGTACCTTCGTGTATGGGGGGCGGGAGTGTAGTGGTTAACTCATCGCACTACTTACCCGGCGGCCCGAGTTCGATTCCCGCTCACAGCCGAGATTGTTCAGGAATATCTGAACGTGTCCTGGTCGACACGACCTTAATGATATCCGATGTAAGACATTGGCACTGGGGAGACAAAGGCGATCGGGTTTGGTGCTGGCTACCCACCCCCTCGTGTGCCCTTCCGGCCTTCGTAAGTGATCGCTAACGGCACTTGCCCCAGCAGTCTGTTAAAGGCTTTACGGGTGATCTTTGTCTTTGTGTATACGTGTGGTTATATGTATGCATGTATATAGTTGTGTGTGTGTGTGCTAGTGTGCAGAGGTAGGTGTTGGATAACAGAACTTGCCTCAACAGTCTGCGCAAGCTATGAGGGTGATCTTTGTCTGTTGTGTGCACTTGGGAGCGGTGGCGCAGCGGTTGGCGCACTCCGTTCCGAACCGATGTTACGATACCCCTGAGTGTGAGCGCGTGGTTTGCAATCGCGAGTTTAAATCCTGGTTGATTGGATTGACTCGAGTCATCATCCCTCCTGGGGTCGATAAAGTGCCGAGCACTTCGTCGGACTCGTCCCCGCCACGGGAATGTGGAATTTCCACCAGCCGCTCAGGGCTGTAAACAGAAGACAAGCAACAACGCTAACGCCCATCTGAGCAGAGAATCACTTTGTGAGTAGCCGATAGCCCGGATTTACCCCCCCCCCCCCGCAAGCTCTTTATCGGCTTCATCATCACACTCCACGGGAGGCGAACTACTGGGGGGTTCACCGTTTATGGGGATCATCATCAATCGGGGGCATCCAATCAAAAATAATATAAATATTTGACTATTGTACTAAGTTTAACACGTAGACTTTCGCGACCAATATTATGTATTATTCATAATAAAGGTTTTTGGGTTCGATCGCGTAAGTATAAATGCGTCGTAAGCCTCCACCACCCGACACAGCCTGTGATGTTTGTTACCTAAACAAAACGCGCCAATTGGTTACTGCTTCAGCCCAGTAAATGTTGTGGATTTGCTCTCCAACACACCGGTGGGTTGAAGTTGTAAACTGATTGTCGCGTTGTTTACACGACAAACCTCGCTGTTTGTGTCGGGTGGTGGAGGGTGATGACACATACGCGATCAAACCCAACAACCTTTATTATGAATATTGTTAAAAGCGTAGCCTCGACTATGTATGTGCCGAATCTACACCTTCCTAGCCCTTTCAAAGACATTGATATATACTTTTCTTGAAGACGACCGCTTGTGTTGCGATAGAAACGTCGTAGTTTTTATTTTTTTGTTATTTTCTTGGAACCTATCTAACGTGACTTTACCGAAAGACCCAAGAATATACATCGGTATATCATTTCTATCGGTCTCGCACACACACGTGTGTGTGTGTGTGCAATGTGCATGCCACTCCACTGCTGGATTGGTTCAGAGGAGCCGTTGCGGCATATACTGGATTATAGAGTTCTGTAGTAATCGCAAGGTTGTGAGAATACCTTCATCCAGCAGTGGATTGGCAAAGGTCTGTACGTGTACGCATACGTGTGTGAATATATTTATGGAGAGTGTGGTAGTGGTGAGCGCACACGTGTGCGTGTCTGTACACGTGTGTGTGTGTGCGGGGAGCGGTAGTGTAGCGGTTAGCGCGCTGCGCTATGAACCTGGCAACCCGGGTTCGATTCCCGCTCACGGCTAACACCAGTGACGATTATCTGAACCGGTCCTGGGCCTCCCCTAGGTCGACTCAGCCCTAAATGAGTACCTGGTGCGGTGTGTAACATCGCCACTGGAGAGACAAAGGCGGTCGGGCGTGGTGCTGGCCACCCACCCCCTCGTGTACCGTGCCGGCCTTCATAGGTGCTCGCTAACAGCACTTGCCCCTACAGTCTGTTAAGGCTATACGGGGGATCTTTGTTTGTGTGCGTGGAGCGGTTAGCGCTACGAACCAGGCGAACCGAGTTCGATTCCCGTTCACGGCCAACATCAGCGGTGCGGATATCCGCGGTTATCCACTCGGACAACTGGCTGTGTGTACTCAACGTAGACGCTGGTGATACAAAGGCTGACGGGCCGTCGTCATGTCCCACTCGCCCCACTCGCTCACGTGCACACTTCATAAGCTGCTGGCTTAACAGCACTTGGCCCCCGCCAGATTTTTGTAGTAGGCTACACGGAGGACCTTTGTCTGTTGTGTGTATATATAGGCAGCTCACACGCACCCTCGTCTCGTAAGGTCAAACTCTCAGCCCCCTCCTCCACTTCACCCCCCCCCCCTTTTTACCCCCCCTTATACCCCTCCCCCCCTTTTACCCCACTTCCCCCCCCCCCTCCTTTTACTCCTCCCCTCCCCCTTTTTACCCCCCCCCCCACACCCCTCCCACCCGATGCTGGAAACTGGCCGCGAGACGAGCACGTGGTGTGGAGACCAGCAGTACCCCACCTGCTCCTGGGGGGCCCTGCAGGGGGTAGCAATGGGGGGGGGGGGGGGTGAGGAGGAGGGGGAGGGGTGAGGGTGGGTGGTGAGAATGTCGGTGTTGGGTGAGGAGGGTTGGGAACCATGAGTCGAAGAGAGACACGTTCGCGCACTCGGGCATTGCGTGGGTTAACCAACATAGACATCAAATAGACAAAGTCTCCCGTATAGCCTTCAGCAGTTTGTTGGCGGCAAGTGCAGTTGGTTGGTCAACAAGTCGCCCGGCCGTCTTTGTTTTCGCGCTGCGGATTGTGGGTACACCGCACCGGGTACTCGTTTAAGGCTGAGTCGACCTAAGGGAGGCCCAGAACCGGCTCGGATATACCTTACTCTTCTCGGTCGTGTGCTTTGTGCTAACCACTGCCCCACCGCTCCCCACATAGACACGCACAGACACGCACAGACACGCATAGACTGTGTGTATGTGTGAGTGGCCTCTAAGTACACCTAGCCTGGCACAAGCACTGTTGCAAATGTGTGCATTTGTGTAGTGTGTGTGTTTGTCTCTGGAGAGTGGTGGTGCAGCGGTTAGCGCACTACGGTATTAACCCATAGGTCGGTTCCCGCTTACAACCAACATCGGTGACGAATATCTGAACCGGTCCTGCGCCGCCTCTAGGTCGACTCAGCCTTAAAACGAGTACCTGGTGCGGTATGTGTGTAAACAACAGCCTGCTAAAGGCTATACGGAGAATCATTGTTTCGTGTGTGGTCTGGTTTTTAATGATTGCGTTCATGATGATGAATAATCAATCTTGGTGACGACGCTGATTAATCTATCGTGATGATCAAAAATAACCACGACGACTTGATTATAATAATAACGATGATGATCAAGGCACGGTGATGATGAGTGATGATCGATGCTTGAAAATGCCCCTCTCTGAACACGGTCCGCGACGCAACTCTGCTGCGCGATTCCCGATGGATTCCTCCATCTCCTGGCCACGAACATCACGATATGAATAGAACCTGGGCCACACGATTAGCTAACCTACAATAATGCTCCCTTCACATCATCACCCGTGCATTTCCTCTCTCGCTTCTCACGCCTCTGTCTCTCCGGGCGGGCAGGGTCGTATCGCTTGCAGCCAGACGCGACTGGTTTCGAATCCCGATTTGTACATCAACCTCTGTTGTGCAGAGTCAGATTGCGAGTGAGTGGAGTTTGTACGTTTTCCTCCGGCCTGTTCTTCAGTGTGAGCGAGTGACATTTTAAGTGAGATGAGCGAGTGACATTATAAGTGAGATTGCGAGTGACAGAGTGGAGTTTTGTACGTTCTCCCCATGCCTGTTGTTCAGAGTGTGAGCGAGTGACATTGTGAGTGAGATGAGCGAGTGACATTGTAAATGAGATTGCGAGTGAGTGAGTGGAGTTTTGTACGTTCTCCCCCCGCCTGTTGTACAGAGTGTGAGCGAGTAAGTGACATTGTGAGCGAGTAAGTGAGATTGTGAGCGAGTAGAGTCTGTTCTCTGCAATCCTCACAATGGTCATAAACCATTATTGAGCAAACATATCCAGCGAGTTTTGCAAATGCACCCAGATACATCGCCCTCCTATTGTGCCAAAAAACCGTCAGGATCCTCCTTACAATAAAAAAAAATGCCCCGAGACTCAATTTTTTACTCCCCCCCCCCCCCAACAGCGCCTGACAGTCTATTCCAAGATGCAAGATCACAGCAGGGAGCACCTCTCCACCGGCTCGAGGCTCCAGCTGGGCCAGCCTTGCTCCACTCAAGTCGAACTCCAGGACCGAGATCCGGGCGACTCGGACGGAGGAGCGGGGGAGGGCGGCGGGGGTGGCGACCGTGGCGGCAGCGGCGGTGGTGGATGTCCCGCAGAAGAGCCGAGGGAGACGGAATATCTCACCCCGCGATGCGTGCTGCTCACCTATTTCCACGGAGACATCGCCAGCGTGGTCGACGAACATTTCAGCCGAGCGCTCAGCTCGAGCGGAGGAGGCGGCGGTGGCGGTAGCAGCAGCAGCAGCGGCAGCAGCAGCAGCGGAGCGGGGAGCCCTCCCTTCAGTCCGGCGGCCGCCGCCGCTGGAGATGCCGCCGCTTCTTCGTCGGCCTCCAAGAGTCCGCAGGGCGGGTGGAAAGGTGAGTGTTGTGAGTGTTGTGTGTGTGTTGTATTCCGTTGTGTTGTCCGTGCGCTCCTCATCTCTCCCCGCCACTCACCTTGAACTCTCCCCTTTGTCCCTTACCTTTCCACCGGTCCTTTCTCCTTGCCCCACATTATATCACACGGGGTTTTCTTTACGTCGAACACACAACACATACGATTCGAACACAGTTGATATACCAGTCCAATATCACTTGATTGATCGATGTCAGCGTCACATCCCCCCCCACCTCCCGCTTCTCCCCCCCACCTCCCGCCTCTCCCCCCCACCTTTCTCCCCCCATCACCTCTCTCCCCCCCACCTCTCCCCCCCCCCCACCTCTCGCCCCCCCCCACCTCGCCCCCCCCCACCTCTCTCCCCCCCCACCCATCTCTCCCCCCCACCCATCTCTCCCCCCCACCCACCTCTCCCCCCCCACCCACCTCTCCCCCCCCCACCCACCTCTCCCCCCCCACCCACCTCTCCCCCCCACCCACCTCTCCCCCCCCCCACCCACCTGTCCCCCCCCACCTCTTTCCCACCCACCTCTCCCCCCCCACCCACCTCTTTCCCACCCACCTCCCCCCCCCCACCCACCTCTCCCCCCCCCCACCCACCTCTCCCCCCCCCCCCCACCTTCCCCCCCCACCTCTCCCCTGTGGGTGCAAATCGTGAACGTAAAGCCCTCTTGGTCAACCCACTGCTGGATGGAGGCCTGTCCATCCCGTGTCAGTTACGTGGGGCACAGTTGACCATATTTCACCACGCTGGTTCGATGTGGGCTTGAAGGGGAGGTGGCGCTCGACCACTGATGTTAGCTGTGCCACCAAATTCAGCTGGTCGGATTCAGAGCGTGGTGCTGCTAACCACTGCGCCACCGCTCCACTCCCCCCCATCATTGAGAATTAGCATCGCCATCAAGATTGATCATGTTTGATCAACATGATTAATCATTCTTATTAGCAAACACATCATCATCATCGACAATTTGTTAAATCATCGTGATCATCTTCCATTTAAATCGTTGTAACTATCGTCAATAGGAGTCTTATCATTTCCAATGCCATCATCATGATCAGCAGCAGACGTAATTGCATGTACAGCCGGTTTCTCCCGCTTGTGTAGCCAGGTTCATCGCGCAGCGCGCTAACCACTGCACCACCGCTCTCCCAATGTATACAGCGCAGAGGCTATAATTAGAGCTGAGCTCATATCCATTTACGACTCCGAGTCATGGGTGGAAATTCCACATTCCTATGGCCTGAGGAGGGGGTGGAAGGGGTGTTGGAGTGGAAAGGCGGGGGTGGGGTGAGGGGTTAGAGGGAGGGGAGTTTCGGGGAGATTGTCCCTCCAGAGAAAACCCCCACAAAGTGGTACTAATTTTATCGACCTCAAGGAGATGATAGGTCGGAATTTGACATTTTAAATAGTTATGACCAAGATCCAGGATGGTCATGTCTATGCGCCGCTTCTCGGTGGCAGCCCCAACAGTCTGGAACGATATCCCTCTGCACATTCGCAGCATCACCTCAATCGCCTCCTTCAAGAGACACTTAAAAACTCACCTCTACAACCACGTGCTTTCGAGCGACTCTGAGCTCGGCTCCGCGCCTCTGAGTTGCGGCCATTACGTCCGCAAATTTGCGCGCGTTATAAATTGAACTATTATTATTATTAGTGGTGCTCTGCTGCTACTGCTGCTGATTAAACTGTAACGGTTGTCAGCCCGAGATACCCGGTAGAGCCTTTGCCGGGTCTCAAGACTCCACCTCGGGAGGGTGCTGCTACGAGCACGCTCAGAAACGAGGGTATACTATCAGAATCAGAATATTGATCTATACTGGAGGGGGAGGAAATCCCATGAGCTATAAAGCTCACTTCTTCACGGATGTCCAGTAAGGGCGTACGGGTGCAGAACGTTACAACAACAAACACAATAAGCAACAAACACGATAGGAGTGCAAAGTATAGGAAAATGTAAACAAATAACTTCTAAAACATATATTAATTAACTTATCATTCATTAATTCAATCTATGGCCATCTCACTCACAATGCCACTTCGGAGAGATGATCCTCCCCAAGGTGGGATGCGTTCATGCCGGAGGTGGTTTGATCGAGAGAAAACGGCTCGCTGATGAGTCCCGTTGATTACCGAAAACGGCTCGCTGATGAAGTACCGTTTATTACCGAAGCTATGTGATTTGAGTACGATTGATTGCGATATTATACTCGTTGGTTCTTTCGGTAAATTCACATATGTAGAAAAATAATAATAATAGTGACTTTAATAACGTGACTTTACCGAAAGAAACAAAGAGTATGGATTCCTGCAGTCACGAAAGCTTGAAATCAAGATTGATTGTTATTTTGTTACGTTCAAATAGCACGCCGCTTTCGAGATCCACCGCTGGACGATGAAGGCAGGACGTGGCGGTGGACAGGATGGCGTGGGTCTCGCAGCGGGTTCAGAATTCGCTCGCCACTGAATTATTATTATTGGCCGTGGCCGGGAATTGAACTCGGTTGGGCGAGGTTCGCGGAGCAATATATCAACCACTACGTGATTGTGGTTGTGATTTTACGCTCGCACCTGCGATTGTGATTATGATTGTGATTGTAGTTGTGTACTCCGTAGGCAGCTAACCGTGCTAATCGGAGGTGTTATGTGGTTCTGATGTGGTCGTGAATGTAGTTGTGACTGGTGGTTACAATAGTGGTTGTGATTTTTGTTCGCGGTTGTGAAGAATGTGGCTGTGATTGTGTCTCTTGTTCTCATCGTGGTTGTGGCTGTGGTGGTTGTGGCCGTGGTGGTTGTTGTTATACTTCTGCCAGCTCTCGTGAGCCTTCGAACTTTCTTCTGCTGCTGCCCGAACGCATTTTTCCTCTTCTTTCTGCATGCACTGCTGCTTCTATTTCTCCTGCTGCTGCTGCTGTTTCTAGCAACCTTCCACTACGTTTGCTGCTGCTGACAATACCCCCCTCCCCTCCACCCCCCCCCCCCCCCCCCCCCCCCCCCACAGAGGGCACATCACCCATGAGCTCCCGAAACTTCCCCCCCTCCTTCTGGAGCGGGGACGCACGGCCCGGAGTTCCCGGCCTCTGCGGCCGCGGCGGCCGCGGCGGCGGCGGCGGCGGCAGCGGCCGCGGCCGCCTTCGCCCAGCACGAGTCGCCCTCCCCTTACGGAGCCGGCGGCGGTCACCCTCACCACCACCCTCACCACCACCCTCACCACCACCCCCATCACCACCCTCACCACCACCCCCATCACCACCCGGCGGGTCCCGCCGAGTCGGGCTGGCACTACCACCTGCCCGGCGGCGCCGGGGCTGGGGCGGCAGGAGCGGGGGCAGCCGGAGCCCCCTACGGGCGTACCCCGGGGGCGGTCCACGACCTCTACTCGACCCACGCGCACTACAGCTCGCTGCTTGTCCCGGCAGCCGTCCGTGTCCCGCAGGGAGAGCTGGGAAAACACGAGTCGCCCGCCACGCAGCAGCAGCAGCATCACCCGCATCACCACCACCACCCGCACCACCACCCGCATCACCACCCGCATCACCACCACGCGTGGTCAGGACCCTTTCCTGCCGGGGTGGACGTGACGCAAGGGCTCGGCGTAGACACAGGTGAGGGGGAGGTTGGATGTCGTCGCTGGCCCGTAGATAGATGTGGTTAATGCTGTGACTGTGTGTGCGTCTGTCTTTAAAGGGGGGTTTGGTGGGGGAAGGGGGGGTTTGGGGGTGTGGGGGGGAGTGTTGGGGGGGGGGGGGTGTCACGACAGCTCTCGCAGAGATGGTCCGAAACGAAGGCATCTTGAGTGTCAAGTCGTGTTTACTAGCAGGGACTCAGCCCTGAGAAATGCAAGCCACCTTGGTCGAAGGATTTCCCAAAAGTTGGAGATAAAACCAGCCGGAGAAGGATTTAGCGTGTGGCCAAGGAGCCCCCCCCCCCCCCCCCCACGTCATCCTCACCCCCCTCCACTTCCCTTCTGATGACCTCATCGTAAACATTCTGAGTTAAATTCCTGGACAGGGTTTGATTATATGTGTTCGTTCTGCCACCCCACAGGTCTGCAACACCCGGACAAGAGCAAAGATCTCTTTTGGTTTTGAGTCGTGATGTCCACGGACAGGATGACGAGGACACGAACCGAGCAACCAACTGTCAACAACCCCTCAACCACCCACCTACTCACTCAACCACCCACATAACCAACCACTCGTCCACCCATTCATATCATCTACCTGATCACTATTACAACCAACCATGCACCCAGCCACTCAACCACCCATCCACCGAACCAGCAAACCACACGTCAACCCAACCACGCACCCAACCACAAATTCAACCAATCGCCCACTCGCCCAACCAGTGAGTCAACCAACTACACATCCACCCACCCACCCACGCAATCACTCGCACAACCAGTCAGCCCACTAACCAACCCCACCGTCACGCTTGTCTACACACGGGTATTGATGTTGCCGTCTCCCCCCAGTTCGCCTTCGGGTGACGAGATGACGTTGCGCCGGCAGGGATGGCACGTGGAGTGATGAGCGCGTGGCGTGATGCGGCGAGAGAGCAAGAGAGAGAGAGATGAAGGCAGAGGCAGAGACGGGTAGAGAGAGAAAGAGCGGGCGAGATAAACTCTTGCACGAGGTTATCGCCTGCAGCTGAATGTCTCTTTGGCAGTGACATCCAGCGACTTGGTCATTATCGTTACGAGCGTCGGGACAGAGGGGGGCCTTGCCCCCCCCCCCTGGTGGCCAAAGCTACGCGTTGGCGGAGGGGGGGGGGGCTTGACAACCACCGTGCGTTATGTTTTCAACGACAGTGTAAAAAAAACAACGCTTATTTAAAACGCGGTTTGAATTTTTTTTCATGAAAATGCTTTCATCTTTCATTTACGTTCCACGTTTTTATTTGTATTTAATTGGAGGGGCACCGTTTGGCTTGCGCACATTGCGAGGCAAATCAAATATTGGGGTCCCCTCCCCTACCTGACCGATTGACGCACCCCCCGCACCCCCCCAGCTGATAATGTGGTCACTACGTCCACTGGCGTCAGTCCATGAGTCCGAGGAGAGCGGCATGGGGGGGGGGGTGCAGGTCTCGGGGTAACTCGCACCGTGTGGACCCCCCCCCCCCGCCGACGCCTTCAAACTAAACCAGACGTATGACATCTGACACCGTGCCGTCGAAGCGCGGCCCATACCCCCCCCCACCCAATGGCGCGGGGCCCGGGGCGGTCGCTTCCGATTCGCTGTACCACATCGGGGCGGCTCTTGCCGAAGCTCGTTAGCGAACACATTCAGCCGATGGAGTTTATATACGACGGCCAATCCGAGCGGGTCCATTGCATTACCCACCCTCCCACCACCCCACCCCCCACTATTCATCTCAAATGGATATCGCAATGATTCGCTGCTTATTGGCCACGCGTGGTAGAGCAATCGGAGGCGCGTAACAGGTCACCCGCACCACCTCGTGTGGTTACCTACCACGACGGGGGGGGTGGGGGGGGTACGACACAGGGACACACGTGATATTTGTTAAACGTGATCCCCGTTAAAGATCGCAACAGCAACGACGAAAAGAAGAGTCCACTTATTGTGAACTCGACACAACAGGTAGTAATAATAATAATAATTACGATCTGGTAATGACCGTGGCTCTTGTTTGAGTGTCTCGGGAAGTCGACGCGCAGGACGCAACCCCTCGGCTTCGTCACCCTCCTTCCACTCCACCCCGCCCCTCCGCCCCCCTCCAGAACTCTGGCCCCGTGAGTGGCCCCTTGACCACAACCCCTGGGGGGGGGCGATGACCGCTACCCCTTTGGGCATTTCCCAACCGAGGCTCAAGTCCCCCCCCCACCGCCCGTTTAGCTCGCTCGATCTCAATGGGCTGGCTCGCACACGGCCGAAAAATAGACGACGCGTATCAGGAGGTGTGTACACGTGTATATGTATCGTGGTGCCGCGCTATTACTGGAAGATGCGTATACGGCATCTGGTTTGTGTGTGTGTGTGCGTGCGTGTATGTGGCGTGCGAATGTTTAAAGGGAGATGCAAACTCAAAAGTCAACCAGCTTTTTTGCCTTGTGTAGTCTCACACACACACGCACGCACGCGCGCGCGCGTGCAAGGGTTCGAATCCGGAGTGGTTCAATCGGGGTTCTCAAGGGTAGCGAGTTGGTCGCAGCCCGGTCACCAATGATCGCACAAATGTTGTTGTGCGGTTTCTGGTTTTTGTTGTTGTTGTTGTCTCCACTGACTTTCGCAAAAGCCTCCAGCTTGCCCGATTTGGCCGAGCACGTGCGCAGAAGGAGCAACCGCGCTCCGTGCGTGAATACAGAGAAGGGTCACTTGACGATGTCGTTCTGTGACCTCCTCTTCCGCGGACCGTTCGCCCGTGCCTTTTTATTTTATATGGCTCGGCCACCCGGGCCTGGCCACGGCCTCCGTCCATCCACCTCGTAGCGTCGCCCTGTTCAGCTGCACGAATAATACATAGATGCACTTTGCTTATACTGCGAGACTACCGGACGGCTAACCCAATTGTCTCTTGACCCGACGCCGATAGCAGGCATGGAACGCAGCTTATGAGAAGATTTTCTTTAAAATAAATATCAGTTTCAAATATATGTACATTACTGTGTACATATTTCCAAAGATGTGGCCACGACTTGAGCATGTTGGCACAATACAGAGAGGAAAGTGGATACACGTGACGACATGTGCAGTGGACACCTACGGGGCTATCTGCCAATGGATCGCGATGATGATGATGGTGCTGGTGGTGATGATACATATTTCCCTCTGCTATGTACGTCCGCTGAACGTCTTTCGCACCGTGCGTTGCCAGCCGCGCTGATCGGAGGTGCGGGAGAGGTGCTCGATGTCACGCATACGCGTAAGCGTACACAAAAAGGTCACCATTTCTCGCGGTACGCTTGCTTGAAATGCCTTGTCAAACTCAAGAGCGCCATAAAGATCATCGCATGTCAACCATTCCAATGCGCCCCCCCCCCTGCTGTGCAGTCTAGCCTAGGGTGAGCGTGACACGTATTCATTGTAAAGGGTTTTTTTTTCTGGTGTTGGAACGCGTAAATATAAGTGTGTCGTTTAAATTCGCCGCCAACCTACACAGCAAATTAGTAAGGGTTGTCGCGTAACAAAGCGTGCCAATTAGTTACTACTTCAGCCAACCGCTGTGTTTGGAGAGGTATATCCGCAACATGTACAATGCTGTGGTAGCAATTTACCAGCGAAACGTCGAAATAAAATTGTAAATGTTGTGGATCTACTCGCCAACACACCGGCAGACTGAACTTGCAACTAATTCGCACGTTTTGTCTACGTGACAAACCTTACTGGTTGGCTCTGTCGGGTGGTGGCGGGTTAACGACACGTTTATACTTAGGCGATCCAACCCCCCCCCCCCCTCCCAAACAAAAACTTGTATTCGCCTAGGGCCCCCCACGTCACGTAGCCAGCTGTCCCTTGGCGGCAACGACGAGTCGAGGTATTGCATTCGTGATCCGGAAGATCGGAGCTGGTTGTCTTTTCCCTAGTCCTGCGTTATTTAACTCCCCGTCGCGTGTACACCTTTTTGGGGCATTGTGTTTGTAATAAATGTTTTGAACAAACAAAGTTGTGAATATTGAGTAATCTAACCACGACGATGTTGCTCATTGCTAGTACAGTACTTGTGATGATGACGATGACAGTGAATGTTATTGTGATGATATCATGGCGGTAATTATCATTGCAATGGTAATGGATAAAGTTATTATTACAATGATGAATATTGTAATGTAAAATTGTATTATGAATATTATAACGACGATGCCGAATATTGTAATGATGATCGTGATGATGATGACGCTTGCCATTATGAATTATTGATGTTTTGTTGAGTTTGTGTTATTATATTTTTTAATTTGTATACTTTTTTTAGCCATTTGTAAAATGTGAATTTTAAATATTTCGAGAGAGAGCATAGGCGATCAATGTACCGAGGCTTTTTTTGCGATATTGCAGTTAAATATGATGTTTCTTTGTTTGTTTCATGACATTATATATATATATAAAATAACAAAGTGTAATAATAATAAAAAATCACAATAAAAACAAGAACAAACACGGCCTAATTTATTTACCCAATAAATACTCGCCGAGTCGCCTTGTCAAGGCGGGTCGTGCTGTTGCTGCCACTCCGCTGGGATGTTGGGGCTGGGTCCCAGAGTGGTTACTCGTCTTGAATCAAAGCCTCTCAAAAATGTACGCACACTCGCACAGATGGAAATTGGTAAGAAATACGTAGATTTTTTTTTCACGTACAGAGACGTGGATTTCATTATGGGAGGAGCAGGACCTGTTCACACACTCTTCACTGTTATTGGTGGCGAACGGGAGGGAAATCGACCTCGGGTCGCCGGGTTCGTAGCGCGGTGCCCTGACCACTGCGCCACGGCTCCCCGCTAAAACATCAATACAAAGATCCCCCGTATAGCCTTTAACAGGCTGCTTGGGGCAAGTGCTGTTAGCGAACACCCAATGAAAGCCACCGGCACGGCACACGAAGGGGTGGGTGGCCAACACCACGCCCGGCCGTCTTTGTCTCCCCCGTGACGATGTTTACACACCGCACCGGGAACTCATTTGAGGCTGAGTAAAACAAAACATGCACGCTTCTGAACAAGCAAAACGCTGAGGCGGTGTGAAGACTGTTGGGCTATAGCGCCATCTGGCGGTCAACTCTGGCAACTACCGTCACGAATTACAGCCTCTTGTTGTAAATCCACTGCAGGATGAAGGCATCCTCTTGCTCCGCAGATCGTCCGTGGGAGTTGTTTAACCTCGGCACGGGTGTTGACGGAGGGCGAGGGGAGCGACTGGGTCCTGATTCGGTTCGCGTTCGCCACTGATGGTAGCCGTGGCCGGGAATTTCAACTCTTTGGCAAGGCGATAACCACTCATGTGCCACCGCTCTCCATCTCTCTCTCGCTCGCTATCATCAAGATCAGTAGTAACAATCTATTTACACCAGGGGTCGGCAACCAACATGACAAGAAGAGCAGCTTTTTTTCGAATTCGAAAACAAAAACCTCAATCTTCTTGGTTCTTTCGGTAAAATCACGTAGAAGGGAAATAATAAAATAATAAAAATAAAACATAATAAAATTATTCTCACGACGTTTCGGCCACAACGCAAGTGAAGACCAGGTCCGTCGGGGAGACAGCGTCTCCCCGACGGACCTGGTCTTCACCTGAGGACGGCTGCTTGCGTTGTGGCCGAAACGTCGTGAGAATTATTTTATTATGTTTTATTTTTATTATTTTATTAATTCCCTTCTACGTGACTTTACCGAAAGAACCAAGAAGATGAATCCCTGCAGTCACGAAAGCTTTAAATCGAAGTAAAAACCTCAATATTTCAAGATCCGCAATGCAATGTGGTGAACGCGAGACGGCGGTCCCTTAATAAATCACGTCACAAAGCAGCAGTCCTTGAAGAGTGGCCTGAGGCGCCACAGCCTCAGGTTTGCTGAGCCCTGGGCTATGCAATCAATATTACTGGTAGGAACCTCCTGGTTACACCAGCCCACAGGGGATAATTGTGTCCGTCCGTCGTGCATCAAAAAAGGGGAGGGGTGGGGCTGGGTGGAGAGGGGAGGGTGGGGAAGGGCTGGGTGGGGAGGGTGGGGCTGGGTAGGGAGGGGCTGGTCACCCCGTGGTGCCCTTATAAAACTCAACGTTTAACCTACTCACGCCGGCTTGTGCCCGCCCTCACAGTCGGCCATATTTGCGGAATACACCACGCCGCCGTTGACCCTGGCCATTGACCGAGCAACCCAACGTTCCTACCAGCTCCCTCCGCATGAATGTGTTCTAAACCAGTGGCTCTTAAACCTGGGGTACATCTGCCAATATTCTAAACCAGTGGCTCACGCCTACCCTGGTGGTGCTAGACATGGCCAGATTTGTTCAGCAGGTAAATCATCGACACAAATTAAGCACGGCAACTTATGTGCAGCTAATTTGTTTAATCTGACCTATGTATTTGTTTACATTATTTATTTAACGATTGATAACCAAAGGGGTGCAAGGCTGCAGTACAGGTTAAGAACCACTGGTCTCTACAATCAATATTGATACAAATGATTGATAATCATCAGCATCGCCAATGACCAAATTATGATCATTATTAATCTTGTCTACTCAGGAGTCTCAAGATTAATTTCTAGGAGGGTCCTGACACGTTTTTGCAGTAGAGGGTGATGCTGCCGCTGCTGCTGTGCATGATACCAGTTGAGTGATTTGCAGTCATTATTCAACATTGGGATGGATGGTTCAATATCGGTTACACTGCGGGGTTGTTAGCCATGGGAGGAAAACGGAGAACCCTTTGAAAACCCATGCAGAACAAGGGGAGAACATACAATCTCCACTCACTCCTACTTTGCAGGGTAGGGGGATAACATACAAACTCCACTCAATCTTGATTTGAAGCTTTCGTGACTGCAGGAACTTTTTGGTTATTTCGGTAAAGTCACGTAGGGGAACTCCACTCACTCTCATTCTGCAGAACATGAGAGAACATACACATTTCGATTTAAAGCTTTCGTGACTGCAGGGATTCATCTTCTTGGTTCTTTCGGTAAAGTCACGTAGAATGGAAATATTAAAACAATAAAAATAAAACATAATACATTAATTCTCACGACGTTTCGGCCACAACGCAAGCAGCCATCCTCAGGTGAAGAACAGGTCTGTCGAGAAGACAGAGTCTGAAGTTTCAGACTGTCTTCTCGACAGACCTGTTCTGAAACTTCAGACTCTGTCTTCTCGATAGTCCTGTTCTTCACCTGAGGACGGCTGCTTGCGTTGTGGCCGAAACGTCGTGAGAATTATTTTATGTTTAATTTTTATTATTTTATTATTTCCATTCTACGTGACTTTACCGAAAGAGCCAAGAAGAAGAACATACACACTCCACTGACACGCTCAGGGAAATGGAACGCGTCCAGTAAGAGCGGACTTCCAGCGTGTGGATAATGGGGCGACCAAAACGAGATGGCGTGCAGCAAGTGAGGGTTGCTGGGCTAGACTCCACGAATCGCTGTTTCGTTCAAGTTCATTCATTAGGTAAAGCCCTGTGAGCCATTCGGCTCTTGAATCGGGTGCAACCGCAACAAACAAAAAACAAAAAAATGAACAAAAAACATCTTAAAGTGAATATGTGACTAAGTGCAAACAGAAAATCCAAGAAAAGACAGCAAAATATTGCAGAAAAAAGCACCGTACACCAACGCTGTGTGCAAAAATCCCAGTGGGATGCAAGTCAAACAACAACAACAACCACAAGACAACTTAGATTAAGGCCATCAGTCTAACTCTGTACTACAACAAACAAACATGGCTAAACCAATACACTTTTCGAAATCACCAAAATAAAGCCATGAAAGCAATGTAAAAGCAATCATAGGAACTGTGACGGAATTTTCACAATATATGGCATAAACAACATGTACTACCAAAACCCTGCAGCCATAGCTGGCTGCATGAGTCACTCCACAACAGCAGTAGCATCAATCGGAGTATTATAATTTTTCAATGCACCTTTAAGATCAGCACACTAAATCAAAACACAGGTCATACTTTGTAGCGATCATCCGGAGCGAAACATTTTATTTTCGGCCACTGCACAGCACTGACAGCTAGGGGTGTGAGAGGTAGCAGCGACCTTTGGTGGGAGGCCTTCATCATCCAGCAGTGGATTGAGCGTGGCCGAAGACGACCGCTCGTTTGTGTGCGAGAGGCATTTTTAGCTGCGCTATGAACCTGGCCACCCGGGTTCCGATTCCCGCTCACGGCCAACATCAGTGACGATCTTCTTGGTTCTTTCGGTAAAGTCACGTAGAAGGGAAATAATAAAATAATAAAAATAAAACATAATAAAATAATTCTCACGACGTTTCGGCCACAACGCAAGCAGCCGTCTTCACCCGAAAGAACCAAGAAGATGAATCCCTGCAGTCACCAAAGCTTTAAATCGAAATCAGTGACGATTATATTATCTGAACCGGTCCTGGGAGGACCTCCCCTGGGTCGACTCAGCCCCCAAATGAGCACCTGGTTCGGTGCGTAAACATCACCAGAGGGGAGACAAAGGCGGCCGGGCGTGGTGTTGGCCACCCCACCCCCTCCGTGTGCCGTGCCGGCCTTCACAGGTGCTCGCAAACAGCGTATGCCCCAACAAACCAGCCTACCGCAGAGGCTACACGAGGTGGATCTTTGTCCTCCGAGAGGCGTTTGGGCCACACATGGCAAACTGCGCCACCACGTGCTCAACTCGTGGCACCTGCAGCGGCGCAAAGCGCATCCGCTGCGCGTAGCAAAGAGGAAGTGACGATCGTAGATGGGGGTGGGTAGGGGAGGGCAGCATTGAGGGGGGTGGGGGGAGAATCAAGGGGGGGGGGTGTGGGGGGTTAGAGGAGAGATGTGGGGAGGAGGGATGGTTTAGCAAGGCCGCGTACTCCTCTCCACACACACACACATCCATGTATAGCTTGCTCGGCAACGACTTAGCAAGGCCTTTACCACCACCGCCATCATCACCATCATCACCACTATCATCACCACCACCACCACTATCATCACCACCACCATCAACCCCGTGGTCATGCGGCGAAAAGCCGTAGAGACCGCCGCTGCCGGGAGCTTGCTGTGGTTACTCGTGGCCGCTCTGATCCGCTCCGGTGTTCCGCAGAAAGGTACCGGCATCGATATATATCTATTGTGGGGAGGGCCGGGTTAGTATTGATCCTCGGTTTGGGATTCCAGAGTATTTAACCTGGCAGGGTTGGTCTCTTTCTCTGTGTTGTTGTTGTTGTGTAGCTATTGCTGGTGGTGGTGGTGAGTGTTGGGGAGAGGCAGGAGCTGTGGTGGTGAGGGTGGTGGTGAGTGTTGGGGAGATGTAGTAGCTACTGGTGGTGAGGGTGGTGGTGAGTGTTGGGGAGACGTAGTAGCTACTGGTGGTGCGGGTGGTGGTGAGTGTTGGGGAGATGTAGTAGCTACTGGTGGTGAGGGTGGTGGTGAGTGTTGGGGAGATGTAGGAGCCACTGGTGGTGAGTGTTGGGGAGACGTAGTAGCTACTGGTGGTGAGGGTGGTGGTGAGTGTTGGGGAGATGTAGTAGCTGGTGGTGGTGAGGGTGGTGGTGAGTGTTGGGGAGAGGCAGGAGCTGGTGTGGTGAGGGTGGTGGTGAGTGTTGGGGAGAGGCAGGAGCTGTGGTGGTGAGGGTGGTGGTGAGTGTTGGGGAGATGTAGTAGCTACTGGTGGTGAGGGTGGTGGTGAGTGTTGGGGAGACGTAGTAGCTACTGGTGGTGAGGGTGGTGGTGAGTGTTGGGGAGATGTAGTAGCTACTGGTGGTGAGGGTGGTGGTGAGTGTTGGGGAGATGTAGGAGCCACTGGTGGTGAGTGTTGGGGAGACGTAGGAGCCACTGGTGGTGAGGGTGGTGGTGAGTGTTGGGGAGATGTAGGAGCCACTGGTGGTGAGGGTGGTGGTGAGTGTTGGGGAGACGTAGTAGCTACTGGTGGTGAGGGTGGTGGTGAGTGTTGGGGAGATGTAGTAGCTGGTGGTGGTGAGGGTGGTGGTGAGTGTTGGGGAGAGGCAGGAGCTGGTGTGGTGAGGGTGGTGGTGAGTGTTGGGGAGAGGCAGGAGCTGTGGTGGTGAGGGTGGTGGTGAGTGTTGGGGAGATGTAGTAGCTACTGGTGGTGAGGGTGGTGGTGAGTGTTGGGGAGACGTAGTAGCTACTGGTGGTGAGGGTGGTGGTGAGTGTTGGGGAGATGTAGTAGCTACTGGTGGTGAGGGTGGTGGTGAGTGTTGGGGAGATGTAGGAGCCACTGGTGGTGAGGGTGGTGGTGAGTGTTGGGGAGACGTAGTAGCTACTGGTGGTGAGGGTGGTGGTGAGTGTTGGGGAGATGTAGTAGCTGGTGGTGGTGAGGGTGGTGGTGAGTGTTGGGGAGAGGCAGGAGCTGGTGTGGTGAGGGTGGTGGTGAGTGTTGGGGAGAGGCAGGAGCTGGTGTGGTGAAGGTGGTGGTGAGTGTTGGGGAGACGCAGGAGCTGCTGGTGGTGAGGGTGGTGGTGAGTGTTGGGGAGACGTAGGAGCTAATGGTGGTGAGGGTGGTGGTGAGTGTTGGGGAGACGTAGTAGCTGGTGTGGTGAGGGTGGTGGTGAGTGTTGGGGAGACGCAGGAGCTGCTGGTGGTGAGGGTGGTGGTGAGTGTTGGGGAGACGTAGTAGCTACTGGTGAGGGTGGTGGTGAGTGTTGGGGAGACGTAGTAGCTACTGGTGGTGAGGGTGGTGGTGAGTGTTGGGGAGACGTAGTAGCTGGTGGTGGTGAGGGTGGTGGTGAGTGTTGGGGAGATGTAGTAGCTGGTGGTGGTGAGGGTGGTGGTGAGTGTTGGGGAGACGTAGTAGCTGGTGGTGGTGAGGGTGGTGGTGAGTGTTGGGGAGATGTAGTAGCTGGTGGTGGTGAGGGTGGTGGTGAGTGTTGGGGAGATGCAGGAGCTGCTGGTGGTGAGGGTGGTGGTGAGTGTTGGGGAGATGTAGGAGCTGCTGGTGGTGAGGGTGGTGGTGAGTGTTGGGGAGATGTAGTAGCTGCTGGTGGTGAGGGTGGTGGTGAGTGTTGGGGAGATGTAGGAGCCACTGGTGGTGAGGGTGGTGGTGAGTGTTGGGGAGACGTAGTAGCTACTGGTGGTGAGGGTGGTGGTGAGTGTTGGGGAGACGTAGTAGCTGGTGGTGGTGAGGGTGGTGGTGAGTGTTGGGGAGATGTAGTAGCTGCTGGTGGTGAGGGTGGTGGTGAGTGTTGGGGAGACGTAGTAGCTGCTGGTGGTGAGGGTGGTGGTGAGTGTTGGGGAGATGCAGGAGCTGCTGGTGGTGAGGGTGGTGGTGAGTGTTGGGGAGATGTAGGAGCTGCTGGTGGTGAGGGTGGTGGTGAGTGTTGGGGAGATGTAGTAGCTGCTGGTGGTGAGGGTGGTGGTGAGTGTGGGGGAGACGTAGTAGCCACTGGTGGTGAGGGTGGTGGTGAGTGTTGGGGAGATGTAGTAGCTGCTGGTGGTGAGGGTGGTGGTGAGTGTTGGGGAGACGTAGTAGCTGCTGGTGGTGGTGAGGGTGGTGGTGAGTGTGGGGGAGACGTAGTAGCTACTGGTGGTGAGGGTGGTGGTGAGTGTTGGGGAGATGTAGTAGCTGCTGGTGGTGAGGGTGGTGGTGAGTGTTGGGGAGACGTAGTAGCTACTGGTGGTGAGGGTGGTGGTGAGTGTTGGGGAGATGCAGGAGCTGCTGGTGGTGAGGGTGGTGGTGAGTGTTGGGGAGATGTAGGAGCTGCTGGTGGTGAGGGTGGTGGTGAGTGTTGGGGAGATGTAGTAGCTGCTGGTGGTGAGGGTGGTGGTGAGTGTTGGGGAGATGTAGGAGCCACTGGTGGTGAGGGTGGTGGTGAGTGTTGGGGAGACGTAGTAGCTACTGGTGGTGAGGGTGGTGGTGAGTGTTGGGGAGACGTAGTAGCTGGTGGTGGTGAGGGTGGTGGTGAGTGTTGGGGAGATGCAGGAGCTACTGGTGGTGAGGGTGGTGGTGAGTGTTGGGGAGACGTAGTAGCTGGTGGTGGTGAGGGTGGTGGTGAGTGTTGGGGAGACGTAGTAGCTGCTGGTGGTGAGGGTGGTGGTGAGTGTTGGGGAGATGTAGTAGCTGCTGGTGGTGGTGAGGGTGGTGGTGAGTGTTGGGGAGACGCAGTAGCTACTGGTGGTGAGGGTGGTGGTGAGTGTTGGGGAGACGTAGTAGCTACTGGTGGTGAGGGTGGTGGTGAGTGTTGGGGAGACGTAGTAGCTACTGGTGGTGAGGGTGGTGGTGAGTGTTGGGGAGATGTAGTAGCTACTGGTGGTGAGGGTGGTGGTGAGTGTTGGGGAGACGTAGAAGCTACTGGTGGTGAGGGTGGTGGTGAGTGTTGGGGAGACGTAGGAGCTGCTGGTGGTGAGGGTGGTGGTGAGTGTTGGGGAGATGCAGGAGCTACTGCTGGTGAGGGTGGTGGTGAGTGTTGGGGAGACGTAGGAGCTACTGGTGGTGAGGGTGGTGGTGAGTGTTGGGGAGACGTAGGAGCTACTGGTGGTGAGGGTGGTGGTGAGTGTTGGGGAGACTTAGGAGCTGCTGGTGGTGAGGGTGGTGGTGAATGTTGGGGAGATGCAGGAGCTACTGCTGGTGAGGGTGGTGGTGAGTGTTGGGGAGACGTAGTAGCCACTGGTGGTGAGGGTGGTGGTGAATGTTGGGGAGATGCAGGAGCTACTGCTGGTGAGGGTGGTGGTGAGTGTTGGGGAGACGTAGTAGCCACTGGTGGTGAGGGTGGTGGTGAGTGTTGGGGAGACGTAGTAGCTGCTGGTGGTGAGGGTGGTGGTGAGTGTTGGGGAGACGCAGGAGCTACTGGTGGTGATGGTGGTGGTGAGTGTTGGGGAGACGTAGTAGCTGGTGGTGGTGAGGGTGGTGGTGAGTGTTGGAGAGATGTAGGAGCCACTGGTGGTGCTGGTTACAACACGGCCGCCGCGGTGGGGGTGAATTGTGCTGGGATAGAGGCCTAGTCGGATTTCATGCCGTGTGGGTGAATGGTTGTGTGGGTGAATGGTTGTGTGGGTTGTGTTGTGTGGTTGGGTGAGTGGTTGTGTGGGTGAATGGTTGTGTGGGTGATTGTGTGGATGGATGGTTGTGTTGTGTGGTTGGGTGAGTGGTTGGGTGAGTGGTTGTGTGGGTGATTGTGTGGATGGGTGGTTGTGTTGTGTGGCTGGGTGAGTGGTTGTGTGGATGCGTGGGTGAGTGAGTGGTAGTCTGGATGGGTCAGTAGGTGAGTGGTTGTGTATGTGGATTGATAGGTGAGTGGATAGGTGGGTGAGTTTGAAGGGTTGTTGGGTGGTTGAGTGGCTGTGCGGTTGGGTGCTGATTGTATAGGTGGGTTATTGGCAGTATTTTGGTAGGCGAGTGGGTAAGTTCATGAATGGGTGAGTGAGGGAGCGAGTGAGTGAATGGGTGAGTGAATGGGTGGGTGAGTAGGTTAATGGGTGAGTGAATGAATGGGTGAGTGAGGGAGCGAGTGGGTGAATGGGTGAGTGAATGGGTGGGTGAGTAGGTTAATGGGTGAGTGAATGAATGGGTGAGTGAGGGAGCGAGTGGGTGAATGGGTGAGTGAATGGGTGGGTGAGTAGGTTAATGGGTGAGTGAATGAATGGGTGAGTGAGGGAGCGAGTGGGTGAATGGGTGAGTGAATGGGTGGGTGAGTAGGTTAATGGGTGAGTGAGTGGGTGGGTGAGTAGGTGAATGGTTGAGTGAGTGGGTAGGTGAGTAGGTGAATGGTTGAGTTAGTTGGTGGGTGAGTAGGTGAATGGGTGAGAGAGTGGGTGGGTGGGTGAGTAGGTGAATGGGTGAGTGGGTGGGTGAGTAGGTGAATGGGTGAGTGAGTGGGTGGGTATGTGAATGGGTGAGTGAGTGGGTGGGTCAGTAGGTGAATGGGTGAGTGAGTGGGTGGGTGAGTAGGTTAATGGGTGAGTGAGTGGGTGGGTGAGTAGGTGAATGGTTGAGTGAGTGGGTAGGTGAGTAGGTGAATGGTTAAGTGAGTTGGTGGGTGAGTAAGTGAATGGGTGAGAGAGTGGGTGGGTGGGTGAGTAGGTGAATGGGTGAGTGGGTGGGTGAGTAGGTGAATGGGTGAGTGAGTGGGTGGGTATGTGAATGGGTGAGTGAGTGGGTGGGTCAGTAGGTGAATGGGTGAGTGAGTGGGTGGGTGAGTAGGTGAATGGGTGAGCGAGTGGGTGGGTGAGTAGGTGAATGGTTGAGTGAGTGGGTAGGTGAGTAGGTGAATGGTTAAGTGAGTTGGTGGGTGAGTAGGTGAATGGGTGAGAGAGTGGGTGGGTGGGTGAGTAGGTGAATGGGTGAGTGGGT
This sequence comes from Lethenteron reissneri, assembly GCF_015708825.2. NCBI lineage: Eukaryota > Metazoa > Chordata > Hyperoartia > Petromyzontiformes > Petromyzontidae > Lethenteron > Lethenteron reissneri. Next base: position 4,180,420 of record NC_083784.1, read on the forward strand.
GGGTGAGTAGGTGAATGGGTGAGTGAGTGGGTGGGTATGTGAATGGGTGAGTGAGTGGGTGGGTCAGTAGGTGAATGGGTGAGTGAGTGGGTGGGTGAGTAGGTGAATGGGTGAGCGAGTGGGTGGGTGAGTAGGTGAATGGGTGAGTGAGTGGGTGTTGTGAGTAGGTTAATAGGTGAGTGGGTGGGTGAGTAGGTGAATGGGTGAGTGAGTGGGTGGGTGAGTAGGTGAATGGGTGAGTGAGTGGGTGTTGTGAGTAGGTTAATGGGTGAGTGAGTGGGTAGGTGAGTAGGTGAGTGGGTGGGTGAGTCAGTGAATGGGTGAGTGAGTGGGTGGGTGAGTAGGTGAATGTGTGAGTGAGTGGGTGGGTGAGTAGGTGAATGGGTGAGCGAGTGGGTGGGTGAGTAGGTGAATGGGTGAGTGACTGGGTGGGTGAGTAGGTTAGTGGGTGAGTGAGTGGGTGGGTGAGTAGGTGAATGGGTGAGTGAGTGAGTGGGTGGGTGAATGGGTGAGTGAGTGGGTGAGTATGTGAAGGGGAGCGGGAGTCTGGGGTAACTCAATATGATGGTCGGTGGATGAGTAATTCTTTGGATATCCCGATGATTCGATGTGCACCACTTGTGCTCTCTATGTGTAGGTTGGCGTATGGATGAGTCACTGCGCGGACGTGTTGTGTCTGTGGCGAGTGAGTGGGTGGCTGAGTGGGCCGACGGTTAGCCCGAAACACCTCGCTCTGTCGCTTGATCTGCCAGACATCGGCGGTGTGGATGAGATTGTGAGCGAGTTGACGAGGCGGTTTGAGCGGGTGGAGATGAGTTGGTGAGTGTGCGAGTGAGTTGGTAAGTGACCAAATCTGCACAATGCTGTCAGATCTCGGCAGCAAAGCAAAGCCGAGCCTGGACATTACTCGGAAGGGGCTGTCACATTCGTGCATACCAGGTGCTATAGGCTGCTGCGGGGCTGCGTTGAGGGCAGCAGAGGGCAGTGCATAAAAAAACTCTACCAGTCACTATTAATCTCGAACAGCTGTGCTTCCCCACCACCACCAGGACCAGCGCGGTGAAGTACGGTCAAACAACCCCCACGCGAACCTACAGCGGGCTGACGAACGGGGCCGACAGGGTCCCTGAGGTTCGCGGTTCGAATCCAGCGGCTGCCCACGAGCGTAATAGTGCGGCGGTATTAACCGTCGAAAAAAAAAAGTTACTCTACCAGGCACCTTCACGCCTCTCGCAGTTGACATTAAAGATCTCGTGACGTCGTCGGAATGGGTAGGGCAGGGCCCCATCGTGCGCCAATGTCGAGGTCCAAATTCAGCAAGTAAAAACTAAAATTAATGTTATTTTATGATAATAATGTTATTTGATGTGCAGCGTTGTGGGATGCAATTGCATCCCACAACTTTGCACATCAATTGGCCAGTCCCGTGCACAGATGATACAAACTCAAAACCCACACTTACTTAGTCAAACACTAAAAATATGAATATACGAATAACGAGAGAGAGAGAAAAGTGCACATGACAATACAATGATCATCACAGAGAAAAGTCCGAAAGATCTCACCGCAAATTTACTCGATTGGGATATACCGTACTGTACTGCACTGTACATATCAATCCATTGCCTTCCCCCCCGATTGGCAAAACACTGCGCAGTACCCCCCTGGGTAAACAAACGGAATCATCACAACAACAACAATGAACCATCTCAGATTCCCCGACCACGTGGCCATCGTGGCAGAGAGTAGAGGACAGAGTATAAACTACAACGATCGACTCATTTTTACTTTACAAGGAAAGGCCCACTGAGCAATGCTGCTCTTTTTCAGAAGCGACACAAATGATAGCTCAGCGAAGTGGCTTTTGATCACGTGGAAATTTATCGCAGCCAAATACTCTTAAATCCAAGAATGTTGATTCTAAATGTGGAGGGAAAAACTGGAGGAGAACCCAGAGAAAAATCCAGGAGAGAGAAAGAGGCACGCAAACACCAAATATACAGCAGCAGGCGTCAGGGTCAAAATCGAACCCACGACCTCCTGCATACCAGGCGAGGCAGTTAACATCTCCTAGCCACCGTACGGGTGGTGGGCGGTGGTGGCCATGCTGCTGCACCGTGGCAGCCTGTAGCCCAGCGCTGTGGAGGCAGCAGCAATGGTTGGTGGATCGCGCGCAGATTGCTCTGAGCTATAGCTTCACGAGGCCAAGAAGCCTTCGCGGCCAACTCAGTGCGCCCGTATCCCCGTGCCGGCGAGCGTCGGCACAGGACCCTCTTGGCAAGAGACTCTTGAGACCTCGGTGTGTTAGAGTGCGTGTGCCCGCTGCTTGCGACGTCGCTCGTTAAAGTGAAAGCGATGCGACGCTGCGGGTGGCTAATTGAGCGAGCCGAGTTCTCAATTTCGTCCTTAATTCGGACGGCAAATTAGATTTTACGCGAGAGAGACACCCGGCGTCTGGAGGCGGAGGGTCGATGCGCCCGGCGTCGCGTCACCGCCACGGACGGCTGCACGGCAGCGGCCGGCCACCGTGGCGGTTTAACGGTCAGCGGCAAGCGTACCAGGCTCGCGACCCACAGGTCACCGGTTCGATTCTGTCTCACCGCGATGGCGGGCGGTTGAAATGGTGGTGCAGGTTTCTTAAATCTTCCACCAAGCTAAGCTGAGCTAAACTGAAACAGTTTTATTTTACCAGGTAAGGCCCCACTGAGATATCTACTGTAGCTCTTTTTTCAGAAGCGAACTGGGCTCAAATAGCTCAGAGAAGTGGGTTATCACGTGGAAATGTAAGGCAGCCAAATACTCTGAACGCACGTTGATTCGAAATGTGGAGGGAAAAACTGGAGGACCCGGAGAAAAATCCAAGCGAACACGTAAACTCCAAATATACAGGTATCAGGGGTTGGGATCTAACTCACGACCTCCTGCATACCAGGCGAGGTAGGTAACATCTCACCACCGTGGCACCCTCCCTCCATGCTCACTCCGCCTTCCTCCACCCAGCGGTGTAAATGTTGGTCGGTGATCAGCTGGCAAGTAGCCTGAAGTGGGACAATGTGTGTGTCTCTGGCTGGCTGGCGTGGAAGAGTAGGCCAAATACCCGTACGGGCAGCGGTGGTGTCGTGGTTAGCGTGCTTCCGATATGATACTCAGCGACGAAAGTTCGATTCCCACTCATCACCGGTAACACTGGTGATTATTTGAACCAGTCCTGGGCCTCCTCGAGGTCGACTGAACCTCAAATGAGTGCCTGGCGCATTGTGTAAACATTTTCACTGGGGAGACGAAGGCGGCCTGGTGTGGTGTTGGCCACCCCCACACCATCGTGTGCCATGCCGGCCCTCATAGGTGCTACTCGCAAACAGCACTTGCCCCAACATTTTGTTAAGGCTATAGGGAGGGTTCTTTGTCTTTGTGTGTGAGTGTGTGTGTCTTTGTGTGCATGTGTTTGTGTGTATATAGGTTCTCGCTAACAGCACTTGCCCCAACAGTTGGTTTCGGCTGAGGCTGGGGGGGGGGGGTGCGTCTGGGAGGGAGATTTGTTTTTTACATAAACATCAGCAATGGGGAAACAAAGGCGGCTGGGCGTGGTGTGTGTGTGTGTGTTGCGTGTGTGGTGCGTGCGTGCGCAGGTGATGGGTGCGGCCACTCGGTGCTGGGGGCGCTCAGCGGGACGCTCTCCTCGCTCGGCTACCCGGCCGCGTCCCCGGCAAACGCCGTCTGCGTCTGGGCGCTCCGTGTGCCACCCGGCCGGCGTATCCGCCTCCGCTTCGCCGACTTGCAGGTTGCGACCACCCCCTCCCCACCCCCACCCCACGTATCGTGTTAAAAAACTACAGTGGGGTCGAAGGTTGTCAGAAAAAAATGGCGGGGTCAGAGGTCGTAGGTGAAGTCCGTGGGGTCGGAGGTCACGTGAAAAAACCAGTTGGGTCGGAGGACACCTGAAAAATTCACAGGTTCACAGGTGATGGATAAATATGTGGGGTCAGATGTCACAGGATTAATATATGTTCCGAGATTCAGCTCTGGACAGGACCCACCCTGCAACTTACAGACGTCTCAGAACGGGAAAGGTTGAAGTGGTTTTTTTTACGTAAAAAGTGTATTAATTCAACTTGCAAGTTCTATCCTCGGTTCTTGTCTGCATCTATCGTCTGTATCGTCTGCATCTATCCCGCTTAGGTTCTGGCGCCAGAACCCTTCCACTGCCAAGAAAACCACGTCAAGATCTACAGCGGCATCTCCAACTGGTCCGAGATGGGTGAGAGACAAAACTCGTCGTTACATCGGTGCTAACGAAGCGGCGCGGTGATTCTGGTGGTGTTGGTGGCGGTGGCAGCGGTGGCAGTGGCGGCGGTGGTGGTTGCTACGCCGCTGCACGTGGCTGCCTGTAATCCAGCGCTGCAGAGGCAGCGGCAATAGCGGCGGCAGTAGCAAGGGTTGGCGGATGGCGTGAATCTTGAGAATTTCCCATTGCAGTCGAGGAGGGGCCGTGCCCTGGCTCGCCAGGAGAAAGCGACACAGCAAACGTTAAGACTACACCCGTCCCTTGCCCTCCTCCCTCGTACGCCTGGGTTTCCTCCGGGTGCCCTGGCTTCCTGCCACATGCAGCACTCACTGATAGCACCTTCATGTGTCGAGGATCACAGAGCGTCGGCGATTGTTGACGCCGCTGGCTCCTCACCGCCACTCCGTTGAGCCGTCGTTTGCTGCCAAGTTGCTTCTGAAAACGAAAGTGATAGCTGAGTGGGCTTTACCTGGTAAGATGGAAAGTAGTTTAGTTGTATTCGTATATTATTTGTGATTTGTTGACCTTTCCAATACTTTGCACTGCTATCGTGTTTCTGTTATGTTTGTTGTAACGTTCTGACCCACCCCTACTGGACATCTGCAGTATAAATAAATATCCTGGCGCTTATCTCTTCGAGAGCGAGTGAACGGCACTTACCCCAACAGTCTGTTCAAGGCTGCACAGGGAATCTTTGCCTTTTGTGTGTGTGCGTGTGCGCGCTTGCGTGCGTGCGTGCAGGCACGTTCTGCGGGGAGCTGGACAAGGTGAAGCAGGAGCTTGTGTCCGAGAGTAACGAGGTGACGATTCGATTCCAGAGCGGGTCCCACGAGCCCGGGCGAGGGTTCCTCCTCTCGTACGCCATCGACGACCATGCTGGTCAGTAACCTCGTCCACTCCTCATCGCTCAACACTCCACACAACTCATCGCTCACTACTCCACACAACTCATCGCTCAACCGCTCACTCATCTACGCATCTCATCGCTCACTACTCCACACAACTCATCGCTCACTCCTCTACACACCTCATCGCTCAACACTCCACACAACTCATCGCTCACTACTCCACACAACTCATCGCTCAACCGCTCACTCATCTACACATCTCATCGCTGAGCCGCTCATAGTGAATAACAATAAACAAGCCCCTCCCCCCCTCCTCCCCCCTTAACTTGTATTTAAGAACGTGTATCTTGGAATTTTTGCCTCACTTGATACAGTAAATCTAGCTGTGACGGTCCCACCTGATGACGGAGACTTCTGTTGCCTCCGAAACGCCGTGATTTATTATTTTATTTCTATTATTACTTCTATTAATTTAATTTTTTACCTACGTGACTTTACCGAAAAAACCTAAGAGTATGAATCCTTGCAGTCACGAAAGCTTCAAATCTATAAACAATAAACAAGTGAAATGCAAAACAATATTGGACGCCGTTGGGCTTCGGAGTTCGGGCTTGAGTCGGGTGAGTGTCAGTCCAGCAGTGTAGAGGACATGGCTGATGCCGATGATGATGAATTGACGACGAGTATCGTGTGCCATCGTCTACAGACCTCATCACGTGCCTGGAGAGCGGGGCAGACTTTGCGGACCACGAGTTCACGTGAGATATACAAACAAAGACAAAGGGTCCCCCGCGTGGCCCACGCAGGCTGTGCCTGGGGCCAAGTGCTGTTAGCGGACAGCACAACTAAAGGCTGGCATGGCCGCCTTTGTCTCCCCAGTGGTGATGTTTACACACGCAACACACACAGCCTCAAAAATTCGTACACAGACCCACACGCGTCCTGTGCTTGTGTCCATGTGTCTGACTTAACCGTGTTATGTGTGTCCACGTGTCTCCGTGTCCCCGCTGTGTTCGTCTGTCCCCACTGCGTGTCCCGTTGTCCCCTCTGTGTCCCCCGTGTATCCCATGCATCTTGGCGGTGCAGGAGGTTCTGTCCGGCCGGGTGCCTAACTCCGTTCGGCGACGTCTCCGGCACCATTCCCAACGGGTACCGTGACGTGAGTGACACCACAACACCAACACCACCACAACAACTGCCACAGCATGAGCGCCCTCACCACCAACAACCACGACAAGAACCACAATGCGTGTATGTATGTATGTGTGCGTACGTGCTGGGAGCGATAGTGTAGCGGTTAGCGCGCTTCGCTATGAACCCGGTGACACGGGTTCGATTCCCGCTCACGGCCAACACCAGTGACGATTATCTAAACCGGTCCCGGGCCTCCTCTAGGTCAACTCGGCCTCAATTGAGTACCTGGTGCGGTGTGTAAACATTTCCACTGGGGAGACAAAGGCGGTTGGGCGCGGTGCTGGCCACCCACCCCCTCGTGTACCGTTTCGGCTCGCTAACAGTGCTTGCCCCAACAGTCTGTCCAAGGCTATACGGGGGATCTTTGTCTTTGGCCTTCATAGGTGCTCGCTAACAGCACTTGCCCCTACAGTCTGTCAAGGTTATACGGGGGATCTTTGTCTTTATCTTTGTACGTGCTGGTGTGTGTACGTGTGCGCGTGTGTGTTCGTGCGCCAGTCTTCCCCGGTGTGCCGGGCGGCGGTGCACGCCGGCGTCATCGCGCCGGACCGTGGGGGTGTGGTGAGCGTCGTGCAGAGCAAGGGGCGAGAGTTTTACGAGAGCCGGCTTGCCAACAACGTCACCTCGCTCCAGTGAGACGCACGCCACGGACACGCGCACACATACGTGCGCACACACGCGCGCACACACACGCACACATACGCGCCCGCCCGCTCGCTCACACGTGTCCGCGTGTCCACTCCCTTTTGCGTGTCCGATAGGGGCAGCGACTCCCCCAACCTCTTCACATTCAAGACGACGGGTATGCAACGTCTCCGCCCACGTCGCGCCCCCACGCGCCTCGTGCTATCGGCCGTCGTGTCCAATCGTCGAGAACGCCGTCGCTGTGTTGAGTCGGCGCGTTACGATCATTATTTCTTCGTGTTATGCACGTGGAGCGACATGTCAGGTTTTTTTTCTTCTTGGTTCTTTCGGTAAAGTCACGTAGAAGGGAAGTAATAAAATAATTAAAATAAAACATAATAAAATAAAATAATATAATAAAATAATAAAATAAAATAATATACTAATATTTTATTATTTTTATTTTTATTATTTTATTACTTCCCTTCTACGTGACTTTACCGAAAGAACCAAGAAGATGAATCCCTGCAGTCACGAAAGCTTTAAATCGAAAAATGTCAGGTTTTCGTCGTACATTGGCTACCTTGTGTCTGTGTTAATTACCGTGTCGCTCGTGTTCCTTACGTTTGTGTTATCCTGCCCCTTGTCTGTGTTCCTTATCTTCACGTTGATCATTGCCCCTCCTTCCCTCCATCACTCCCATCCCACTCTCCCATCCTCCTCCCTAACCACCCCGGCAGGCTGCTACGGCAAGCTGGGCATGGAGTCGGGCACGATCCGCGACTCTCAGCTCTCGGCGTCGTCCGTGCTGGCGCAGGTCGGCAAGGACAGGGTGGCGACGGAGCTGCCCCTGTGGAGTGCGCGCCTGGGCGACGCCGGCCCCGCGTGGGTGGCGCGCCTCGACGACCCCCCCCACTGGCTCCAGATCGACCTCAACAAGGAGCGGCGCGTCACAGGTTCGGTGGCACTGTGTCGTGGCGCCCGTCGCGCAGAAACGCCGCCGCTCTGTCTCCCTGTCGCATTGTAGCATCATAGTGTCGTAGTGCTGTCGTACAGAAACAGCGTCATGCGGTCGCATTGTAGCACCTTCGCTCCATCACACGGTCATTCCGTCTGTAAAAGAATAAAACGAGGTGAATAAGAAGTGTGCGTGTCGCGCTGTGCGTGTCGTGTGTGCGTTTCGTGCGTGCGTGTCATTCAGGCATCGTGACGGCCGGCTCGGGGGGTCCTCCACAACCCTCCTACTTCGTCTCGGCCTACAAGGTGCAGTGGAGCCTGGACGGGGCCGCGTGGAGCACGTACAAGAACAACATCGGCGGCACCGAGAAGGTGGGCCGTCCTCTCGGCAACCCCCCTCACCCCCCCCTCTCACATCCCCAACCCCCCACCCCCCTCCTGATCCCCCCCCCCATCCCCCTAGCCGTCCCCAAAAATTTTTGAAATTGCCCGCAACACAACCGCCACTTCAATGAAGGTGGCCTGCAGTGGTCTGGGGGTTCACAATGGCCGTGTCAGAGACTCTTGAGACACATATTGGGCGTACCGAGAGGGTCTGCCTAATCCCCTCCTGCTCCCCCTTAATACCCCCTTGAACCCCCTCTTGATCCCCTGTGCTCCCCCTTTAACCCCCCCTGCCACCCCCCCCCCTCCGATTCCATTCTGCTCCGCCTGCATCCCCACGTCTGCCCACCTGCTGTACTGCGGGGGACCAGAGGTGACATCTCAGAAGCTGCCTCTGCGATATCCACTTCCTCTAACACAACCTGGTCGTGCCGCGCGCTGCAAGAGATTCGAACTGGGGGGGGGGACAGCGACCCCACCCAGAATTGAACCCCTTAACACCCCCCTCTCGTCCCCCCCCCACCGCCCCCCCCACACCGGCGTGTCTTCCCGTTGCCCACCGTCCAGCTATTCCAGGGTAACGTGGACAGCCTGAGCCCCGTGCGGAACAACTTTGTGCCGGCGCTGGTGACGCGTCTGGTGCGCGTCTGTCCCATCGCCTGGCACCAGAAGATCGCCATGAAGCTGGAGCTGCTGGGCTGCGAGCTCCCAACCACGGCGGCGGCTGTGGGGACACTACGACGTGAGCGCGCGCGTGTGTGTGTGTGTGCGCGTGTGTGTGTGTGCGCGTGTGTGTGTATATTGTGGGGATCGGTAGCGTAGCAGTTAGCCCCCACCCCCCCGTGTGCCGTGCTGGCCTTTAAAGGTGCTCGCTAACAGCACTTGCCCCTACAGTTTGTTAAGGTTATATGGGGGATCTTTGTCTTTGTATGTTTGTAGGTTGGTTTACGTGTCCTCCATTCTCCATGCTTGTGAAATGTGGACCCCTTTAAAGGAAGAACAGCGCTCATTTGAAACATTCAGGTTGACCTATCCATGATATATCCTGGGTTTAATCAGATGGCATTGTGTGTGAGGAGCTCACAGAACCTTGAAATAGCTGTACACGGTGCCATCGGTGAGCTCCTCTGGCAGGTGAGGTTGTGTTAGCTGGGTCATGTAGCCCGCATGCCCAACCACCGCATGCCCAAGCAGCTTCTGTTTGGCTGGATAGAGGGGGCTAAACGGGCACGGTACGGGCGAGTGAAGAGATGGACTGATGTGTTAAACAAGGATGCTGAACTGAGTGGATTTGCTGGTGACTGGTACCAGTGGTGTCAAGACCGAACTGTGTAGGGAGGCTCGTGAAGGCCGCTACTGGGCAGTTGGAGGCAGTCGCCCTCCAACAACAACGGAGGGCGGAGGAGCGACGCTCACAACAACGAGCGCAGCGCCGGGTGGCTAAAACGCAGCGAGTTGGCACAGTGAGGAGCACAGGTGGTGCATCTGCCAGCCATCTCAGTCAATCAACCCATGGCATCTGGGTCTGTCCCGTAACCTGCGAGCCGAGCAATCCTTCTGCACTTGACAGCCTCAATGATGACGACAGCAACATGACAGCCTCAATGATGACAACAAGAACAACATGACAGCCTCAAAGTGCGCCAGGCACAGGCACCTTGGCGACGTCACCGCCACTTAGGCGAATGGCGGCTGTTGTTGTTGTCATCCTGTGTCTGTGCATCTCAAGCGACATTTCGTTGTTCGTGCGTATACGTTGCCCTCCGTGCCTTTGCTGGGTAATTTGGGGGGGGTGCTACAGTGGCGAGATGTTAATTCCATCGCCTGGTAGGCAGGAGGTCGTGGGTTCGATCCCGATCCTGATGCCTGCTGTATATTTCGAGTTTGCGTGTCTTTTTCTCCCCGTGGTCACGTGGATTTTTCTGCGGGTTCTCGGGTTTTTCCCCCGCGCCATTTAGAATAAACATCCCTTTAGAGTATTTGGCCGCTATAAATGTCCACGCGGCGATAAGCCACTTCAATGAGCTATTGTTTGTGGTAGGCAGATCGCTTCTGAAAAAGAGCTACGTAGCTCAGTGGGCCATTACCTGGTAAAATACTAAAAAGCTAAATTATTATAATCTATTCTTTCGTTCTTGACTCATCCCGACCCGCTGTTCTCTCATTCCTTCGTCCCGTGACCTCCCCCCTCCTGACCCCCGGCAGCTCGTGCCATGCGGCCGGTGGGGGCCTCTCCGCCGGTGGGCACGGAGTGGCCCCCGGGGCAGGGAGCGGAGGTGGGGGCCACCACTGTGACGGCCGTCAAGAACAGCACCATGCCGGGCGGCACGCAGAGAGGTAACGCGGCGGCGCTGTGTTACAACTCAAGCGGACTGCGACCATCTTGTATAGATTTTAGCCAATCAAAAGAAAGGTGGGGCATGTCACATGATGCTCGTACCATACAATGGGAATGCTCGATCCACGGATGTATTGGCAATGAATCTGGGTGGCTGCCGAACCAACTGAAAAGAATCGATGCAATTAACCTCGATTCACAATCCTCGATAACATACATTGGCAAAGACATGCACCTTCGGGCAAAACCACGCCTACTTTCTTCCGTAAACATGCATTCCTTGACATACGCGATAGATGCGTTCCTGGAAAAGCGCGCGCATCTCAAAATCGCGTATGTGAAAAGCAATTTCCCTCTAAATAATAGTAAAGGAGGGGGGGTTAGGGGACTTCATTCATACTCACAGACATAATCGCCTATTTTTTCCTAGCCTATATCAATACAATACAAGTGCATGAAATATAATACTTTAATACAAAAAAAAATCACTTACACTCTAATTACTTGCAAGCACGCCGGAGTTGCGCTGCGGAGAGGATGGATAGAGAAGCGGCGAGATGCTGCACAGTACAGGAAAGCGCGCCGGCTTTCGTACCGCACTCGCCGCTGGCAACTCCATTGGGTGGCGGTGCCAGGCTAGGGGTGGCGCGTGCGTCGCGTCGCCGGTGACGTCGTCTCGAAAATCGCCTGGCGTATGTCAGTACAAGGGTGGAAAGACAATGCGCGCCGCAGTATTTGAAAATTTGGCCGACCGCAAAAGCGCGTAAACCGAGGATTGCCTGCATGGGAAAATCTCCGGTCGGTGATTTCGTTTTAAAATACGACAGCGCGCCACCCCAGCCGTCACCCTCCAGGGATTGTCATCGTCGATGCCGCTGTCGTTGTGGACATCTGTGAACTACTGGACGTCTGTGCAAAAGAGCTTTACGGCTCGCCGGATTCCTTCAGTGTTAATAAATATTCCGATTCTGTTGTCGCCGTCATCGTTGTTTTGTTATCATCGTTGCCGTTCTTGTTTAGGTGTCATTGTTTTAGTTGTTATTGTTGTTTTTTTGTCGGCGGCATTCTTGTTGTCGTTATCATTGTCGTCATCATCATTGTTGTCTGGTCCTAGTGTTTCCCCTAGGTCGACCCAGCCTTAAACGAGTACCATTTATCTTGTGTAATCATCAGCACTGTAGACAAAGGTCGTGCTGGACACTGCCCCCCCCACCCCCCCATGTGCTGTACCATCCTTCACTCACAGGTGTTCACTAAAAGCACTTGCCCCGACAGTCACTTGAGGCTACATGGGTGATCTTTGCCTCTGTCCTGCAGAGCTGGTGCTCGTGTCCACGCTGGTGCCGGTGTGTGTCGTCCTCGTTGCTGTGCTCCTCGTCCTGTCCTTCATCTGCGCCAAGAGGAGGCGCGACCGCGGACGGTGAGACACGGCGCCTCGTTAGTCGCCCGCCTCTTTAGTCGTCCACCTTAATAGTAGAGCGAGAGGGAGAGAGGGGATGACTCGGAGGCGCCAAAACGAGGAGCCACAGACGAGGAGCAGGAAGGCAGCAGCAGCAGCCAGGTGGCAAGGAGCCGGCACCAAATTCCCTCCCAAGCTCTGCGGTCCTCTATATATAAAGTTGTTATTGGCCCATTAATGAGCGGTTTACATGTGTTATGACGACTTGCACACTTCTCTTGAGATGGCACTTTATTGAAGACACGTTCACTTGACATCAGGCGGAGATCCCACTGCAACAGCCCCGAGTCTCTCGCACATCTCCCCCTTATATACCGACACGAGGCCACGCCCCCCTTCTCGATCATTCTCGCTGACTCTGGACGCTCGCTCCACCGGCAGACTCCACCGTCCTCTTCCGTCGCCTGACCACGCTCCCTTCTCGAACATTCCCGTGACCACCAGTCCCTTCGCACTCACAACTGCCTCCCCTGTCATTACCTCCCGTGGCCACCAGTCCCTTCACACTCACAACTGACTCCCCTGTCATTACCTCCCGTGGCCACCAGTCCCTTCACACTCACAGTTGACTCCCCTGTCATTACCTGCCGTGGCCACCAGTCCCTTCACACTCACAACTGACTCCCCTGTCATTACCTCCCGTGGCCACTAGTCCCTTCACACACACAACTGACTCCCCTGTCATTACCTCCCGTGGCCACCAGTCCCTTCGCACTCACAGCTGACTCCCCTGTCATTACCTCCGGTGGCCACCAGTCCCTTCGCACTCACAGCTGACTCCCCTGTCATTACCTCCCGTGGCCACCAGTCCCTTCGCACTCACAACTGACTCCCCTGTCATTACCTCCCGTGGCCACTAGTCCCCTCACGCCACATGCAGGCTCTATTGTCACGAGACGTGTGAGAGGAAACTGGAGTACCCAGAGGGGGAAACACTCTATCCCACACAGATGGAACAGGTGGGAGTCTTACATTTGCCGTACCGCCTTCTCCTGGCGAGCCAGGGTAGGGGGCTCCTCCTCGATGCACGCCCACGGAAAAGGAGTTTTCGCAACGTTTGTGCGGTGATCCGCCAACCCTCTCTGCTGCTCCCTCCACAGTCCCGGGTCACACACAGAGCCACCACCACCACCCGTTGTGCCGACGTGGCAGACTATAATTTTGTGCAAAATCGACTTAAAATATCCCGACGTCTTAGCCGCGGCGGCCGAGGGTTCACATCATGGAGCGAGATTTAAGACGCCCAGTTGCTTGTGGTGTTGCATTCTGCGAGAGCTGGCGGTAGAAATTCCACATAATTATGGCAGGGACACTCCACAAACACGGGTCTAGTCATTAGACGGCCAACACTGTTGTTTTCATGAAAATAATAATATAAAATAAATGAGACTGTTTATGTAGCTGCTTTTGAATATTTTTGGGTCTATGTGTGAGTCTGTTGGTCTCTGTGTAGGTCTGCGGGTCTCTGTGTAATCTGTGGGTCTCTGTGTAAGTCTTTTGGTCTCTGTGTAGGTCTGCGGGTCTCTGTGTGAATCTGTGGGTCTCTGTGTGAGTCTGTTGGTCTCTGTGTCGGTCTTTGGGTCTCGGTGTGTAGGTGTTCAGCGTGTCATCGAGGTTGTGTTGTTGAACTGTTTGTTTTGCCGGACTGTGTTGGCAGGAAGGACGCCGGGCCCGCATACAGCCTGCCCTGCACTCCGGGCCAGACAGGTGAGAGCGCAGGGCAGATCGGGGCAGCCCTGAGCATCCCTGGGCATCTCTTGGCAGCCCTGGGCAGTCCTGGGCAGTCCTGGGCAGCCTGGCACAGCACGGGGCAGCCTGGGGTACCTTGGGGCAGCACGGGGCAGCACGGGGCAACACTGGTCAGCACGGGGCAGCACGGGGTAGCACGGGCACTATGATACGTATCGTACAATATCACAACGTCCAATAGCTGTTCCTCCTCATGAGAGTGATGATTATTGAAGAGTGTGCATACTTCCACCTCTTCCGAATACGGCTAGTGTGGAAGAGTAGACCTAAACACCCGGTTAGAGGGACTCCCCTAGAGCGGCCTCAAGTGGAGGCCTCTTTTGTCAGCAGTGGCGTGAGCGAGCAATTGCACAGGCTGCGCCTTTACCTTCAACGACAACTCCTGTTGCTGCGTGGAACCTCTCTCTCTCTCTCCTCCTTCCCCATCCTCCCCCACACCTCCCCCGCTTCCCCCACTCCCCCCCACTCTCCCCCACTCCCCCCCACCCTCCCCCACGTGCCCCCCCCCTCCCCGCGCCCCCCCCCCCCAGGCTGGTTCAAAGGCCTCCAGCAGGTGTTCCCGCGGGAGGGGCGGGGGCGGGGGGGAGGCGGCCTCCACGGAGCCGACTCCTCCCTCAACGTCCGCTACAGCAGCGACGCGCACCGGGGCCCAGCGGCGCGCAAGCACAGCGTGCCCGGTAACACGCCGGCTGTAGCCGTGGGGACAGCACACCGGCTGTAGCCGTGGGAACAGCACGCCAGCTGTAGCCGTGGGGACAGCACGCCGGTTGTAGCCGTGGGGACAGCACGCCGGCTGTAGCCGTGGGGACAGCACGCCGGCTGTAGCCGTGGGAACAGCACGCCGGCTGTAGCCGTGGGGACAGCACGCCGGGTGTAGCCGTGGGGACAGCACGCCGGCTGTAGCCGTGGGAACAGCACGCCGGCTGTAGCCGTGGGGACAGCACGCCGGCTGTAACCGTGGGAACAGCACGCCGGCTGTAGCCGTGGGAACAGCACGCCGGCTGTAGCCGTGGGAACAGTACGCTGGCTGTAGCCGTGGGAACAGCACGCCGGCTGTAGCCGTGGGGACAGCACGCCGGCTGTAGCCGTGGGGACAGCACGCCGGCTGTAGCCGTGGGAACAGCACGCCGGCTGTAGCCGTGGGAACAGCACGCCAGCTGTAGCCGAGGGGACAGTACGCCGGCTGTAGCCGTGGGGACAGCATGCCGGCTGTAACCGTGGGGACAGTACGCCGGCTGTAGCCGAGGGGACAGCACGCCGGCTGTAGCCGTGGAGACAGCACGCCGGCTGTAGCCGTGGGGGACCGTACGCCGGCAATAGCCGTGGGGACAGCACGCCGGCTGTAGCCGTGGAGATAGCACGCCGGCTGTAGCCGTGGGGACAGCACGCCGGCTGTCGTCGTGGGGAACAGCACGCCGGCGGTAGCCGTGGGAACAGCACGCCGGCTGTAGCGGTGGGGACAGCACGCCTGGCGGTAGCCGTGGGGACAGCACGCCGGCTGTAGCCGTGGGGACAGCACGCCGGCTGTAGCCGTGGGAACAGCACGCCAGCTGTAGCCGAGGGGACAGTACGCCGGCTGTAGCCGTGGGGACAGCATGCCGGCTGTAACCGTGGGGACAGTACGCCGGCTGTAGCCGAGGGGACAGTACGCCGGCTGTAGCCGTGGAGATAGCACGCCGGCTGTAGCCGTGGGGACAGCACGCCGGCTGTCGTCGTGGGGAACCGCACGCCGGCGGTAGCCGTGGGAACAGCACGCCGGCTGTAGCGGTGGGGACAGCACGCCTGCTGTAGCCGTGGGGACAGTACGCCGGCTGTAGCCGAGGGGACAGTACGCCGGCTGTAGCCGTGGAGATAGCACGCCGGCTGTAGCCGTGGGGACAGCACGCCGGCTGTCGTCGTGGGGAACCGCACGCCGGCGGTAGCCGTGGGAACAGCACGCCGGCTGTAGCGGTGGGGACAGCACGCCGGCGGTAGCCGTGGGGACAGCACGCCGGCTGTAGCCGTGGGGACAGCACGCCGGCTGTAGCCGTGGGAACAGCACGCCAGCTGTAGCCGAGGGGACAGTACGCCGGCTGTAGCCGTGGGGACAGCATGCCGGCTGTAACCGTGGGGACAGTACGCCGGCTGTAGCCGAGGGGACAGCACGCCGGCTGTAGCCGAAGAGATAGGACACGAGCTGCAGCTATGATAGCTCAGAGCTCAGATTTGTCCAACAGCATCTCTCTCCCACCTGCCTCCCATCTTCACACGCCAATCGCTTTTGTTAAAATCTGTTTTTTTGTGTTACCAGTAACCACGTAAAGAAACCAGTGCGTAGCTGTTTGCCGCACGTTTAGATATGTCCGGAGCAATAAGCGCAACGTTTCTCGCTTATTGGCTCAGAAACGGTCAGCGCACTGAATTTTCAATCCAGAAATCACCAGTTTCATTCAATCTCTCGGTGCGGCAATTAAAACAACAGTGCAAGTTTTCTTTCATCGATTCTGAAAACGGTTACCGGCCTGGGGCCTGGATTGGAAACCACTGGCAGTCTCAAGCCCTATCAAACCTCCCTTAACCTCTCACCTCTCTCTTAACCTCTCCTCCCTCCCGCACAGAGTACCAGCCGCTGGTGCTGGGCGGCTCCGAGCTGGCACGGGCAGGGAAGGCCTCCACATTCCGGCCAACTCGCGACTACGAAGAACCGGAGCAATCACCGGGGGGCGGCGGCGGCAGCGGCGGCCTTCCTCACCCGCCGCCTCCCCTCACCCTCCCTCCCATCCCGGCGGCGCCAGTGCCGGGAGCGCCGCCCTCGCCATCGTCGTCCATCGCGACCTCCCCTTCCCCGGCCGCCTACGACACCATCGGGGCGTACGACGACTCGCCGGCGCGCTATGCCTCGCCGCTCTCCTCCCCCGCCGCTCCGGCGCTCCACCTGTACGCCGAGCCGGTGCCGGCGCAGGTCCCCGAGTACGCGATGCCAATCGGGTTCACGCTCGACCCTGTGCGAGCGTTTCCCGTGGCCTACGACACGCCGAGAAGCCCGCGCAGGGCCGAGCAGGCACCGGGGCGGCCAAGTTTCAGCCAGTCGGCATCGGGGATCGGCGGTCCCAGCGGCGACGGTGGTACGGTGTACGACACACCCAGGGCCGTACGACGGAACGCGACGCGCGGAAACGTTGACGCCGGTGATGCCGGCGGGGTGGAGGGGGGCGGCAGTTGAGCGGAGGTGGCCGTCGTGATTGGTCGATGCCGTGCTGTACGGTGCGCGTGGGCCGACGTGATTGGTCGACGCTGGGTCACACGGCGTCTGTGGGACGACACGATTGGCCGACTTGTCGCGTGGTAGCACAGGAGGAATGAGGATGCGCGCTGTTTATGTGAATGTAATGTCGGTTGGAATTGTTCTACGTTTTAAGTTTTAGATTTTTTCACGCGTGTCGATTTTACATTTTTTTCACTTCAATTATAATTTATATTTTGCGACGTTTTATTTTTTTCGTACATTCGTACTTTTTTTGCGCGTTTGTGAAGTATTTATATATTTCTTTCGTTTGTTTAAATTTTATTTCGCGTGGATTTATTTCTTCGGAACACGTGCAAATTTCTACAATTGTTTTCATTATTATTATTTATGTTTTGTTTCGTCGTTTTCCAACATCAAGTTTTTACTCGACTGGGCGATAATTTGTTTTTGCGCGCTGAAGGCATTGTGGGTAGAATAACGATGGGCACTCCACCCCACACATCTGTGACGATGAAGATGATGAAGGAGATAGCGCCCCCACCCGCGTGGATTTTTGTCGTTGTGTTTGTACAGGGTTTGATACGGAGAGAGTTTTTACACTGTGTTGAGTGTGCATGATCGTTTTGAATAGGCATAATCATCATAATTCATAGGCGTTTGCAATAATTACCTATACTGTATATAAGCGGGCAAGAGACGACCAAGCCCCCGGCGCAATCCGTAGTGGCGTGTACTGTTAGCGAGCGCCCGTTGTGTCCGGCACGGCTTGTGCCGTGGCTGGTTGGTTCGTACTGCGCCTGGACAATGTTCGCACGGCTCACTGGGTACTCAATTTAGGCCGAGTTGACCTAGGGGGAGGACCAGTGTGCTTAATGGATTGTAGCAAAGTATGTCAAACCACTACACCGTCTCTCTCGCATACACACACGCCGCACAAAGACAAAGACCACCCGTATAGCCTTAACAGACTTTTAGGGAAAGTGCTCTTAGTGAGCACCTAAGAAGGCTGGCACGGCACACGAGGGGGTGGTGTGGCTAGCACCACGCCCAGCCGCCTTTGTCTCCCCAGTGCTGATGTTTACACACAACACCAGGTACTCATTTAAGGCCGAGTCGACCTAGGGCAAGCCCAGGACCGGCTCAGATATTACTGATGTTGGCTGTGAGCACATTGCCGCACGAAGACATACAACCGCAAAAAAGCTTTCACAAAAATCACGACATACATGAGCAGAGTTGCATGGGGAGGCAACTCTGCTGATGATTGGGTGAAGCTAACGACCAATCGCCAGGCTGCGTTGTCAGCGATTCGCAAGCACAAGTGTGTACAGCAACAGCAACCCTCGCACGTCCATCACGAACGCAATTACAACGCGGATTTATGGCAGTGTCTGACATGTGACCCCATTTGAGGATGCGACACGGAAGTTGTGGGCATAGTTTGTGTGGCGATGGAGGCAGTCGGTCATCGGGTCTCTTTGGCGGCCTATGGATCTGTTTGTGTCTGTGTGTGAACACATGGGTCTCTGTGGGAACTTCACATAGCGGCTTATGAACGCTGCGACCGCATCTCGAACCGATTTACGGGGAACGGCGGGGCGTATTTATTTTATCGAGTGGGGGAGGCAGGCAGTCAAAGCGCAGAGGAGAAGAGGATAGTCTTGAGCCTGGAATTGAACTGGGCAGGGAGTCGACAGCACGGGAGGCTGGGGGAAGGGGCGAGTAACCCGACTCTAAAGGGGCAACAGAGAAGAATGAGCGACCTCCCAGTGACCTTACAGGGAAAATAATGAACAGGCTGACGTTTCGGGCAATGGCCCATGTTCAGAGGAGCAGAGTGAGAGGGGCGGCCAGATTGACCGAGTTGCAGGTGGAGAATGAAATGTACACTGCGTTTAAAAAATACAACTTTTAATCGGGTTGATTTGAAAGTTTGAAGACGGGGGAAGTTTTCAGTCGGTGCGTAATCACCTGCCTTGAGCGTAGAGGTGACCAACCACGAAGGGCTGGCGAATACAAAGGAAGGAGAATCTCAAAAGTGCGCGGAGGAGCTTGGAGAGTCACTGAGAGGGACGGAGAGAGGGAACGTGCATGGGTGAGAGGATGCCTGGGTGAGAGGGTGTCCCTAGGAGAGGGCTGCGATGGCTGGTAGTTGGCAGCCAAGGGAGGGAACGCGCCGGAGAGGGGACATCTGCCGTGGAGATGGAGCCGTGTGAGGTCTACTCTCGACGGATCGTGACGTCTTAGGGCTGTGAGGGATGGCGACGGCTTGGAGAGGCCTTCATCCAGCTGATGATGAAGATGACGGACGGTTTTATTTTGATGTATGAGAAGTGTTTATCGTGGGTCAATGCAACTGAAATGTCTCATCGGATAATTATCCGAGCAAGGATTTTGCCAATGAAAGTGAAGATTTGTTTTGCGTGGCGTCATTGGTAACCGGGCTGAGACCCATGAACTCTCTGCACTTGAGAACGAAGTTGAATCACGGCCCCGTCTATGTGAGCCCAAAGGTCTCTATGACCGTCACAGAAGATGGGGCTGAGTCCATCCACTCGCTGTACTCGAGTACCCGGTGTAATCACAGCGGTTGGGCGACAGGAACTCAGATCTGGTACCCTGGTTCTCGTAGCCGGTGCTGGTACTGCGTTTCCGACACGGCCATTATGAACCGAGCCCTCCCGAGCTACCCAGCCGCCTCTACTGCTGTGATTATTTTTTAATGTTGTTTCATTTGTTTTCTTTCCCCACAGAGAATATTCCTGCACAGTTTGTTTTCGTACGTATCCTTCACGACGTATTTATTTTCATGGGTTTATCCGTTTCAACTTGTGCGGTGATTGTCACATTGCGTTGACCCCGCGGTGGCGTGGCGACGTTGCCGACTTGAAATCCGCGTCCCGTTACCGACTCTGCTTTGTGATTCATTTAGAGACCGGTAGCGTTTATAAACATTCAGTACATTGGGGGGGGGGGGGGCGGTGAGTTAGCGTACCGCACCATGAACCCAACGATGACACCAGCGGCACGAGTACAGCTTCGCGATGGTGTTGTTGGGGGGGTCGTTACCGCGCGCGTCGTTCGGCACGACGTCCGACGTTTCATCGGTTCCTAAAAGAAGCTGCCAGCGCGCGTGGAGCGGAACGTTGGACGCGGCGCCCGAAAGACGCCCGCGCGGCACGGAGAGACGCGCGGCGACGGCCGAGAAAAACCGCCCGGTCACTGTCGGGGCTGAGTTGAGTGACATCTCAACCGGTCATCGCCCCCCACCCCCCTCTCACTTTGTCAACCCGCATTGTCCGGTGCGCTGAAGTATGGTCAGCGAACCAACCCCCCCCCACCCCGTGACTGACAGAGCAATGGCGAAGCTTTCATCCAGCAGTGGACTGACGACGGGCTGTAAGTTATTAGTATTATTTTGTTGAATATTATTATCGCCTAACATTGGTACGATGGCCTTTGAAGTGTTTTATTGTTTTGAAAGGTGTTGCTTGAAAGTTTTGTTGTGTTTTGTATTTTTACAACAACTTAAGAAATCGTCTTTTAGTCTTGGTCGCGGATGAATGCGGTTCGTAGTTTTTTTTTTCCCTCCTCCGTTTTGTGAAGAAAATTTGCTTAGAACTACTGTATCACCGACTCAAACGTTGCAAGTCTTGTCAACACTCACTCTGCGGGGGTGGGCGGGGGGCGACGCAGATCCCCTTCTTCATGACGAGGAACTGCGGGAGGTGGCCCTCGCCAGCATTCGGATGCAGAGGGCGTTGCAGAACGTGCGCTGTTTAAACCCAAACAACGTGAAGAGCGAACGAAGGGCGAAAGTGGTGACACCGAATGGAGCGTTCGGAGCGGGGCGACGATCAACCGTTTGGGTCTCACGGTGGGATTGGTGCTACGGGGCCGGTTGACTCGTGTAGACAATTTAACACGTAGGCTTTCGCGAACAATTTAACAGGCGCTGGAGTTTCATTCCTCTATATATCTAAATCGGCTCAAGCCTTCAGTAAAATCACGTGGCCACTACCACTCTGAATCCGTGTCTCTCTTTCCCCGCCCACTGTCAAAACGGGCATTTTCACGCGCAGCTCATTTCTGCTTTTTTTTCTGCCTGGCTTTAGACCACCACAGTGTAGGGGGAACCGCGTCCGTACGTGGGGTGGGCTTGCCACTTTCGGATGCCTTCAGCAGAGCCACACATTAACGCTCGCCTCGATAACAATCAAACAGTAGCATGAGTATTCTTGGTTCTTTCGGTAAAGTCACGTAGAAGGGAAATAATAAAATAATTTAAATATTAAACAATAAAAATGTAATCAATTTAGTAGCATGAGTCTCTAGCAGTGTCGGGAATGATCGAGAATGATAGATTTCACGCGAGTTTGCGATTACTGCGGCTACGATGCAGGGAGAGGTAAATTATAATAAGTATAACCCGTAAAAACAAAGTTTTTCACTATAAATCCTTTATATGCGTGGCGGCTAGAGTCCTCTCGTCCTCTGGCTTGAGATGGCTGCCACCTATGGGTCAGATGATTGCATTGCACCATTAAGCAATTGGTAATTAAATATAATATTTTTGTCCTAAAAAGTGTAACATTTTGGAAAAAAAATTTCACGAACATTCATTGTCACGCACAACGAGTCTGTGTGCAAAATGTCAGCTCGATTGGATCACGGGAAGTGGGTTAAAAACGACCGAAAGATTTGCACGGTCCTAAGCAAGCAAGCGAACTTAATATTAAGGATTTAAAAATTATCCGCGGGCCATTTCAAAGTTTTCGGCTTCACGTGGTTGTGATCGGATTGTCGCGAGATTAAACGCGAACATACTTCTCATTGGGCCTAGGCTATATCGGCACTGCAGTTCACTGAAATAAAGTTCAACGCTGAGTTCTTGGTACAAATCAATTCCTAGCCCCCTCTCCCCCAACAGATGTCAGTTTCTGGACGGGTGTCAACCCAAAAGCCCATAGGTCTAATGAAATGAAGTCGTGACCCATGGGACCCCTCCTCCCTTGGCTGTCGTAGCCTTCGACAAGATTGTCATCTTGTCTTGGATTAACCCTGGGCGCTGGGCCAATTAATATTTCATCCAGGACTTTGCAATAGCGGTTAGACCGACTTTAATTCTGATCCTGGTTTTAACCTCGACTTAGACGAGGTCTCGTCAATCTGATCCTGGTATAACCTTGATTTTAGCCTGGGTTTTGCGTGGTTGTGGTTTATAGTTTGGTATTAAGTCCGCCAGATCTTGGCATGAGCCGTGCCTGGCACAGACCTCTCTGGCTGTTTGTAATGTGGGGAATGTGGGGTTTGATGCTGAATAAACTTTCCATTTCTTCCAACGTCTCCGACATTTGTCTCATTATTGTTGCTGGCGTCATAGTTATTTATCAAATTCCATGATACGGGGCTGGGCGGGAGTGGTGGCGCTGTGGTTACCACACTGTTTTTGTGGAAGCTGTGTTGGCCTGAATGTGATTCCCGATCATCAAGAGTTGAAGCAATGTTGGTTCAGTGTGCAGTTTGCGCCGTTTTGATCTCTAGCCACGGCAGTCGAAGCAATGGAGCAAGTGTCCCCCCCCCCCCATGGCTTCACCACAACCCATCGGCATGTCCCGTGTGGTGGGGTAAAGTGTGGGTACTCTCCCACCTTGCCCAGGACGTCTCGCCAGCGTGGGAGAGTAGGCCAAAACACACTCGGGAGGGGATGCTCTAGGGCAGTGGTCTTCATTGCAAGGCCCGTCAACCCCCCCCCCCCCCCCCAATTGTTTTAAACGTGTAGCGGCAACCTCACTCACACTGATGATGTCTTATCGGCGAAAGTGGGCCCCCCTTCCCCTCTGAAAATTAGCGAAGAACCACCGCTCTAGAGCTCCCTTTAGAATAGGCCCCTTCCACCAAGAGTGATGAGAGATGAGCAATTTCAGGGCTGCTCCTTTATCTTTCTCTTCTGGTGGAAAAATGTTGCCTCAATGTACGGATTTCTTCGTCGCAACTTCACGGAGTTAATATTGTCCACGCAGTTTTTTGTTTGTAAGCGCCATCCCAACGTTGCGTCAATGTTGGCACGTGTGCTGGGATATTCTCATGCGCCCTCTACATTAACACAAAAATAATCAGCTGCGTTGTAGAGAATATAAGTAACGCAATGAATTATAGGCCTCTTTCACAAACTTATATTTGTATACAGTATTCACATTGGAATAAAAAATAACACAAGTACTTTTTTTTTTACACATCCCGTTAGCCACAGCAGCCAGAATTGAGGCTCGCTTTAGTTTGTCTCAATGAGTATTCCCAGTGGGAAAGGAGAGGCGTTGAGAGGGGGACGGGGGCTGGGGGAAGGGGTTGGGAAGTGGAGGCGGGTTTGGGGGATGGGAGGCGGGGATTTGGGTGGTTTGGGGGAGAGGGTTTGGGGGGAGGGGGTAGCGGGTTTGGGGGGAAGGGGCGGGTTTGGGGGGGTAGGGGCGGGTTTGGGGTGGGTGGGGGCGGGTTGGGGGGGTGGAGGGGGGGCGGGTTTGGGGGGGTGGGGGGCGGGTTGGTGGGGGGCGGGTTGGGGGGGGTGGGGGCGGGTTGGGGGGGTGGAGGGGGTGGCGGGTTTGGGGGGGTGGGGCGGGTTTGGGGGGGTGGGGGGGGGGGTGTTGGGGGGGGGGCGGGTTTGTGGGGGGGGGGGGCGGGTTTTTGGGGGTGGAGGGGGGGGCGGGTTTGTGGGGGGGGGGGGCGGGTTGGGGGGGGGGGGGCGGGTTTGGGGGGGGGGGGGGGGGTTGGGGGGGGGGGCGGGTTTGGGGGGGGGGGGGGGGGGCGGGTTTGGGGGGGGGGGCGGGTTTGGGGGGGGGGGGCGGGTTGGGGGGGGGGGGGGGTTGGGGGGGGGGGGGGTTTGGGGGGGGGGGGCGGGTTTGGGGGGGGGGGGGGCGGGTTGTGGGGGGGGGGGGGGGGGGGTTTGGGGGGGGGGGGGGCGGGTTTTGGGGGGGGGGGGGGGCGGGTTTGGGGGGGGGGGGGGCGGGTTGGGGGGGGGGGGGTTTGTGGGGGGGGGGGGGGCGGGTTGGGGGGGTGGGGGGCGGGTTTGTGGGGGGGGGGGGGTTTGGGGGTGGAGGGGGGGGCGGGTTTGGGGGGGGGGGCGGGTTGGGGGGGGGTGGCGGGTTTGGGGGTGGAGGGGGGGTGGCGGGTTGGGGGTGGAGGGGGGGGCGGGTTTGGGGAGGGAGGGGGGTGGCGGGTTTGGCGGTGGAGGGGGGGCGGGTTTTGGGGTGGAGGGGGGGCGGGTTTGGGGGGGGAGGGGGGGCGGGTTTGGGGGGGGAGGGGGGGGGCGGGTTTGGGGGTGGAGGGGGGGGCGGGTTTGGGGAGGGAGGGGTGGCGGGTTTGGCGGTGGAGGGGGGGGGCGGGTTTGGGGGTGGAGGGGGGGGCGGGTTTGGGGGTGGAGGGGGGGCGGGTTTGGGGAGGGAGGGGGGGGCGGGTTTGGGGGTGGAGGGGGGGGCGGGTTTGGGGAGGGAGGGGGTGGCGGGTTTGGCGGTGGAGGGGGGGGCGGGTTTGGGGGGGTGGGGGCGGGTTTGGGGTGAGAGGGAGAGATGGGAGTGTGGGCAGTTGGGACCACGTGACCGTCATGGCGGCCAGGGAGATGTCGCCTATCGAGCCGGAGCAACGGCCAGGTAAGCGCTTACCCAGATCAAACCCGAACCCTCACCCCAGCTGGCTTGCCGGCCACAGCGGCCAGGGACCTCAAGACGCTGGGGACTCGGCGCCCGAGACGGGAGTTTCGAGTTTCGTGCCTGTAAAGATAGTTTAGGCCAGCGGCCTAGGCGGAGGGGTCGGAGCCTACGGTCTATCCTGAATCGTAGGCCGGGGAAGGTGATGATTTACTCGGCCGAGATGCGCTTCTACGACACCTGCCCCTCCTCACCCTCCCATCGGTTGACATTGTTTTCATAGTTTATTCATGTTTTGATTGGCAGGGTGGTAAGCAAGTCTCTGCAGAGTTTTCGTGAAATTGTTTGATTTTGTTTTGGACGTTAGCAGGATGTGTGACATAGAGCAATATGTACTGTTTTGCTTTGGGCTATATGTGTAAATACAAAAATGACGTTCGCTTTATTTTTTGGCAAAGATGCTCGTTTTGGTAACGTGGTTAATCGTGCGAAGTCTTTATTGTAAGAGAACGTACGTTATAGGTTGCCATGGTAACGGCGTGAAGATGCCAAGTTGCGCTACTGGGTTGTCGTAGTTAATGGCTGCGGTCTTTGCAAGTATTCCAATTAAGTGGCGTGTGTGTGTGTATTCAGTGTGTGTATATTGACTAAATTATTAATTGAGCACCTGGTGCAAGGTGTAAATCATCAACCCTGTGGAGGCAAAAGTGACCGTGCACGGTGCTGACCACATCATCATGTTCCACAACTCCACCCCGTTTAACTGTCTATTAGGCTATATGCATATGATCTCTGGTATATGGTGTGCGTGTCTGTGTTTGTATGATCTTGTATACCAAAAAGTATCGTTGCATGGGACCAAATGCTCTAAGATTATCCTTGTGTAGTCTGAACCTCTTGGCACATCCGTTCTCCTCTCTTCACCTCCGCAACCTCCCATCTTACCCTCGGGTTATCCCTACTCCTTCTGCACTGCACCGATGGCATCTCTATCGCTAAACGGGCACGACATGGGCTGTAGAAGAGATGGAGTGATGTGGTACAAGAGGACGTGGAGCTGAGTGGACTTGGCGATGACTGGTACCAGCGGTGTCAAGATCGGCCTCTATGGAGGAGGCTTGTGAAAGACGCTACTGAGCAGTTGAAGGCAGTCGCCTTCTAACAACTGAGGGCAGAGGAGCGACGCTCACAACAATGAGCTGAGCGCCGGGCGGATAAAATACAGCAAGTTAGCACAGTAGGGGGTACAGCTGGTGCATCTACCAGTCATCTCGGTCAGTCAACCCATGGCACCTGGGTCTGTCCCGTGACCTCCCGTCAGCGAGCCTTCGACACTTCACGTGGCCTCAAAGTGCACCTGGCCTGGCACAGACGCCGTGGTGTTATCACCGTAGTGCAGTGGTTAAGGCACTACGCTATGAACCCGGCTTCCACAGTTTGATTCCTGCTCACGGCCAACACTCGTGATGATTATCTGAACCGGCCCTGGGCATCCCCTAGGTCGACGCAGCCTCAAATTAGTACTTGGTGCAGTGTGTAAACATCGCCACGAGGGAGACAAAGGCAGCCGGGCGTGCTGCTGACCACCCACCTCCTCGTGTCTCTTGTCGGCCTTCATAGGTGCTCGCTAACAGATATACATTGTGGGGAGCGGTGGTGCAGTGGTTAGCACACTGCAAATACCCCAGTTCATTTCCCGATCACGACCAATAACAGTGGCGAATATTCGAAAGGGTCGGTTTGCCACTATATATGCAAGTTTATTTACGTGTATGTGTGTATTGGCACAGTGGGTGGTGCATTTCTAACCTGGTACTTCCTGCCAGTGTGCCTTTTCCACTTCACGTGGCCTCAAAGCGCACCCAGCTTGGCTCAAGCACCATATTGACATTCCGGGAGCTTCATGGCAATTGGCTATTGCTGTCTGTTCACTCGGTGCCAATCGCTGGCTCCTGCTGGTGTACTGTGCGTTTGTCTGCCACCTGAATTTGATACTTGGCCACAGAGTGATATTCGAACTGGTGTTGGGCCTCTCCGAGGGCGGCGACTCGCCCCGAAAATGAGAACCCAGTTGCAGCGTGTAAATAAAAGCAGTGGGCACCAAGGTAGCTTGGTGTTTTGGCCTCACCGCCTCGTGCGTGGTGCAGGCGGTTACTAACAGCAATTCCCCAGCAGTCTGGTTGCATGGGTATATATTTGTTTTGCATTTTCACGTTTATTGCATATGTGTGTGTGTTGTGTGCGTGGTTGGCAGCATTGGCACAATATTTAATGCACTGAGCTAGGATCCCTTCAACTTGAGTTCACTTGATTTGAAGCTTTCGTGACTGCAGGAATGCATCAGCAGCAGACCATGCTTTCCCACCTGATGACGGACTCTTGTGTTGCGCCCGAAACGTCGTGATCTATTTTATTTTATACCTACGTGACTTTACCGAAAGAACCAAAGAGTATTTAGTTCACTTTTCTGCTTCTCCTGGTCTGCTAGTGGTGTTTGGTGTGTGTGTGAAAATCAGGTCTGGGTGAGACGAAAGTGATCATCACCATTAATGATGCTACCTTAATATCTCATAAGTTAGGCAGGTTTCATTTGTGTTAAATGTAAAGTTAACATATACATCCACGGGATAGTACAGCTTGGTTATTTAAAAGGACAGTTTGGCAGGAATATTACAATTTCACTGCCATGCAATGTAATGACATGTCTTGCGGTCTTCAAACGATCTGAATCAATAATCGTTTTCTTTTGTGTGTTTTTTGTAACTGCCTCAATTACATTTATTTCACGAGTTTGAACTGTCATTTCAGTTTTTTACCCCTCTGCATTTGCCCACTTACATTGCATACAATTTGAATGCGTCGTGAATAGTCGATCTCTACACACACGATTCGATGCGCCTCTCTTGAGCAAAACAATTAATTATAGTCCACAAACAGTTACAATCCGAATGGACGGATCTTGGCCATCCTTTTTTGCTTGTGTACAGCGAACAAGAGAGTGCGAGGTGACGCACGCATGAGTGCCCAGCACAATTGAGAGTCCCCTTTTTAGACCCATCGCTACGCTCACTCTCTTAAAGTCCAGGATTCTACCCTTCCCACTGTGTGACCTCCCTCTCCAAACAGCCTCGCCCAATCCCCCTCCTCCTCCTCTCTTCCTCGCGCCCTCACATGCTGAGCTGGTATTTTGCGGAAGGTGACTGCAGATTTGTGGCCATTGTTCCGTGAAAGATGCCCTGCTGAGGAGCTTTAACCATCCCGTGCCTTTGTTAGCATGCTGGTGCGTGGCGGATTAGCGTGCGCATGCTTTACAAATGCTAATTGCGTTGGCGGGGGCACGAGTTGTACTCAAAGAACAACCATATTTTTGCTTTGCCTAAAAGGTAGGGAATGTTATCATTTTGTTTCAAAATAAATTGCTCCCTCCCTTACTTGGCCCAACTAAATATATATTCTCAAGCGAGGCCACTTAGTTGTGTAATTCCCATGTGCACAGTGTGTCGCATGGGGGACGCCTGCACATGCGGGTACATTTGGAAAGTGCATGTTGGTGCAGACAATGAAAAGCCGTGGTATTACAAGCTTCTGATGTCACCAGCAGACACGATGTTAGCCTACTGGTTACGACACTCGTTGTGCTTTGCTGTTGAGCATTCTGAGTAAATTCATGCTTATCAAAACTCTGTTGCGTGCCTTCACATTATTTATTTAACTGTTATTTTGTCCTTCAGGCCATGGACTGCCAGCACCAATATCAGTTTTGTTTAAGCAAAGCAAACCTGTGTCTCCGCACTCGGTTTGGTTATGCATATGAAGGACAACGGATCCCAATAAGTCAGCTCCAGGAAGAAAGATTCGCATCACTCCGAAACATTTAAATTTAGGGTACAACGACTCTCTCCACCCCCCTCCGTTAATCTACAAATAATATATTTTTATTATTGTTATTGTGAATGTAGCTCCCACTCGTGGCTACCAATACAGGTTTGAGCTACCTGCGATTTAAGAAAGTTTCTCAAATGTATTGACATGATGTGCTCAGCCTTGTCACCATTTTCTTTATGATGGTAAGTCACTCAAAACTACATGGGAGAGATTTTCCAAAGTGTTATTAAGTTGTAAATATTATATTATGGATATTTAGCTAACGTATTAATTTGGACAGCTCAGGATGCACAGTTGAGGTGAGTAGCTACAAGATTACAGCTATTTTGTCGATGGCATAAGAGCTGTTTGCCTTCTTTAATTGGAAAATACATAGCAAGCATTGCCCCCTACTGCGAAAACTTGGCAGATCGTTCCTGCAAAAGAGTCGCAAGGCTCAATGAGCCTTCCCTGCCAAAACAAGCACAACAAATCTAATAATAATTAAAAGCCTGCCAGCAGCATTGCTTTACCGGCACTGGATGTGCGAAAGCGCCCTTAAAAATCCACTGCGGATTTATTTCCTGCCGATGTTGCAGCTTGAATGCGAAATAACGAGGACGGGGAAGCAAGCGCTTGCAAGGGGGCTGATTTATAAATACGGCCCGAGAGAATGTGTAATCACTGCCGTTTTGTTCTTGGAGGCCGGGGTGCAAACGGCGGACAATGGTCCTTTCTATTTGCATAAACTCCATTTGGGACACGATGGCGTCGTGAAGGTCGTCTGTCGCTGGCGTGTTTTGCCTCGCGATGGCAAAACGCAGATTTGGAAAAAAACATCTACGGCCGTGCACACAGGCGGTAAGACAGGCAAAGATCCCCGCATAGCCTCGAACAGAATGTTAGCAAGCGGCTGTGTAGACCGCCACGGCACATGAGGGTGTACTCGTTTTAAGGTTGAGTTTCCCTAGGGTAGGCTCAGTACCGGTTCAGATATTCGTCACTGATATTGGCCGTCAGCAGTAACTCGGGTGACCAGGTTCACTTGGCTATCTACTGCGCCACCGCTCCACCACACGGACACACACGCACACACACGCAGAACAGTAGCGCCGACAACAACTGTCATTTGTCACTCGGTGGCGGTAACATCACCACTGCACTTAGTACCAGGCTAGGTGCACTTTGAGTGAGGCTACGTGGAGTGTCGAGGTTCACTGGCAGGAGGTAACACGACCAGTCCCAGTTTTTTATGGGTTAACCGACTGATATGACTGAAATACGCAAACACGCCTGCACGCATACACGCACACAGTTTTACTCTACATACATAGAAAGCAATATACTTGTGACGCATCTGTATCTCGGTCAGATGTCATTTGGCTCATTGTCCACAGGACCGCGATTTCCAAATAACGCAGGCACTTGAGTTGCGCAGTGGGTATGGTGTCAACGTTACATTTTCAAAGTGCGCCACAGAAGCGTCCGTGGATTTATTAATGCGAGCTCTGCGCAAGCCCCGTCGCTTATAATCAGGGTCACCGTAGAGACGGTGACGTAGCTCGGCACGTGACCCTCCCTTCCCCCCCCTACCCCTTAATCTCTCCGGCCTTCCTTCCAGTGCGTTCTGTAAATTGCAGCCGCTATTGTTTCTGCGCACAGCCACAAGAATGAGCGTTTCCATAGCAACTCGCACCGCCGCCGTCACAGCAGCAGCAGCATCATCGGTCCAGCTTGGGGTCATTGGGTTCCGCATTGCACACACGTGCACCCACAGTCAGGCGCCGTGATTGGCTGTGGCAGCGGTTGCCGCGGTGGCGTGAACAGGGGAAGGCGCCATGGCCCGGAACGAGGGGCCGAGTGCGCATCGTGTGCCGGCGCTGTCACCTCGGGCCGCCATGGCGAGCGGGCGACTCTTCACCATCAGGGAGCAGGATGAGGGTCGGGGGGGAGGTGGGCGGCCAAACCGGCGGTGGCAGCATGTGCCGTCATCTCTCAAGGTCGCTCATGATTACCAGAGTCCACCGTCCGGCAAGGATACGATCCGGCGGGGAGAATGCGGCGGTCGTGGTGATCGAGATGACGGTCGTGGAGATAGTGGCAGTGGTGGCAATCGAAATTTCGGTGGCTGGGGTAGCGGTCGCGTTCGGGGCGGTGATGGTGGTAACAGTGGTGGTAGTGGACATGGTAATGATGGCAAAAGTGGTGGTGGTAGTGGAGGCAGTATTAGTGGTGGTGGTAGTGGCGATGGCAGTTGTGATATTGATGGTGGTGGTATTGGGGATAGTGGTAGTGGCGGGGTTAGCCATTGCGGTGGTGGTAGGGATGCTGACGTCGGGGGCAGCGTTGGTCACGAACCAAACCACAATGGTACCGCCGGCTTCCCCGTTGCAAAAATCGTGGTGGAAAAACGATTACGGTTTGAGCCGAAAGTCAACCATTCTCATGGGAAGCAGTCGCACAGCAAAGGAGTTCGCAAACAGAGACGGGAAGCTCACGGTCCCAGAGCTGTCAGTGTTGTCCTTTCAAAAGTGAGTCCCAGAGGTTCGCCGACGTGTAAATATGCCGGTGGTGCAGTGGAAAGCGCCCGAGCGTCCAGTGAGAACGGGGCCTGCTTGTTTGTGGCCGGTTACGTGACCTCCATCAGCGCGCGGACCACAAAGTGTCAAGAGAGGCCGTCGCGTGCCAAACCGTCCAGATACATCCCAGGTACAGCAGCCTGAGACTTTCTCATTTTTGTTTAGTTATGATGAAAACATAGAATTGTAACTGTAGCAAAATTTGTTTTAATGCAGAAAAGCCTCCAGGAGGGTCCTGCTATACTGTCCATGAGAGTTTGTCTTCATCTGGGAGGAGAATCTGGAGAAAATCCAAGCACTTTCACGAGGAGGTAACACTCAAGAGTTCTGCAATGTTAGATTCTAAACTTAATTACGGTACTGTGCAGCCATCTCCTGCCGACCTCACTGCCCATGCCTACAACATACAAGTATTCTCAGCCCGTCTCACATCCAAGTACTCATCAGGCTCAACCCTGCTTAGCTTCCAAATTATGACAAGATGAAACATATGTCGGGCGATGCATATGTATTATGTTGAACTTCTTTCACACCGTATGTAGTCAACGGTGCTAGGCAGAGGTGCGGAGTAGGCCACATCGCAGAATTGCCAAATCATTGAATGCATTCATCAGCAGACCAACCAACTATTCTCTTTGGCAACCTAACGGATCATAATTGTACTTCTTTTATTAACCCAGAGGGATAATGTGCTGAGCCAATCCCCAAACCAGGATTTTTTTTTTTTATTAAAAAAAATGTTTTATTCCACATCCTCCCTCACATCATACTAGGCCTCGGCAAGGTAAGGTAATTCACCTTTTTTACCAGGTAAAAGGGTAAAGAGTAAAGGTGTCGACATGCCAAGGGGTAAGGTAAAGGGTAGGGTAAAGGTAGCGCGGAAGAATTACCCAGTAGGGTAAAGCTAGCGCGAAGTATTACCCGGTAAATACCATGTTTACCGCTCGCTAAAAGCTCCGTGGCGCAGTCCGTGGCCTCCATTTTAAATTGGAATCATTGAGAGTATTCTATATGAATAAAGCGCTCTACCTAGCATTTACCTGTTATAAACCTTGTTCATGTGTAGTAGTGCCCCAGTAATTACCCTGTAATCGGGTAATTTGTATGGGATAAGGGTAAAATATAGGGTAAAGGTAGGCTCGTTGTTTTTACCTTTTGCCTTACCTTGCCAAGGCCTACATCATACATTGCAACATCCTGACGTTCTGGACGTCATTACCAGGGGCATCGACGGTATCAGGCACACCGGACTCATTAGAGCAGGCGGGGGGGGGGGGGTGCATTGCCATTCTGGGCTCAGGTATTTAAGACTGGTCTAAGGTTTAGGAATGGATCCCATGTACGTGTGTATTCTTCTTGTCTCTGAGCGTATCAATCAGATGCTCCAGTGCTGAGATTGGGCCTAATGAATTCAGCCATTGAGTATGGGAGGGGGGGGGGGAGTTCGTCCAAAACCAGGATTTAAACTTTCAAACCTGAATCGTGAGAATCCATCAGAATGTTGGGGGAGATTAAAAGTGGGGATGGGGGCGATAGGAGATACAGTCGTTCCATGCTTAGCGAGAGCTGTTTGTGGAGCAATTCCCCTTCATCCTGCCAAATGCGCCTTCGGTGTTGGCTGGGTTTGGCCTTAATCCACGGGCCAAAGCATATCGGGCTAATTCCATGTGCAGACATATTGCAGAATAGCGACCACATTCCTTTTTGGCTTTTGGGAAAGTTAATATTTCATATGTTGTCGTTCGAACACGGCGTTTAGTCCAGTGCAAGAGGGTCACCGTTTTGCCAAATTTTGCCATTGCCACCACGAATTGCTCGTCTTTTGAATAGCTTTTGCAAACGACGGTCATCAACCATTCCGAGTAAATTGGCAGTGGTGCGCACAAGTGAAAGTAACAAAATAAAAGCATTCGTCAATAACACTTTGTGGCCTTGGAAGTAGAAGTACACGTTGGCCGATGTTTTGGGCAATGGTCCTTCATCATTGCACATAAATAAAGCCACAGAGGTGGGTACTCTACCTCTCTGGCCTCTCTGTTAATGCATGGTAACCATGATAGGATCACTGTTGAATGGAGCCCCCCCACCCCAAGCTGTCACCATCACTCCTGCTCCTGTGCGATGTTAACATTCCATCTGACACCTGCGCACGACTTAATTTCGTGGCTCCATCTCCGCGGCGGATGTATTATCGTGTGTGGTTGCCTCCTGTGGCACTGCCACTTTGTCATTAGTCTCGGCACTGGGACATCATCAGAATTAGCTGTGTGTCCAGCGGAAGCCCACTTCATTTACAGTTGATATGATGTCACTAATCCTCCTGTGACTCAGTGTAATTTCAAGCGTGCACCTCTCTTATGATGCTTTGTACTTTTTTCAGCTTTTGTGGGATTTTCTTTGTCCATGGATGAGCCACATGGACGTTTTCCAAGACAGCTTATCTGGCAAATGATAATGATATCATTTATTTACTTAGGAAAAGCCAAGGTGAAAGGGAGTTTTACAGCCACATGCACTCAGCCAGAAAATTGCTTGGGTTTTGATGTAGTGTGTGGAAAATGCCCAGTTTCCCCAGTCCAAATTCTGCTCATCGCTGGATTTCCTGCTATTATGTAGTGATGGTGTTTCATGATAATGTTGATAATGATGGGGATGGTGTTTATGCTGGTGATCATGTGGTTGGCGGTATTGGTGGTAGTGGTGGTGATGATGATAGTGATGAAAATGACTGATAGTGAAAAAGCATGTGGTGATTATGCTGGTCATGCTTTGGTGATAATGGTAGTGGTGAAGGTGATCGTGATATAATGGTGATGATGACGATGACAACTTTGACTGACAGTGATGATGATGGTGACGATTGGTGTGTACCTATTCGTGGTGGTGGCGTTGTTGAGGACGATGACTGACAGTGATGACGGTCGGGTCGTGGCGGTAATGCTTGTGACAATACCGACGAAGATCATAGTTACGTTGATGTTGATAGGGGGGGGCGTCTCCAAGGCTTTCAATGTTTTGGGACCTCTCCACTTCCTGTGGGAAGGAGGTAGAGGAGGGGGGTGGGTGGGTTGGCTGCTGCCATGGGGTGAAAAAAATCCTCACATCTGCAGGGGCGGTGGTGAGGTCAGCTCGAGTCGTGTGTTGGCGGACACACGCACGGTTGCTATGACACGTGATGTGCTATGGAAATAAGCTCTCCCTACAAGGTAGCTGGCTGCCGCCTACTCGCCTCAGCTGTGCCGGCAAAGCCGGGGCTGCTTGGGTGTGGTGATTCGCCTGGCTTGTGCCGGGCTTTCGGTGAAATCCACCGCCCACCGCCGTTGGCAGTCCAGGGTAGCCACTTATCCTAGTTTTTCCCAGCATCGTTCTTTCGTTAGAAGTAGCTGCTGTCCTGGGAAATCTGTAAGCAGTCCTCCACGCACGTGAAGGGTCCCTTGTTTTGTAAGAAAGAGTAGGCCATTCTGTGTGCAGCATCATGGTCCAATTTTTTTTTCAAATTTGGTGAATGATGTGCAAATTACTTCATTTGTAAAGCATTTGCAATCTTCACATTCTACAGTCAAAACATAGCAGGATTCTGAAAATGAGTCTTGAGACTCAGCGAGGCTTTCCTGGGTAAACAATTGCAGTGATGGGCAGTAGAGACGGGGGGGGGGGGGGGTGAAAATGATGGGGTGTGTCCAATGCCTTGGCAGTGGGAAGTTCTAGGCTCACAACAACAATGACAACAGCTACCTCTAGCCTATAGGTCTCTGTGTGGGAGTCTTAAGGTAAGCAAGGGATGAAATAAAATGGGAGAGACCTTTGCCCAGTATTGAGAAGCTACAGATCGACAACAACAACATCAACAACAACAACATCAACAACAACATGAGCGTAATAGTATACCACTCAAGACGACGCATTTAGACATTCTTCTGCCCTCTTCCGGTAATTGAGATATTGTTAATCTTTTTCCCATGGTATGTCCCCTGTTCGTTTGCACTTTGGAGGTAGCAACCGCAATGTAGCGTCGGTGCCCAATGAGTGTGGATTACACGCTGTAAGTGAGAACCTTATATTTCGGGGACGGTGACGGTGGCATGTGTCATGTGTCATGCTCCGTGGTCATTTGGAACGTGGATTATATAAAGTTAAACTCGGTGAGTAACGTCTGTTAGAAAAGGTTAAACCCGCTCGTTGCTTGAAATGGGCGAGTCCCGATCCCATCGGCTCTCATGAGCTCGTCAGACTTGAGCCCGGTGAGTACTTGGATTGGTGACCAGCAGTGCTTGCCAGGTGTTGTAGGTGAGGCATGGGGGCTACAAAGCGTGGCCAGGAGATGGCAGTGCAAAGTTTATACAGTGGTAGATTTCTACAACTCGAAGTAAAATTCTAATTATTAATGCAATTGGCCAAATCAAATGGAGCAGGACCCTCCTGAAATCGTCTTGAGGCTCAGTGAGGCTCTACTCTCTTAAGTGGCATCATTATTTTAGTTTGGAATTTCACTCGGCTTACTGATGCATACATTACAGAGTGGGCTATTTCACCACTATTATTGAAAAAGTGTTCTCATTCCTTTATACAATATTATGTGCTTAGCCAGAAAAGCTTCATTGAGTCACAATATTTTACTTTTTGCAGCAGAGCCCTGCCTGTCACATTGGGGTATTTAGCTGGTTACCTTTTGAGGAATGGGTTGCATGTGATATGAAACTGGAGCACCGGGAGGAAACCACATGCATATGAGAGGAAATGCTGACAGGTGTGTTTATGAACCCACTTGCTGTACTGATGTCTCCTTGCCAACTCGCAGCCCCCAGCGGGTTTGTGAGTTTCACAATTCTGTGTGTAATGCACCCTAATCCTTCTACTTCAGAGGTGGGAAACATTTTCCTACTGAGGGCCGCTTCGGACAAAGCTCCCCCAGTCCCCACTTTTCATAGGCCGCTCATGAGCACGCACCTTAGCGCTTATCCAATAACAACGATAAAAATAATTACGGCTCATTTGTGCAGATGACTGAGTGCGCCAAAATTAGCAACACTGTCATGTTTCCAGGTTGAAAATATTCCTCTCGTGCACGATTAGTGCGGCCGACATGGTGTCAGTGACGGATAATTATCATTTGGTGGGCAGTTTCGAAGAGGCAGGCCTCATGTGACCGCGGGCCGTGTGAAATTAAGTCTTGGGCCGTAAGGATTGAAGTCACGGGTTGTACGAAGTGATGTCAGGCGCTGTACGGATAGAAAG
The DNA here is from genome assembly GCF_015708825.2 of Lethenteron reissneri. Classification (NCBI taxonomy): domain Eukaryota; kingdom Metazoa; phylum Chordata; class Hyperoartia; order Petromyzontiformes; family Petromyzontidae; genus Lethenteron; species Lethenteron reissneri. The sequence goes on from NC_083784.1 coordinate 4,216,802, forward strand.
CGTGGGTCGTATGAAATGAAGTCACGAGCCCTGTCAAGTCCGTGGGCCATAGCCTCCCCCACCACTGCCTTGCTCCAAAATTAATGGATTGCTGGCATGCATCACCGCTTAAGGAATAGCATGTAAACACATAGCAGGGCGACAATTGCTATCAATGTAAACATTAACGGTGCGTTAAGGGACTTAATGTAGCATGTGTGTACAACAGCCTGCAGCATCTGTAAGAGCTTATCGCGTATAATGCTTAATGCGCCATGAACGCACACGGCCGTTTATACTGCAGCGGTGGTGAGTGGCCAGCAGTGAGTGGCTGATGCTGATGTGCGTGGGATAACGGTGGGAAGATGAGCGATGCGCACACGCGATTCGGCCCCCGCATTGCCCCTCGTAGGAATTCCATCGCGACGGGTGAAATGTCAACATCGCAGTAACCAATTTCTATTAAAAAAAAATGTCAGAGTGGTTCTCTGCTCCATTGAGCCTGAACGCATTGGTGCTCAGCTCCTGCACTGCAGAATCCGTGTTTGAAATTCCACATTTCTTTGATAGGGACTAGCTTTTATCCACAGGACGAATTCTCTTGACTTCCTCAGAGTGTTACTTGTGTTTGTTCATCGTTGTCCCGTAGGAAAGATGGGCCGAGTTAACGTCCCAACCAGGATGTGAGCTCACAACAGTCCAACTGCGAGTTTGCTCCCTCTCCCATCGAGCCACCTACCCTGTAAATGCGTGAGATTCATCGGACAGAACGTATGTGCAGACTGGAAACAAACAATGTAGAGGCGGCCGGACCTAGGGCTGTCCACACCATTGTGTGCAACGCCAGCCTTGATAGGTGCTCACGAACAGCATTTTCCCCTGCCAGTCTATAAGGCTGAATCGGGGCTGGGGCAATCTTTGTCTGTATGTGCTCGTGTGTAGTTCATGTTTCCATTGCTATTGATCTGTGTTCTGTGGTCTGGAAAGTGTTCTTAGTGCCAAGCCTGGTCCCTTGCCAGCAGATAGGAGGCTTCAGCAGAATTGCCCAGTTTAATCCTGCACCATTTATAGACCTGTCTGCTGCAATAATTGAGATTGCATTCTTGCTGCCATAGAGAGAGCACGGTAGGACAGTGGTTAGCGAACTACCCTATGAAACACCTGGTCACCTGAGTTCGATTCCCTGACGAGGCCAGTATGAGTGGCGTGCGATATCGTTTCTCCTGCGCTGAGCACCGGGGTGAAGTAAAATCACAATCACTGTTGTGTGGCAAGGGCTTTGTCCAGCTGCTGCTTGAAATTAAACTGAGCTCTCATGTCTTGTGTGTTGATGGTTCAAGCCCAGTCATTCCTTAACCTTAAATTCGGTGGTGAATTTCATTTGTACAAAAATTTCATCTCTGAGAATAAGTATATTGGTTTGACAAGTTGTGTGATGAATATTGCAGTTTGTAGCAGAGCAGGTGGGGAAAGTGCTGCCACCTATTGTGTGCATCAAGATATCACGTGACAGGTTCTTATAAGTAGTTCTGTGATATCTGCTTCTGCGGGCTATTTACTAAACAAGGAGGAGTGATTCACTGTTCTGGTATTTCTGAATATTGGCAAACAGACAAGAACATAAAAAGTTGATTTAATAAATTAATGTCACACGTAAGTTTGCTTTGCCAACATGGTTTATTATTGATTTTTGGGTTGGGCTATGTAATAATCTGGCCAAATCTTGTATCGTCAAGACCCACGTCCGAACGTAGCCAAAATGTGTTGACTGGACGCGCCGGGTAGTGGAGGGTCTGATCAACACATATTTGGCCAGAGTTTGAACCCACAAATCAATAACGAACCAGTTATTATTATTGTTTTAGCTTCTCTGTGTATTATTACGCACAGAATGCCTCTAATTCCCACTCTTGTACTTGTCTGCTCCCCCATCACACGACACTAGGCTCTGCCCCTGACCAGGCCTCGTCCTTTCCCCTCCTTTTATGTCCCGTGCCCCACTGAAGCCAGGGGAGGACTCTCTTTCCCCCCCCCGCTCCCCGTTTTCACGACGAGCTCGCTCGTTAAAACAAGACACGCACGGTTGGCAGAGATCCCCGGCACCTAGGACAACAGGAGGACAACGCTCGTCGTCACGCGTGACTGAGCGGTCGTGGCCACGCAAAGAGAAAATGCAGGGGCCGCGTCTGTAGTGAAATGGGGGCCCTCTCAAACTGCTGCTTGACTGGCATGCCAGATACGCCGCGTTGGTGTTGTTGTTTTTGTTGTTATTGTCCACCGCTGGGTGCAAGTCTCCACAATTTTCTTGCATTCCGTTATTTCCTTAGGCTCAGACGGAGAGACCCACACTCGTATTGTAGATGTTGTCAGCCTGTACGTTCCCACTGCTGAGGCCTTTTCCATTTTCTTCCATTCCTTCCTTTCCTATGTTGGTCCAGCCTAGTAGTTCTATTATAATTATTGCACTTGTTTACCCAGCAAAGTCTCAACGAGTCTCAAGACTAATTTTAAGGAGGGTCCTACGAATTTTTTTCTGGTAGGCGGTGACAATTTTCTATGGATTTCCAATTTAAGTAATTTGCGAGTAATCATTCAAATTTGGTTCATTTCAATCGTGACGATGGCACACAATGGCCTACTCTTTTTCGAATGATATCACGGCATGCTTGAGGTCCACTGTAAAGCAGACCGTTATGCTTGATACACAAGCGCAGTATTAACTGGGGCCACCTGCCAGGACAGAACCGCGAAACATCTGCAACAATTAGCGAACGTGCCAACCGCTGGCACACGACACAGCCCCAAAGCAATGGCCTCCAAACTCTTTGTCACCTTGCCGTCTCTTGCGCTGGCCCCCTCTGTTAATTTGGCCTCCTCTTTGGTATCCACTGCGAAGTCGATGTTGTCACCCCTTTGGCTGCCGCTCCATCATTAGTCTCGAGCACTGGTGACCACCCGGTGAGAATTTGGAATTTCACTGCGAGGCAGGAAGAGAAACGCGCGGAACAGAGGAGAGCCACACGGTAGAGACGTCGTATTAACTGTTGAGAAGAGTGAGTGAGCCTGGGCAGGACACGTAGTGGCCAGAAGGGACGGGTAACAATACAGGGGCGCCGCAGCGGCTAAATGTTAATTACCCCATCTGGTATACAGGAGGTCGTGGGTTCGATCCCGATCCTGACGCCTGTATATTTGGAGTTTGCATGTTCTCCCCGTGGTCGTGTGGATTTTTCTCAGGGTCCTTCGGGTTTTTCCCTCCACATTTAGAATCAACATGTGTTTAGAAGATTTGGCTGCTATAAATATACATATGATAAGCCTCTTTATTCGGCTATCATTTGTGGCCAGGTCGTTTTTGAAAAAGAGCTAGAAAGCTCAGTGGGCCTTACCTGGTAAGATAAAAAATAGTTTAGTTTAAATACGAATAAAACACGTATTGATTCGTGCACGTATTGTTGAGCTTAGTACTCCATATGAATCCATCGATTGATATATCATTGTGCCCCTACTAATATTAAAGTCACAAAGGCCTATCCGTTGGAGATTTTTTTATATAAATGTATGTACGTTGAACTTCTTATGCACCATACGTAACCAACTGCCAATCACCCATGTATATGGTGTAATTCACGCAAATTGCAGGTCCAAACGCTGTAAAATTGGTAACGCCGCGCACAGATTTCGCACGGAGGTTCAGGAAACCACAGACAGAGCGGGAAGGAAATGAGCCGGAATTCGCGCTAACATTTGCACAACCTCTGTGGTCCTATATTGGGATGATTTGTGAGCGGCATTCATAATGAGCGTTTGTACACATGGGAGGAAATCGGAGTGCCTGGAGAAAACCCGCACACGCGAGGGGGTTTTGCGCTCAATCCCCAACAATTGCCTGACCTCTGGGGGCGGTCCTATATTGGGATGTGTGGCCGCCAACTCTAGGTCAGCAGTGCAGGTCGTGTGTGCGTGCGCTTTCGTATGCGCGATGTCATTTACATTTCAAGTGCTGCATACGAGCTTTGCTCTGCTTTGAAACCTGCATAATTGAGTGAGCGGTGTTGTTTATGAGCCGTACCCCTGTGCCGTATCTTTTATATTTTTCCCCGAAACCAGCTCAAGTAGATCGTGCTTGCAAGCCAAATGAGCGTTTAAATTACGTAGGTGGCATTTAAATTTTTGAATGGACTCACCTGAGAGTGCGACATCGTGCGTACATGGTGTGTACATCGTACGGGCAACAACAGCCGCCGTTCACCAGTGAGTTTCGGTTTGACGTCACCATGGCTATTGTGCCAGGCTAGGTGCACTTGAAGTGTCGAAGGCTCGCTGGCAGGAGGCCATAGGACAGACCCGAGGTATTGCGGGTTTTAAACTCGCTGACGTGTCTGGCAGATGCACCACCTGTGCTCCCCACTGCCGCAAAGACAAGGATCACCCGTGTGGCCTTTACAGACTTTTGGGGCCAGTGCCGTTAGTGAGCACAAGGAGGTGGTTTTGCCAGAACCACTGATAATGTTTACATATCCACACCAGGTACTAATTTCAGGCTGAGTCGACCAAGGTGAGGCACAGAACCAGAATATTGGCTGTGAGTGGGAATCAAACTCAGGTCCACCGGCTCTATAGGGTGGTTCTCTAATCACTACGCTACCGCTGCTCACTGCCCTGCACGCGCACACACATTTCAAGTTTCATTTATTAGTTATAGCCCTGTGAGCCATGCGGCTCTTGAGTCGGGTGCAACCACAACAAACAAAATATGAACAGAGAACATCTGAAAGCGATGACGCAATGGCCAATGTCAAAATCACGTGGTGTGGTTAAATGTATTGCTCATCTGTATTGCTCATCACTTCTTCATACAGCTTCTGAGTGAGAGTCTGTGATTGGTACGGAGATGATTAGCTCAGCCGTTCCCTGTGTGTGTAGGTTGGTTTTGTGGGTGGATGGGTTGGGTGAATTGGGGCTGGGATGTGGGCAGGGTTCTGGGCAGGGCAAAGGTCACCTATTTCCATGGCACTATCCCTGTCAGCCAATGGCAAGAGCTTACCCAAACATCATTACCACCACCGTTCAATTACCAACCTAACCTTCGATTTATTTGCGGACAAGAGTGATGACCGAATGTTTTCGTGCCTGTGATTTTGCTCGCTCCCACTGGGCCATTTTCCTCTCTTGTTGATGATAATTATGAGGGTGTGGAGTCCATTTAATTTGTTGAAGAGGTATCACCGGGTCCTGTATCCTCATTGTCGCCGAAATTGCTGTGTATTTTTTTCAAAGTTGGTGTCGTTTGTCACGGTATTTTTTTGGGTCACCCGATCTCTACCCTGCGTCAAAACCCAAAAAATGGTGACTCTGGTTTGGCAGTGGGTTCGCAAACGTGGAAAAAACTCAACTTGTTTGGTCAACAACCCGGTGGCTCTCAAGAGAAAACCCAAAAAATCGGCCAGGCAATGGAATGCGTCTGTCTCGCACGTCCACCGCGGAGATGGAGCGATGAGATTAGCTAGTTCGTTTGCAGGTGATGCACGGATTGGATCGTTGCATCTCAGTATCGTGAAAGGTGGCGGCAGTGGCGGTTGAGGTATTTACCGTGGCTGATGATGATGATTATGATATAAGAATGAAAACAAACCCTTTGTAGGGCAGTGTTATTGACGATGGTGTTGAGTTTTTGTCATTTCTACCATCCATGTATGCACCCTTGCTGGAATAAAACCCCAATTGTGAGCTCATATCGGGTTAATAGGTTCACCGTGGTTCACGCACTGCCCGAGTGAACCTGGCGACCTGCGTCCGTTTCTGGCTACGGCTAACATCGGTGACGCTTGTTATCAGAACGGTTCCCGGGCCACCTACTTCACCAACGCGCGCTGACCAGCATGTTGAAGTATGGCCATACAACCCCCATGACGAGAACAGAGTCGGCTTGCAGGCATTCTTCCAGCGGTGGATTGAAAGAGAGCTGTACGGTTAGTTTTTTCATTGTGAGCTTAAGGATTTTCCGCATGACTAGAGGCGATGTTTAGTAGTCCTAGAAAACGCGAGTGAAATAGATAATAGTTTTAGGACTTGTTTTCACGAGTGTCCTGCTACATTGGGATGTGTTTTTGCGGTTCTTTGCGTGTTTGGCTTCATGTGGGAGGAGACGAGAAACCTCGCCACGCGTACGTGGCAAGGGGCAACACTCCAAAACTCAACAAAGTCATCTCTGAAATTCTATTGCTATGCTGCTGTCTCCTAGACAACGCACAGGGCAAGCCTGCTATGCGTGGTATTCCCAGACAGTGTCCCGTCCAAGTACTAACCAGGCTCAAAACCAGCCTGGCTGCCAAGTGCCGGGACATAACCCACACGTACAGATAGATGAGTTGGTAAATTTCAGAGTTTGTAGTCGCTAATATTGTTTGGCTCAGGGTTGGCACGCAGTGGTTGGAGTGCTCTGTCAGCTCACAGTTGTAAGTGCGCAGGTTCAAATCCTGCTCATCACTTTGTTTGTCGTGCAACAGTGGCAATGCTGTGAATAGACTTTGCCACTCCATAGGAATGTGGAATTGCCACCACTTGGCAATAGGGCTCTGTGAATGGGAGATATGAGGCATTGTTGGTCGGCGATGGGTGTCTGATGACAGGGTCGATTGGCCGGAATGTGACGGCATGGTCAGATGGTCAGCATGATGGGGAGGGTACGCGTTGAGGCGTGTGTGTGCTTCTTAAGCGTCTGCAGGTGCAGCTCCAGACGAGGCTGCATTGTGGAAGCTGCAAGCAATGTGTGTGTGTGTGAGCTAGGCCGAAATACGTTCAACGCACTCACACACACGAATACAGGCAAGGAATTAATCTTCTTGGTTCTTTCGGTAAAGTCACGTAGAAGGGAAGTGACTTTACCGAAAGAACCAAGAAGATGAATCCCTGCAGTCACGAAAGTTTTAAATCGAAACAGGCAAGGAAGTTCTATCAAGCGTATATAGACGGTACTGCGTGTATGTATGTTGAACTTCTTTCGCACCGTACGTAGTCAACTGTGCTAATCGGAGGTGCGGAAGCTGTTAGCAAGCACCTATGAAGGCACCATGCCGAGCCAGCTTTTTCTTCGCCAGTACAGACGTTTATGGCTGAGTCTATGTAGGGGTTACCCAGGTCCCAATCTTGTTACCACTCGGCACGGATGTTAGTCTTGGCCAGGAAGAAGAGCCCAAAATCGCCACGACGTTGGTAGCACAGCGCCTTAACTTACCGCCCCCACCTCGTTCAAGCAGTTCACACACACACTGGCATCCTCACGAGCACAAGCGCAGACGTACATACACTACTCACCTGCACAAACCGTCACACTCTTAACGCAAACATACGCGACGTGGTGTTTTAGGTGGTTTTATTCGGTGCTTTAAAGCAGCCTGCACTGCAGTTTCTCCCATCCACCTCCTTAAGAAAAGAAACAAACTCGTGCCAGCTCGGATTCTACAAGAAAGAAAGCCGTCCTTTGTTGCAGCAGTTTAAGACAATCCTGGAAAAAAGACATAGTATGCCCCCAACGTATAAAGCAAGCTCGCACTTAATTATATATATATTATGTCTTCAACTGCAGTTATTTATTTAAATGCCACCATCCGCTGATCCATTGCGAGGGCTGGGGGAGTCCTCTAGGGGCAATTGCGACGGGCAACGAAAGCCGCAAAAAGCTAGAAACGAAAAATTACGTTTCAATCGGATTTTTGTTTCCTCTTCTTCGTAATCAAACAAATGGTTTGGTGGAGATGTCGCTGCGTTGGTAGTGGTGCACAGGCAGAAAGGGAAATTGCCTGAAACGTCGTCTATTAAATTTCTTTTGTAGGGCAATATTATGGATGACTGTTATTGTTTTTTTTCTTACCAGGGCCTCTTTAAAATGTGTGTCTACTCCCACATCTTGACGCCCAAAGGCAGAAAACCCTGTACTGCTGAAGGTGCCGATGATATCACCGAGCACCGCCCCCATCACCTCCCGTCCAGCGGCACAAATGAGACCCCCCCCCAACTGTTATCATTTTATTTGATTAATTGAACCGATAATCGGTAGAGTAATCGATTACTTTAAAAAATCGTATTATCCCAGCACTTAAAAAAAACTCTCAATCTAAGGGCTGACGACGTCTATTTAAAGAGAGGCATTGGCCGAGACACATGCTCTGAGACGGACGCCAGGGAGCCTCCCTCTCTCCCTCCCTTCCCCTCTGCGGTGCCGTGCGGCTGTCGGTGATGGCCGTCCGCTATTTAAGGCGGCGGCGAGGAAGGAATCTGCGCCAGGCGAACGTCGTCGCAGCTGTGTGCATGCATCAGCCGCGGCCCTCTGTGACACATTTCCCAAGCGTCCGTCATCTGGGTTTGCTCCGAGAGATGTTGGCGTACGACAAAAGGAGCACAGTATTCTTCTTTCGTACGGCTGATGTAGATGCAGAGCAACAATTACAATTTCAATTTCAGGTGGTCAAGCCAGACAATCGTGTCAGGAGCAGCAGTGTATATCGCTGCGATGTCTCCTTAGTATTTTTTGGATCGGGCACTGCATCACTACATGTTCGATGGTTTGTTCTGGATTTCCACAGTCTCAAACTACAGGAGAGTTTTTAATTTTCCATTTCAATTTGCTGTCACAAATCTCTTCCGCCACCTATCCGCCGCAACGCCTGCAACCCTCCGGGAAGTCCTGCGAATCGAGGAGCACCAGTGGCTCCTCCGATCTGCGTTGATTTCGGATGTTTGGCCTGGTTCAGTTTGTGATGCAAGTAGATCGATCGTTGTTGAATGATTGAAAGTAACAAACATCTTGCGATTCGTCAACACATAGTTGTACTCGTGTCTCAACTGCGTTTGGGTGTAACCGTGTTTGACTTTGTCACCAGTTGTTGCTTGAGTCACCCTCCTTTAGCTCGGGCTCATTGAACCACGAAGCCGAAACCGCTAATTGGCAGTCGGAATATAATACAGTGGTAAATGTTGTTATCAGTGAGTGCAGAATGTTGGCTACGTACGGTGCCAAAGAAGTTCAATGTGCATACCGATTACTACCAATTCACTTATTGCAGACCAAGTGGCTTTTGTAGCAGCAACAAACGCGTAGAACGCACAATAGCAGCAGTAGTCCACCAGTAGTCCTGTTGTAGGCCAGTTCATGAAGACTTATCTGGCATCAGATTTGCCTCCTATACTTCAGGCTGCTTCAGGTCTAGTGGAGCTTGATGTTGAATTCTCACACGCAGTCACACCCAAATAGAGTTGAGATGTCTATTTGAATCAAGCCTGCGGAAACCTCAAATCTTATTACCATTGGTGTGGTGAGGGCACATTTGTGTTGAGCTTTCCATGGTTTGGGGCTGGGCGTTTGGATCTTCTCTGCCACAGTGACCCAATCCAGATTGAGAGACAGGCATTTTAAATGACATTAAACTATAACGATTTTTTTATATTACTAATTAAGACCCTCTGACCTAAATATCTCTTTTTCAGTCGCGACTTGGCCACAAATGATAGCTCGGCGAAGTGGCTTATCATCTGGACATTTATAGCAGCCAAATACTCTAAACGCATGTTTTTAAATGTGGAGGGAAAACCCGGACGACCCGAAGAAAAATTCACACCATCACGGGGAGAACATTCAAACTCCAAATATACGGTGGGGGTCATGGTCAGGATCGAACTCACGATATCTTGTGTATACCAGGCGATAAGGTGGGGGTCATGGTCAGGATCGAACTCACGATATCTTGTGTATACCAGGCGACCTACTTAACATCTCGCCACCGTGGTCCCCCGAAGTTACAGGTTGACATCAGTGGCGGTGGCACGATTGCAATGTGGCCATTTGTCAACAGGTATGCCGGGCGATGAATTGCAACCAACCCCAGGTCTCTGTCCAGGGGCTTGTGCATGGCTCACGTTCCCTCTGTTCACGTAGCCCACTGTTCGCTTTGCAAACACCGCACTCTGGAGCCATAGCTACGGGAGGATCATTGATGTGGAATAGCCCTGGCGTTGCTCAACACTCTTTTTAAGTGACACCGTTCATTGGGATACGGCCTAGTGTGATGAGCGTGACTTTTTACGGACTTAAATCGCGTTTTATTTTGGTGATGAATCCGAAACCTTTCCTCGACTATTTTAATCTTTCAAAAGCAACAGTGTCCACAGACGACGAATGACTATTTAGTCATCGGGACGTAATCCGGTGCACATTCAATGGAGGGAATGCTCCAGAGAGTACGTGTACTGCGGAGATGGAGCTCTGAAATAAAGTGATGCGCTCCATGGATTTGTTGGATCGCAAGCCTGTGAGAGATTGTGACCACTTCATCCATCAGTGGATTAATCATGGTTGATGATGATGGTGATTTTGACACAATATTTTGGATAGACTTCTCAGGCACGTTAAAGGTGCGTGTAATAATTTGTGTAATCATGGAGTGGCTTTTTACCTCGGGAATCACGTGTCAACAAATTAGCACTGTAATTCAGAGAGAAACACTTTGACCGCCTTGCTCGATAAGGGAGTAAAGCTCAAACTACTACGGTGTGGGACGTGCCTGGATGATAGACTTTAGTCACCAACGCCGAGAGTACTGACTGACGGTGCACGCAGTTCCGTGTACGTGTCAAACCTGTTGGCTTACCCCATAAATAATGCTCACGCTCCAAAACCACAGATAATGTCCTTGAAAGTGACACCCACACTCCCGTGTGGATCGTTTTGGATTGCTCTAAAATATTTCACTGCGAGGATCGCCTAATTTGTTCAACTACCCAGTTGCCGTTTGGACGACTGACACCGCAGTCGGAGAGACCCTCTGTGAGTGAGCGAGCGTGTGAGCGGTGGCGTAAGCGGTTAATGCATCCCTCCAGCACGCCGTAGCACGCCCTCCCTCCCGCCCGCCACCGTCAGGAATGTTTACCAGCCGCGAACGCTTCATTTATCAGCCGCCCTCCTCCTGCCGCTCGGCTTGTCGCTAGCGTTGGCGGTTCCGACAGAGAACTAGGAAACAGAGGCTGAGCGAGCCGGGAGTTTGTGTCGCAGCGATTTGCAGGGGTTCGCCGTAGCGCCGTTTTGAAATCTGCTGGAACGAAACGCGACTGATCGGCGGTCGGTGGTGCGCCGTGCGGCCCGTAAGAGAGCGAGAGTTAAAAATAAAATCTCTCTGCCGCAATGTCGCCCGCTGACCTTAATGCCTGGGCGGCTCAGAGCTAAGGGCAAGGGCGATTAATTGGCTGACTGCGTGCTTAACCCACCCTCCCGCCAGCCGGCGAGCTGGGCCTGCGAGCTAGCACAGCAACAAGCCAGCCAGCCAGCCGACCCATCAGTCTTGTCAAATCAACGAGCCAGACAGCTAGCCAGCCCACCAGTGAGCCAGCCAGCCAACAGGTTCGACAGCCAGCTAGTTCATTAGTCGGTCTACCAAGCCCGCAAGTCGGTCCACCAGTCGGTGGCCAACTAGATAGCTTGCTAACCAGCCAGCTCGTTTGTACACGCACACATGCTGTCGGAGCGGGGGTGAGTGACGTGGGTGTGCAGCAGTTGTCGGAACACAACATTGGAAGTCTCAGCGAATGACAAGTGGATTGGGTGAGCGAGAAGCCCATTAAGCGAGCCGCGCGGAGCCACGCACTCTTGAGTTTTGCGAGCGACCATGGAAGTTGGGATGGAGGTGAGCGCCGGGCGGGAGCCAGACCTGGTGCTGAACCCGGCGTGGGGAGGTGGGGTGGCGGCCGGAGTTCCAGACCTCATCTCGGCCGGTGTGCACGGCGCCGGTGTGAAGCCGTCTCGCGGGAAGCACTGTAAGGGGGCTGTGTGCCCGGCCGTCCGACCGTCCGTCTGTGCGTCCATCTGTTCGTTTGTCCGCTGGTCGTTTCTTCTGTGCCTACGTATCTCTGTATGTCGATCTCTTTGCCTGTGTTTGTATCTATCAGTCTAGCTTTTTGTATACCTTTTGTGCTATGTGTGTATCTGTATGGCTGTCTGAATCTGTGCAAGAGGCTTTCGCGGGTAAACAAGTGTAATATAAAAAATATATATTTTAATCTATCTTTGTATCTATCTGTCTATGTATATTTCTACTCAGATAGACAGATGAATATTTTATGTATCTTTCTACTGTATCTTTATCGTTGTGCATATCTTTCTCTATTCATCTGTCTATGTATCTATGTATCTGTCTCTGTTTACGTGCATCCCTTTGTCTCTCTCTCTCGATGTATCCACGTATTTTTATCTTTGCTTATGTGTCTTTCAGTAGAACATCTATCATAGTGGCAAAGGTTGAGGTAGGAGAGGAGGCAGCAGGAGGAGGAGAGGGAGTGGACTGTTTGTGTGCGCTTGCTACTGTACGGAGGCAGCGTGTCGTATGCGGGACACGCGTTGCACAATTGCATTGTGAACGTTGTGTTTACTAAAGCGTGGCACGAGATGCGGCGGGAGAAATGGAGGTTTTCTGGGGCGAAAGTTTTATCCCGTTCAGACTGTAGTTTGGCGTTGAGTTTTCATCCAGCTGCTCGGGGAAAAATCTGTGGCGGCAGGAACACCGGCGCGACTGCACCGCTGCCTCGCCGGGGTGTAATATTTTCCAGTGTTTCCAGTTCGCGTGCAACTTTAATGATGCGCGTGGAAACGCAGAGGGCTTGTGTCACATTGAAGCAGAGGTCGCAAACGGGTTTTGATTCCTTACCCGTACCCGTACCCGGCCGCACCAGGGTCGCAAATGGGTACCCGTATCCGGCCGGGTACCCGTACCCTACCCGTACCCTACCCGAAATGAGTGACAAACGGTTACTCACCAGTGACTCACGGCCTACCCGTACCCGGCCGCACCAGGGTCGCAAACGGCTACCCGTACCCGGCCGGGTACAGGTAGCTGGGTATCGGGTAGAGTACGGGTATCGGGTACCCGGTTGCGACTTCTGCATTGAAGGTGCGGATGGTGGTCACTCGTGGGGGGGAACGGCCGTTCACTGAGAAGCTGCTAGACAGAGCGGATGTCATATCTGTCTATCTATATATATCAACAATAATAAGGCGTTGTTTTTGATAGAGTGCCCTCCTATACGCGGTGGCGTCTCGGAGCGCTTCACACGCGATAAGCGACTTGCATCGCATCTCAACTTATTCGTTCGAAGGGGGGACCCCCAGTGGCAACTGCCCCTATGCGGCACAATGTGATTCAGCACCTGCCAGACGGGGCCGATGATGGCTACCATGTGTAATCCCAAAATTAGTGATTTGCAGCTATTTTCTAATTTAGCAAATTTGGACTGTTACGCCCAGCACATAATGGCCTACCCATTTTGAAGGATGTCGGTGGGATCTTTACGATCCACTGTGAAGCAGACCGCGTGCATTTCAGTGGATTATATACCGGCATTAACTAACACATTTATATGTTCCATCAAGGTCCTTAAGATCTTCTCATCTCCAACTGCTCAGCACTCCCAGGTCTAGCTTGCACTCTTTTGGTGATCGGGCTTTTGTTCGCGTGGCACCCAAACTATGGAACGCCTTGCCACATGAAATCAAGTAATAGGAGTCGGTAGATATATTCAAGTCTGCTTTGCAAACCCAGCTCTTTAAACTGGTCTTCCCTCTTTAGTTTGTTCGGTTGCCCTGGTTCTGTTTTTATTTCCTGCAGTCCATGCATTGTGCATTGGGATCCTATGATGGATTGAGCATTATACATTTTAATTATTGTTAACCAGGGCTGCCAGCTGGATTTCAACAATTCCTCACGGTCCCGTGATACAATTATCTGTCTGTCCGTCCTGCACGCCGGCTAATTTCACACCTCCCTTCAGCACGGCGGCAGATGTCTTCTCAGGTGTGTCCTCGTCCCTTAGCTGCAACTCTCACGTTCATTATTGACTCACGGCCGTCGCTTACTTTTTCTCAATAGTCAATCGTACGTCTCTAACTCGCCACCACTTGTTCTCCAGTCCATGGACCCCTCTTCCTCTCTCCCAGTGTCATTCCAAGCAAGCACCTTTCCACGTTTCATCTGCGTGCACCTCCTGCTACGTTTGTTTCCCTTCATTTGCCAGTGTCTGTTCTTATTCCGGTAACTGGGGCGCCTCCCGGTGACTTCATCCTTAGTGAGTTCTCATTTGCCACCACGTGAGCAACATTTGCAGAGAGATTAGCAACCGTGCTAAGCTGTAGGACTGTAAATATTATTTGCGTCGTCAAGCCCAAAGGCATGCGTTCAGCACTCAGTGCGGTCACCGCAAAAAAAAAAAAACTGCGATTTACTGCAGAAACTTTATTTGGATAAATGTAAGCTCTCGGAATGACAGAAAATCTCAGTTTGTCTGTCGTACGATGAACATTACTCTCGGTGGCAAGGCAGAGTTGGGAAAGTGCCTCCCCTAACTGTCTGGGTGAGGGATTGCTTCCGAAAGGGATCTCAGTGGTCGCTCTGATATCCGCTTCCGCGCACCATTCTCTGGCACAAAGGGTCGCGCTGCTCTGTAGAAGATCTGGATGGATTATTCGTCTCGTGACGCGACGCCGATAGCACAGTCGGCATAAATACAAGCATTTTAGGGAAATTAAAATGTATGGTTCCTTGGCAGTTGAGCACAGCAGTGTAACGTTTATATTGCTGAGTTCTGACATTAACTTTTCTGCTGAAACCTCAATGCAGACTTTAGTTTTCTGTGCGCAGGATTCATATGCCTTCATTACCCAGGAAATCTTCACCAAACTTCCAGAATTTTTCTCAGGAGGGTCCTGCCACATTGAGTTGTTTGTCCAATTCTGCGAGGGAGTTTGGCTTCATTTGGATTTTCGCTCGCCGATTCGTGTGCCCGTACACATCTCCAAATACCTGTACTCTATCTCTTCGGTCAGAATTCTATTCTGCGGTGGCGAACGTGTGGAAGCGAGGCAAAAGCAGTGACAGGCAAACCCAGGCGAGTCATTGGGCCACGTGAGCGAGCCTCCTTCACCTCAGTGGGCCGCAAGCTTGACACCGTGCTTGTGCACGCATCATGGCCCCAAGCATCACGCGAAAGACACACTGAGACCAGGCCACCACGGGGAGGGGGGCTCCATGAGACACATGCGGGACCACAGGTTGCCCACCACTGGCGATGAAGGGCCTGAGGATTAAACCGCGCAGAGCAAAAACTCACTCGCAGAAGGAACTCGCCACCCTATTGTGCGCCATCTGGCCTTTAATAGGTGCTCGTTAACAGCACCTCCTGCAACGGTCTCCGGAAGACCCGGCAGGCAGCCTCCCATCCACGATAGAACTTAAAGTCAGCCCGACCTCTCGCTTTAACTCCTCACCCACCTTGTCCACTCCTATTGGCTTCTGTGGAAGCTTGGTGGGTGGTCAGTGCACGTGAAGGCAATGCGGTGCAATTAAAGAGCGCCTATCTGTGCCAAATCGGTGAGCATTATGTCATCCGTGGTTGTGATAATGGAGAGAGTTTGGTATTCACGCTGCTTGTGTAGAGGTTTTCGCGCCACACTTATGCGTCACAGGCGCCGAAGTAAACAGAGAATTATGTAAATGATGGAGCTCGAGTTTAATTTGACCGCGTTTCTGCGGACACGCCTCTGCACGCAGCCGTGATCGCGGCCCCGCTCCCCCCGTGCGGCATAGCTAGCAAACACAAACTTGTTTGGTGGTGGCGGCGGCGAGCGTTCCATGGGAGCGCTGTAATGAGTTGGGCCCGCGCCAGGCGTTGTGATGATGTGCGTGGTTCAGCAATGACGCCATCGCCTACAGGCGCTGCCTCCGTGGCCTGGCCTGCTGCTGCAGCAGCTACTCGCTGTAGCTTCTCCTGCCCGTCTCCCCACCTGTCTAACAATCCGCCTCACTACCCGGGCTAACGACCTGCCTACCAACCCAACTGCGTGCCCACCAGCTTGTCTGTCAACTCACCTGCACTTCTACCCTGCCCATCTGCCCATCCACCTGACTACCCACCCATCTACATATTCGTCTACCCACCTGACTCTGTCTATTCACCCACCCGTCTACCCACCCACCTTGCCACCCACCCACCTACCCACCCATCTACCCACCCACCCATCTTCCCACTATGGGCTCAATCGGTTCTTAACGCTGCACATCATGCGTGTGCTGCATGAGAGAAGGAACTGGTACGTGAATCAACTTGTGGCCCCGAGTCGTGATGATCGGTCAGACACAGGAGCGGGACAGTCGCCGCACGTCCACTTAGGAGGGACGACACGACGCCTGTGTCCTGTAGCGTGTGAGCGAGCGATGTGACGTGAAGATTGGTCAGGTCTATCGTCTTGCTTGCCAGGCCCCTTGGAAAATTTACCATGATCGTTGAGTTGATATGATGCTCGGTTCCCCAGGAAGGCCTTGCTGAGTCTCAAGGAACTCTTTTTCAGCTGGGTCTTGCCAAGTCTTTCAAAGTAGTGGTTGATGCTGCTGTGTGTAATCCCAAGTGAGTAATTTGCAGGTAATTTTCCAGTGTTGCTGATGTTTTAGCCAATGTCTGTTACGTTGTATGGGGTTTTTGTCTAGCGACGGGATTAAACTGGAAAACCCAGAGGAAACCCATGCAAAACATGGGGAGAACATGCAAACTCTGCACAGAAGGGCACCCGAGTCAGGAATCTAACCTTTCTTTAAGGCATGAGTGTTACCATTGCACCACTCTGCCAGCATATTTCATGATGCAACTATAGGGCAGGCTCCCCCATGCAGTACTCGTCATGACGTATTTCATCTGCGGTAATTAAAAATATAAATTTGACGAACATTACTCTCCGTGGCACGACAGGTGTGAAAGTGCTGCCCACAGGTGTGTGAATCGGAGGTCATTTGAAGAGATCTCAGAAGCAGCTCTGTGGTATCCACTTACGCGGGCTGTTCTCATGCACGAAGGAGGGGGACGCACCGCTTTGGGAGATTTCTGAATGATAGCGCAATCAGGAAAAAGTTGGAGGGAAAATAAAAATAATTGCAATCTTGTGGTGCTGCTATCATCTTCATCGTTAGTCATGGTCGGTCCACTGCTGGATCACGCCCTCACCAAGACGCCGCTGCGTCTCACGATCTCCTCCCAAAACGTAACTTAAAATCCTTTTTTTCACGGTAAAGAATCTGACAGCTCGTGCCGGACGCCCTGTGAACCGCGCACCGCTCCTAGGTGACTCATCCAGCAAAATAAGAGCCTCTTTGTCTTTTTGGTCGCGTCTCCCTTCAAGGTTTAATATTCAGGTGGCGTGGTGGTGTTAGCTGCTTGCTGCGGTGTCGTATATCTGAATGAGTCCCTCCCTTTGTGAGCGTGGCACCGGGCTCCGTTGGCTCACTTAGCTCCGCGAAAATATGTCTACACAACAGCCGCAACTTTGGCAACACGTCTTCGCACGCACTCTCTCACTTGCCTGCCCGTAAAGACCGGCGTTCTAAAATATGTTAAAAGGGAAAAGTGCAGGCCCGCAATTGCTCGCTCGCATCACCGTTGGCGAAACGGCCTCCACTTAGAGGGAGCTGGCACCAGCTCTGAGGACTTACATATTTCAGTTTGATTGGCATGCAATGAACACTTTGCATGGCATATACAAGGTGTGCCCCATATTCTTGGTTCTTTCGGTAAAGTCACGTAGAAGGGAAACAAAAAAAATTATAAAACAAATTTTTAATTATTTTATTGGTTCCCTTCTACGTGACTTTACCGAGCAATGTCTGTGGTGTACATTTCGGTACGTGGCTTTACCGAAAGAACCAAGAATATGAATCCCTGCAGTCATGAAAGCTTTAAATCAAAATTTAAGGTGTATCCCCTTTGCGTGGATAGACTATTATCGTTATGATAACACTTGCATGGATAGAGAGGCCTATTGACGTGCATGATGTCATATTTCGGGGCCGTTCTCTTGACAAGGGGTGATGCACTGGCAGCTTCGGAGTAATGAATGGGAATGTCTTCGTGACGTGACACGACGCCGATAGCATTGGAATGCGATTGGTGGGAAAAAAAATCTAATAAAATGTAATATAGTCACGAAACCTGAGGTGTGAATCCAGTGACCTGATTTCAATTCCCCACCACGGATAGCATCAGTGGTGACGAGTGACATCCAAACGGACCCTGGGCCTCACCTCTCTTAAACAACCTGCATTGACCAGGGTGGTGAAGTATGGTTACTCAACCTCCATGACTGGCGCAGTGCAGGAGGCCTTCACCGGCAAGTGGATTGTGAAAAGGGCTGAAATCATCATCCGGCGTGGTCAATCCACTGCTGGATGAAGGCCTCCCAAAGGCTATCGCCCATGACGTTATAATCCACCTTGGCACCTGCACAAGAGCTGGTCAGAAATTAGATTACCGATCGCTCCATCTCTCCCGGGTGGACGTCCTCTTCGGACGCGTCCCATTCGTCGTTCGCCGCTCCGTTATTTAGGATCGTAAAATAAAATGCAGACGTTGTAAAAAGCCGAAGAATTGCCAAATTGGCGGTTCGACGGTTTTCGTTTTAACCGCCGGTGCGCGGGCGCGACACGTCAGAGGCGCGACACGTCAGAGGCGGTGAGCGTGGCACAGTGCGAGCGCGGTTGAGTCAGAGAGGGCAGAGATAAGTGTTGGCGAAACTGGGCTGATTAGGATAATTGTAAAGAGGCTGAACTGGTCCAGATGTGTCACCGTGTCGTTTCCCGTGTGCGGTAAGCGAGCGTTGGTTTTCTCTTTTTTTTGTCCATAGCAGTGCTGCTGCTGCTGCTTCACGCCATAAAATTAGTCACCTCGGATGACATGACTGATAACGAGGACGGCTGTGCGGCTCTGCAAATGGCGCTTGTTATCTCTCTACGTAGCGAGTGGATGATCTCAGCCCCGGTCACCGATGACTGGCACACAAACAAAGTCGTGAAATTATTAAATTGCAGGATTTTCTGATGGGGCTCAGTTTATACGTAGGCCAACCTGCTTGGGTTTTCACGGAGTGATACTTGGTATATCTGACCTGAAGTGAGGATGGGCCAAGTGCTTCACCCACAGCAGCTACCACCCAGCCTTATAAGTTATAATAAAAAATGGAAATCAACAAGGAAGTTGTTTTCAATCATTGCATGTGACCTGCTATGAGAGACACGTTTACCACAACTGTGAACACTGACAAATACAATTTTAAAAATGCGATAAAATTGCGTTCAGATGCGTGGAGAGGAGTATGCTTTGAATTTCATATGGAGATGGGAAGAGGAACACACAGATTAGAGAATTGATGCTCGTTAGAGACTTAATCACACTCACTTTAGAGAAGTTTTTCGTGGGCATGTACTGCGGAGGCAGAGCAATGAAATCAACAATTTACAAATGAAACAACGATTTTTATTTTTGCAGGTAAGGCCCACGCCACCTAGCCACAAATGATAGCTGAACGAGAGGTGGCTTATCGCGTGGAGTGCGAGCTTGATGGAGTGTCGCATTGCGAGACTAGCGACGGCTTGGACGAGAGTCCTTCATCCTGTAGTGTATGGATCACGGCCGCTGCTGCTGCTACTGACGACGACGATGACGACGACGACGAATTCACAGCCCTTTGTCAATCCACCGCTGGGATGAAGGCCCCCCCCCCTCCCACGCCGCGCGCACCGTGTGTCGCTTCACGAGGGTTTGTTGACCTTCTTAAAATGTACACCACAGACATTGCTGCCCCACTGTAAGTTTCGTTTCTCACTTGTGCTGCTGGGGCGGAGAAGGCATCAGAACTGATGACAGTCGCGTTCATTAATTCTGCTCACTTGCCCCGGGGCTCAAACACTCCGGGCTCGGCGCTGCTGACTCAGTTCCCTGGCAAGGGCGCTCGCGTTTTCCTCCTCTCATCACCAAGACTCGTCCCGATTACGAGACCCACTCGGGGTGTTTACGGAGCGGGGGATGCTTCTGCTGCTACCGCAGCAATATATAACGGTCAGCGTGCCAGACACGCCGTCCGGAGGTCACCGAGTTCAACCCCACCTCCCGGCGCGATAGTTGAAACAGTGGTGCAAGTTTATTAAAGCCCTCCTCCCTCTCCGCTTCCTCTGTGCAATGAGCAGTATTTTCGATTGGCAGGTCACGTTATTGGATTGGCAGGTGCGGTGGAGTATAAAGTGTGGCTACTCCCACCCCAAGATGTCTGGCCAGGATGGAAGAGTGGTCTCAAGATGCACTATAGAAAGGCTTCCCGAGAGCTCTATTGGAGGCCTTTCCGCCAGCAGTGGCGTGAGCGAGTAGTTGCAGAGGCTGCACCTTTACCATTCGGAGCTGACCCCTGAGCGTGGGTCTCACACTTTGCCGGGCCAGAGGGGCCCATACGGTGGGGGGGGTGGTGGAGACACGTTCTATTCCTTGCGCCAGGGCCCATACCAATCACGCTTGGGCCACTGAATGTTTGGTTATGGTGCAAGTGTTCTTCGCCGTGTAATGTGATTCTAACGAAAGATCGAACTTAGCGATTTCACTTTGACCTATGTATCGAGGGTGCTTAAAACATGTTTTAACACTTATATGGGACTATCCTTTTTAGTGGAAAAAGAACGGATAATACACTGTAACATGATAAAAAAAAATGTATGTTAATAGTTTCAAAAAGTGAGAGAGTCTCCACTTGTTCGCCATCGTTGTCAACGTGTGCCAGAGGTCGCAAACGGGTTTTGATTCCTTACCCGTACCCGGCCGCACCATGGTCGCAAACGGCTACCCGTACCCGGCCGGGTACGGGTATCAGGTAGGGTACGGGTATCGGGTACCCGGTTGCGACCTCTGACGTGTGCCTGGAATCTTCTCCAGGTGGTCTCCAGAGCCCGGAGGCAGCATATTTCTTGTGGTATTGTTGCAAATTCTCAGAAGTTTTAACATTTTTTTAAGCACCCTGTATTTTTACAACCATTATGGTGTAAGACCTGAAGGCGGATAGCTCCTGTGTGTGTGTGTTGACACGCGCCTACGGATCCAGCGCTTTTGAGGCAAGGGTTGGCGGATCACGTGCTCGACTGTGAGCTGGCTGGAGGTAGCAGCTGTGAGCTGGCTGCTGGAGGACCTTTGAGGAGCGCCATGTGCACAGTGGGTTTACCTCCGAACATCCCCAGCCCAGGGAGGGAACGCAAGCGTGTGAGGAAGTGAAATCGTGAAGATGGATCGATTTAAATTGACTCGCGTGCAGTTGCTAGATCGTCTCATCGTGAGACCGGCTCGGGGAGGCCTGCTGCCAGTGGTGGGATAGTTCATGGTTGATGATGATGACAACTACGATAATTCCATTAATGCGTCAGTGACAATGTGCGCTGTGCGAATCGGCGTCGACAGCTCGACGTGATATCGATTGCCGAGATTGGCGGTTGTCTCGCCCGCCCGTCGGCAGCCACTGCCAGCAGCAATGTCAAGTCAATGGGCTCATGGGGAAGTTAAAACTGAAACGCTGTTCGTCAGTCGGCCAAGCTCTTTCAACAGAATTGACCACGAGGCCCACACCCTTCGCAGGCAATCACATCAGCGGCAAGTGTGCCGGGGCGAGTGGGGCGGCGGAGAAGTTGCGACCGGTTCGACTCGCCGGCTACCAAGTGGCGCCCATGCCAATGGGGCAGAATGGAGGTGGTGGGGCGGGGTGGGCGGCCCCACTTGCGAATGCGGTAGGAATGACCGGAATGAGCGTCGACATAAATAGACTTTTTTTTCACGCGTCTAGAAATCCGCACGAACGCGCACTCACGGGCAAACGTGGCGCAAGAGAAGCGGCGGAGACGCGATGGCATCTTCAGAGTGACGGCGAGAACAGTGGTGCCGAATCCAGTGTTTATCACAGCGAGCATTGTCCGCGTTTTGAAAACCTAATTGTGGTGATACTTTCTGAAAATGACGAGAGGCTCGTCAGATGCGCTATGATGGCTATATTGTGCCGACAATTCCTAGCGTGGACGGAACCATTGTACAGTCGTTTTCGCATTCTTCTATTGCTGCCTAAAATAATATGCACTCAAATTATCATGTCTGTGGTCGACAACAAGGCTCTTGTGCATTTTGCATGCAGTACGGCGATGTCATGTGACACGCACAGCATGCTGGGTGAGCAAGTTAGGACTGTGACACATCATCATCACCAGTCATGATTCATCCACTCCCCTCGCCGTCGCCATCCCTCAGCGTCCCACGATGGGACAATCGGTTGAACACGCGCACAGGAGCTGATTTTAGCACTGCACATCCTCTGCAGTTGACGTCCTCTCTGATATCTTCCATACTCCGACTGTGCCACTCTGTTGTTAGTCTCGACCGCCGGCCCATCATCACCTCTAGCGACGTGTCCTGCTCAAGCCCACTGAATTTTCTGAGCGGTCAATATGATACCGCTACACTCGATGGTATTCTCCGTTTCGTGTGTTCCTCCTGCCGTCTGCCTCTGGAATTGCCATCATGCACCTCTGCATGATGCTTTGTGCACTTATTAGGTTGTGATCTGTTTTCATTGCCAGTGTTCATGTTTTTTGGGAGGTCTGAGCGTATCGCACCACCACGCTCTGCCTGATGGTGGCACCACAATGGATATTACGTTACAGATCGCTGCCCCTATTTGGTGTCCTAACCTTGAACAACCGTGGTATGCTGGCCGACTCCTGCGATCCAGTGCTTTGGAGGCAAGGGATGGTGGACTACTCGCAGATTTGCAAAACTCCCATACCCGCTGGGCTGCGAGATGGCCGAGATAGCACAGCAAGTGGGACACGTTAACCTGTAGTGCCGCTGTGTTTTATCTGTTATCCACTCGGGGTGAGTTTTCTCCACGTGCTCCATTTTTCTGCTCCACAAATTAAACTGCTCTGCTCTCCATGTGGAGCCCTTGAGTGATTCCCCATTGCATTTGTGATGGCGCTAAGGTCGTGTGGTTTTTCTACGTAATTTTTTTTATTGAATTTCAGAAGTGAGAAATCTAAAGGGATACTTTGCTATCTTGCGACGGAACGGTCCTCTCCACGTGACCCGCATGGCGTGGCGAGGCGGTCCTCATCCAGCATTGGATTAACGAAATGGCTGTACATGGATAGCATATCCCACACACAACACTTTTGTGTCTCTGCGTCTTTCCCAGCACTGCTCCACATTTGAATTCCTTCCCACCATCTAATTTTTTGTCTCCCAAGCTCTTGTAATAACCTTGCTCGTTTCGCGAACACGTGTTCATCTTTATCTGAAGTGGAAAACGGCCAACCACAAAGAGCACTTATCCATGACATCTTTGACTCTGCCGTTTGTTGCTGGCTGTTTGACGTTTTTGGGCCTGTGCACAGAAACTGTGTGTAAAAAAAGAAAAAAGAAACCATCTGGCCATAGCTTTGCGAGGGTTTCTAAATGATTTCCATCAACAGCTGGCATCCAGCTGCTAGATCGGCAAGGGCAGCTCGCACAGCCGGCAAGAACACTGTAATGACCAGAGGACTTCACGTTCAACAGGGCAGAGCGATAAATGATGAACGACTGAGATTGTGAATGAATTGCATTCTTAAAGAGCTGAATAAAGTTCCACTGCCCCCTACCTATGTTTCTAACTGCAGCCATAAACCCGGGGCCTACTCATGTGCATTGTGAAAATTCTTAATTATTCTGACTTGCTGGTTTTCTGTCCGGATGCCGCTTGGCACAGTTTCAAGGGAAGCGTCATAGTGTAATTGCTGCTAAATTTGGTTTGTGTCACACTCGCACGCAACACTTGCAGTCTGCAGAACTCAGGCACAACGCAGAGATGCGCCCGATTCGTTGATCAAACTCGGGACACTTTCTTTCCTGCGAGGCCCAAGTCTTGCCACTGTGGCCACCTTGCTGTCCTAGCTTGGCCATCGTCGCTGTCGGCGGCGACCGCAGCGGCGTGAGCTAGCAGCCTGAATCGTGCGATCCATAGTAAGCAAACAATCAGCCGCGGGGCTTCGTGAGACTGAGCACGCAATGGAAAAATCTCTGCGGGGAGCGTGGGCTTTGACACGTTGACTCTCTTGGGTGCAACCGGGTCCAGGGTTATTGTTTTAGCTTGTTCTGCCCTTTTTCCATCGATTTCACCGCTGGCACTAATTGCAATTAGTTGATTCTCACAGTCGCAGTCGCCGGACGCGGTTTTCACGAGTGGCGAGGATGGGGGCTACGCGACTGTTATTCAGCGCGGGGACGATGCATCGATTGAAATCAGGTTGGGCGCTCAACCCACGTGCATTGAATGTGTAGAATCGTCAGGATATTTCTATTTGCAGTTATTGGCTACCAATAGTAATTCCTGTCAGGGCACAGAACGTATTGCATTTTCATGCGAAAAAAATAAGATTTTCACAATCCCACTACAAATCTGGCAATCTGAGTTTGATTCCCGGCCAAGGATAACATCAGTGCCAAGCGATACCTGAACTGATCCTGGGCCTCCGCCAACCACCCCCCCCCCACTCCCACTGCTGGATGAAGGCCTCCATAAGCCATCGCCATCTCTTAACGGTCTTGCGATATGCAAAAAAAATCTAGCTCCCGCACACGAGCTTATCTCATCGTATTCTTAGGTTTTTTCGGTAAAGTCACGTAGGTAAAAAATTAAAATTAATAATAGTAAAATAAAAATAAAAATCACGCCGTTTCGGAGGCAACACAAGCTTCACAGCACGATTGATTAATTTTTGACCTACGTGACTTTACCGAAAAAACCTAAGAATATGAATCCTTGCGGTCACGAAAGCTTCAAATCTAGAACTTATCTCATCGCTCCATCCCGACGTACTTTTCGGGCTGCCACTACTCCGTCGTCGTTAGTTCTCCACATGTCAAATGCAAATGTTTAATCAATCGAGATAGAGTCAAATAAGTTCAAAGTCAAAATTTAACGATGCTTTTTTTGTGCCGTCATTGCCAACCGGGCTAAAACGATCGACTCGCTACGATTGAGAGCCCGGTTTAATCGCAGGCAGTGGCTGCAAACCGGATTTTAACCCAGGCTCTCAGCAGTGCCGGCTCAGTGGCTCTCTGACATTGTGTTATTCCCCAAAGCCGCCCGCCATCTCATGTTAAAAGCAGATGCTCGGCATACCATAACACTCAAGCCCAGCCCGGCTCTACAACAGCCAGAAGCACACAACCCCGTGTCTGCTGTGTGGGTGTCTGGGTGTGTGTGTGTGAGTGGAAGAATGTGTGTTGTCAGAGGGTGTGGTGTGTATTTGTACTTTTTTGTCAAACATATTCGCCCCTGTCTGCTGTGTGTCTCTATCTACGTGTCAGGGGTGTGAGGGTATGAGGGTATGTTGTGTTTGGCACCTGGATCTGTCCCCTGAGCTCCTGCCAGCGGTCGTTAGACACTTCGCGTGGCCTTAAAGCGCACCTAGCCTGGCACAAGCATTGTAGTGATGTCACCGCCACCTAGTGGCGAATGGCGGTTGTTGTTGTGTGTGGAAGAATGTGTTGGAGGGAATGGCGTGTGTGTGTGTGAGATGTGCGTGTCTGGAGTGAGGGTCTGTGTGTACATATGTGATGTTGGCGTACAATTGCCAAAGCTCTGGTGCTATATTGGGATGTTTGGCCAACACGTGACAATTTACATTGGTTTGGCTACGCTGGGTAGTGGAGGGTTATACGACAAAAGTTTGGCCAGATGATTTAGAAGCCCTGTCCATGTTGGCTACGAACGTCATACTACGTGTTGGCCTGTTAAAGGCTGCATGGGAGGAGGCATATTTGTGTGTGGGTGGGTGTGTAGCGCGCTGCGCTATGAACCCGGCGACCCAATTCCCTCTCACTGCCAACACCAATGATGATTATCTGAACCGGTCCTGGGTCTTCCCTAGGTTGACTCAGCCTCAAATGAGTAGCTGGTGCAATGTGTAAATATCGTCACTAGGGAGACAAAAGCGGCCGAGCATGGTGCTGGCCACCCACCCCATCGTGTGCCGTGCTAGCCTTAATAGGTGCTCGCTAACAGCACTTGCCCCAACAGTCTGTAAAGGCTACACGGTTGGGTAGGGCGGAGAGATATTTGTATTTATTTAATGCGAGTACGCACTGAGGCGTGATCCTGTCGTCTATTATGAAAGCCAAAGGTCAACAACGCAACAGAACGAAAATAGCTAGAGAGAGCATTGCCTAAATCCAACTTCTGAATTTAGCGTCTTCGCATCCGGTGGTAGTGGTGGTGGTGGTTGTGGGCTGCATCCACCGCCACACCTGCCCCCCCCCCACAACAGTGCTCTCTTAAGTGCCTCGCGTATCCGCTGGCTGCTAATGGCCCCCTGTGTACGACTCGGCGACTGCGTCGTGGCCAGTTCTTGCAATTTGGTGTAACAAAAAAACAAACAAAAAATTCGGTGAGCATTCAGGCGGCATCGGTGCTCCTGTCTCCTCTGTACAGCCAGTGGTGAACATTCCTCATTACCCTGGCGGAGAGGTCGGTCAACTCGTTGGACAATCACTGTCGTGTTGCCCGCAAGGCGGTACTCATATCTGTTTATCACTGAACTTCCTATTGGGAGCCCCACCCCTTTTACCACCGTGCCACCTGCCCTAGAACTGGTGAGAAATTCATCGGACAGAGATGCGTGCGGTCCCGGCTGGAAATAAATAGGCGTAACGGTGTCGCTCTCGGATGTGCGGTCGGGTTGTCTCGCGTCGTGTTGTTGTTCGGAATGATGTCCGACGTTTCGGACATGGTGCCAAACAGCACGCGGCACATCCCAAGAGCACGGAGGAGAGCCGTATAGTGGAAAACCGCGGTGACCTACGTCGCAGCGGGAGTGGTAGTAATGCGCGCAAAATGTGATTTATAGACACCGAAAGATGGGACTTGATTTGGTGGTGCTCTGAACACCGCATGTGAGAGATTGTGAAAAAGTTCTGCCCGTGTGCATGCACGCATGGTGACGTTCCGTGACACGCCGCGGTACGATGGCAAGAACCGATCCAGTGGTACACAATCGCACCGCTTTGCTCTCCGTAAATCACCTTGTGCGGAGTTGTATTTCCCTATCGGGAGAACATGCTAGCAGCTCCATTGCTTTGTCGTGTCTGTCCCTTATCTCCGTGTTCTCAGCGATTGGCTTCCAGATCCCGCATGTGCTTGGCGTATTCTTTCTAACGGAGAACATTCCTTCGCTCGCGTTGCCCGACTTTTTAACTACCTCCCATTGTCCGTTTTGCCCAAGCTCTAACAATAACCTCGCTCAACTCCCGCACCTCCGACTAGCACGGTTGGCTACGTACGGTGCGAAAGAAGTTCAACGTACATACATACAACTCGAGCAACGTGTCAGCTCTCATCGATTGCAACTTTGGTAGCTCCGGTTGCTGCTGCCCACTCAGTGTCTCTTTTCGCAAGCTCTTGTAACAAGCTCGCTCAATTCTGGAAACGTATTAACTCTTATCTCTTACAACTTTAATGGTGCTGCTTGTTGCTGGCCGCTTGACGTTTTTTTGTGCTCCGGGAGGGAGGGGCTCGACACGCATTGCAGGCCGGCCGGCGTGCCAAAGTAAGCTCGTAAAGTTACTTTTCAAGCGGGCTTTTCAAACCGGGCCTTTCAAACCGGCCCCCAAAGCGTTTGAGGGCATCTGGCGGTGGATATGTAACCGTACAGCTGTCGGTGGAAGGGCAGCGACAATAAAAGACAAAAGATGACTCCCGTGTAGCCTCTTCGCAGTCTGTCGGGGCAAGTGCAGTTTCGCGGGTAGCACCTGTGAAGGGCGGCACGATGGGTGTGAGGCCATCACGCCCGTGGCCTCTCGTTCCTTCTGAACCCAGCAGATGAATGAAGATGGCAGGACAGCAATGGATTGTCGAATCAGTCTGTGTGAAGCGTTTTCTGACCCGCCCCTACGGGGATTGCTGTGAAAAAGAGATTTGTAGCACGTCGGATTTCTCCAGGGTAAATAAAGTTTCCGATTCTGTGTGCTGGGTTACCATGGTTTCCGTCTCACACGAATGGGTGAAAACAACCCAATGTAGCACGACCCTTCTCAAAACAATCAATACAATACACACTGCCCTTCGTTTATCATAAAAAAAGTCATTCTGACTCTCAAGTCTCTTTCTCAGAAGGGACCTGACACTGTGATGTTTGGCCAATTCCATTCACGAGTGTTTGTCGAACCCTGCTGTGAAATAGTTTTGAGACTCGGTGAATTGTAATGGTTTCGTTCTTGTTATAAGTTTTAGAACATTGCCTCCCAGCCTACCTGCCAGCCTCTATATTACAATCCAGCCTCTATAGTTTAATAGAGGGGGCTGGGCGTCAGGGGTCGGGATGAACAGAAACTCCGCGAAAGTTCAAATTTGGCGTCACGTGACCGGACGTAGAGGGGGAAAGGTTAACTCTTGGACTCGCTGCCCCAAACCAAGTGGGGACTGCGTTGAGGGGGGGGGGATATTTATATGTGGGGGGTTGGGGGGTGGAAAGGAGGGGAATGGTAACAAACATACTGGGGGAAGATCAAAGGCAGAGGGAAGGGGGGGGGGGGAGTCGGGAATATTTTTTTTGAGATCCGCTCCCGATGATCGTTCTGCACCGCGCGTGACTCTGCTTCGCGCTCTTTCCCTCCCGAGTCGCCGATTTTGCCGAGTTCGTTAACCGCCTTGCCGTGGGCGGTGGCTGTGCTGTGTGTGCCTGAGGCCACAGCCCGCGTTGCACAACGCATTTACTGCCATGTCGTGACGCCGGGTGGCGTTAGTGCGGCGCATTTATGCAGCTGTAGGCACACGTGACCATACACGAGAGCTGTAAAGAGCGCGGTGGGTGGGTGAACGTGTGAGTGGGTGAATTAATGAGATGGTGAGCGTGTGGGATGGGGTAGGTGGTTGAGCGAGTGATTGAATGAGTAGGTGGGTGAGTGAATGAGCGATTGATTCGGTGAGTGAGTTAACGAGTGAGACTGTGGGTGGGTGGATGGATGAGTGTTTGTATGGGTGAGCGAGTGAATGAGTGGGTGAGCAAGCGTGTGAGCGAGTTGAGTGAGAGAACTTGTGAGCGGGTGAGTGATTGAGCAAACTGTGTTGGATGCTGAGTGAGTGAGTGGGTAGGTGGGTGAGCTAGTGATTGAATGAGTAGGTGGGTGAGTGACTGAACGATTGATTCAGTGAGTGAGTGAGCAAATGAGACAATGTATAGGTGGATGGATGAGTATTTGTATGGGTGAGCGAGTGAATGAGTGGGTGAACAAGCATGTGAGTGAGTTGCGTGAGAGAGCTTATGAGCGCGTGAGTGATTGAGCGACTGTGTTGGACACTGAGCAAGTGAGTGAGTGAGTTGGTGAGTGGTTGAGAGAGTGACTGAGTGAATTAATTAATGAATGAGTGAGAGGGCAACGGCTGATATGGGCTCCCACGACCCAACCGTTGCACCCAGCCCTGGCTTTTGTGTCCGTGAAGGGTTTTACGCCGCTTATCACCCAGGTGTGGCCTTGTACAACGGATATTTTACGCGTGATACAATACCGGAGTGTTTATCTTCTACTTCTTCCTCCTGGCATTACTCTCATTCATGTGGGGCTCTGCCATCCAAGTCACTTTTATTACCGGTGATGAATAGCAGAATGGTTGTGGCATCATTCCACGTTTTAGTTGTATAATATCTGTGCAAACATACAGTTGCTTGCGCTTCGTGTGCGCAGGAGTTACGTGAATTGATGCATTGTAGGACCGTGGGATTTGCAGACGGCTTGGAAAGGCCTTCATTCAGCAGCGGAGTGATTTTGGCTGACGATGATGAAAATTATTTTTTTTGGAACATGCCAATATGATGCAGGCAGGTCTAAGCCTGGTCATTCTTGCAGTACTAGTGCCATTCTGCGTTGTTATTGATGTACCTGTACTGACTGATGTCATTCTCTTTTCCTGTGCCCCCCTATTGCCCCCCTACTTCGTATGTTCATCACCACGAACACTTTTTCCACCTTGCCATCATCCTCTTCCACAACCATCACCGCTACCGCTACCACCTCCTCCACCACTTCCTCTTCTACCACCATTACTATTACCACCACCACCACCCTTCTCCCAATATTTCCCTGCACTACCAAACCACCCGCAGCCTCCACACCGGGCCGCACCAGGCTGGAAGACCGGAGCTCACCAGAGAGCCGCGCCAACTCCACCCCTCCCCCGGCCATGGCAAACAAAGCAGGTACGTGCCACGTGGTGGCGACGTGACGGTGGTGTTGTGCGGCTGCCTTTGCAACCGCCCCACACGCACACACACACACACACATGATCGCTGACCCATTTATTTCCGTAACTTCCTGTTGTAAAGGGCGGTTGACTAGACACCTCGGCTGTCGTGCCACTCGAGCTCCCGCGTGTTGCTGGCCGGTCGCGACCTGGCGGTGTTGCTACCCACGCTATGCCCCGCCAGCCAGCGGCGGGATGAGGCTTGGTAGGCGACCCGCTCACCGGACTGCCGTCGCCCGCTCGTTGTTCGCCCGCAGGCGCTGATAACGGCGGTGCCAAGACGGACGAGAGAGTGCGGTTGGCCAAGGAGAGGCGGCAAGAGCTAGAGAAGATGCAGGGTGAGTGGCCGGAGGTGCTGAGTGATGAAGGTGGTGTACCTGGCCTGGCACAGGTACCGTGGTGACGTCACCACCACTTAGTGGTGAATGGCAGGTGTTGTTGTGTTGATGATGGTGGGCACGATGGCGGTAATGATTTTTATGATGGTGCTTTTGCTGCTGCTGCTACGGATAGTGCTACGGATGTTGATGATGATGAGAATCATGATGCAGCTGATAGTGATGCTGCTAATGATGACGGTCGTAATCATTATGAAGGTAGTGCTCGTACTGATGATGGTAATGATGATGATGATATTAATGGTGGTAGTGGTGATGCTGCTGCTTATGATGATGGTAGTTGATAATAAGGATAATGAAGGTAGTGGTAGTCCTGATGATGATGAAGATGGTAGTGATGATGATGATGACGATGATAGTTATGATAGTGAGCAATCGGCAGATCTACAAGAACTGAGTGTTAATCTTGTCGCTTTTGAAATTGTATTTTTAGTTGTAAATATTCAAGTTTATTTGCATATAACTGTCTTAAGGAAGGCTGCTGACCTGCTGCGATTAAATCAATACTGGACAAAGCTGATAAAAATATACTATTAACAAACGATACCGCACAAAGTTGATTCGTTACTCAACACCAGTACTGCAGCAGTGGCCACCGCTTAGCGTCTTCTGGGAACGCACGCAGGTGGGGTGGGCACTCCTTACAAAAAAAAACAAAGGGCGGTGGGATTGACGGCTTAATAGGAGAGAAGGCCAGCAGTCATTGTGAGAAACGTATGTGTGTTTGTGTGTGGGCCCCGAGCGACAGTGTAGCGGGTATCGCACTGCACTTGGAACCTGGCGGTTATCAACAAGTGCCTGGTGCGGTGAGCAATGTCAGCACTGGGAAGACAAATGCGGCCGGGGCGTGGTGTTATCCACAACACCTCTTTGGCATGCCGTGCCGGCCTTCATCGGTGCTCGCCAAGCAACACTTTCCCCAGGAGTTTTTTTAAAGGCTACCCGGGAGATCTTGGTCTTTGTTAGACGGTGTGCGTGCTTGCGCGAGTGTGAACGCGTGCTCACGTGCGGTCATGTGACTGCGCTCAGGCTCACGGCAGCGCGTGACTCGCACTCGCGTGCGTGCCGTACCGCTGTCGTGCCCGGTGCCAGGGAGGAGGAGAGGGGAGGTAACCTTTGTCATGGTCACATCGTGCGACCACACTCTTGAATCGAAAGAGGTGGTTGAAGATAATTGCGTGATTCTTGAAGTCATACAATGCATGCAATTTTTGATTCATAGACCATCTAAAAGCAGCCTCGTCTGAAGACGCTGTGCACAATACTGGGACATGTCCATCACAGCAAAGAGGAGGTATATATATATATACTGTACTGTATTTACAGTATTGGTGGAGCAGTGGCACGGCTAAAGTTGCCCGTTGCCAGCGCTTTCGCCGCTCGTTGCGGTGGCGCGTGGTTCAAAACTGGCAGACCGCCCTGCATGTAACCACGGGGTGTATTAACCATCAACTACTTCTGCTTGACAGTGGACGAGAGAAATCCCAAGATGTTGGTCGGAACGTGTTGACCGCTGTGTCCCAGCGCCTTTGTCCGAATGTACAAAGTTTAAAAAATGGAATTGCATATCGACTTACCCAAACTACGGAAGCAGCAGAGGAAGGGTTCGTGCGGCCAGGTGTGGTGGCATCAACATTGGCCCTGATGACTTTGACGAAGATTAAACTGTTGCGGCAATTGTCTGCAAATCCACCGGCGTGCTCACATTGGTTTTGTTTAACCGGCGGAGACCTTCAGGGACCGGGGTGGTCTCATTGGCAACGGTGAGCCGGGTCAGAAAAATTACAAAACAGGAATTGAACTAAATACAGAAATACAACAAGGAACATAGAAACAAAAACAACTTTTCAGAACTACGGCGTTATACAATAAATACAGTAAAACCTTGGATTGTGAGTAACTTGGTCTGCGAGTGTTTTGCAAGACGAGCAAATTTTTTAAATAAATAATAATTTTATAAACGAGCGAGGTCTTGCAATACAAGTAGTACGTGTATACACTTTGTCTGCCGAGCGTCACGTGATCACAACTGATAGACGAGTGCTTTGGATTACAAACACGTTTCCGGAACTAATTATGCTCGCAATCCAAGGTTTTACTGTATATAATACTGGCCTTAATAGGTGCTTGCTAACAGCCCCAACAGTCGACAAGGATATTAAGTGCGATCTTTGTCTAAATCGTTTTTGTTTTTCCCTGTGTCTGTGTGTTTGTGTGTGTTTGTATTTGTCTTTATGTGTGTCTGTGTGCATCTATGCGTGATTTTGTCTGTCTATTTGTATGTCTGCGTGTGTTTGTGTATTTGTGTGTTTGCGTGTGTTTTGTATCCGTCTGCGCGTGTCCTTGCTCGTGTTTCTGTCGGCGTGTCCACATTTGTGTCTGTGTGCACGTGTGCGTATCTCTTGTCTCCGTCCGTGTGTTTCTCGTCTCCGTGGCGCACTTGCGGGGCTCGTGGCGGGCGCCAGCGTCGCGGGGGGAGCTCTTCCAGGAGAAGGAGCGGAAGGCGCGCGAGCTGTACGAGCGCTTCATGGCGGAACGGCGGAGGAGGCTCGCGGAGCAGAGGCAGCGCGAGGAGGAGAGGCGCGTCGCCGTCGACGAGAAGAGGAAGCAGAAGCTCGCCGAGGACAAGGCGAGAGAGACGGCGCACGGCGCGTGCCCGGGCGGTGGTGTGGGGGGCGGGTGGTGTACGTGTGTCTTTGTGTGTGTGTGTCGACTCGGCATAAAATTAGTACCTAGTGCGGCATGTAAAAACATCGCAACTGGGGAGACCAAGGCGGCCGGGGTTGGTGTTAGCCACCCACCCCCTCGTTTACCGTGCCGGCCTTCATAGGTGCTTGGTAACGGCACTTGCACCAACAGTCTGTTAAGGTAATGGGGGGTATTTCTCTTGTGTGTCTGCCGACCCGAGTTCGATTTCTGGTCGCGATTAACATCATTGCTTATTACTTCTTCCCCGGTTTCAGATATTTGTCACCAATAATATGATCTTTGGTCGGGAATCGTAACTCGGGTCGTAGCACAGTGCACTAAACACAACTCCGCCTCTTCCCACACTGGCGCTCAATAAAAGTTTAGTAGGGCAGTGGAGTTCTCACAATACAAAGACAAATATCCCCCGTATAGCCTGTAACAGACTGTTGGGGCAAGTGCTGTTAGCGAGCACCTATGAAGGCTGGCACTGTACACGAGGGGGTGGGTGGCCAGCACCACGCCCTTTGCCTCCCCAGTGGCGATGTTTTTTACACACTGCACTAGGTCCACATTTGAGGCTGAGTCGACCTAGGGGAGGCTCAAGAGCAGTTTAGATAATCGTCACTGGTGTTGGCCATGAGTGGGAATCGAACCTGGGTCGCTGGGTTCATAGCGCAGTCCACTAACCGCGACACTACCGCTCCCCACACACGTACACAAACGTACACACACACACACACACGCACTTCAAGGCTGCCAATGGCGACCTTTGGTACCCAGCTCAGCTGCCAGTGCAAACGAAAACATACAGGGACACCAGTCAGGCCTAGGGAAGGCAGTTAGTAAGTTAAATATTGCCGCAGAGCTTAATTGTTTATTTGTGCAATCGCTCATTTGGTCATCTGTTTGATCTGTGTGACCGGTTCGGCTCTTATAGGAGCGCCCTTGCAAAATGCATGAGCATTGATATGTTACCGCGGTCAGAACCCAATGAGACAAAAGCCTATTTTGCAAGGTGCAAGACCTGGGGCAAGGGGAGGGTGGTGGTGGTGGTGTAGAGGGTGTTTGTGGGGAGCGGTAGTTCAGCGATTAGTGTGCCACACCATGAACCCGGCGACCCGAGTTTGATTCCCGCTTGCGGCCAACACCGGTGAGGATCAACTGAACCGGTCCTGGGCCTCCCATAGGTCGACTCAGCCTCAAATGAGTACCTGGCGCAGTGTGTAAACATCGCCACTTGGGAGGCAAAGGCGGCCAGGCGTGGCGCTGACCACCCACCCGCTCGTTGTGCCGTGCCGGCCTTCGTGGGTTCTCGCTGTAACAGCACTTTTCCCAACAGTCTGTTAAAGGCTACACGGGGGATCTTTGTCTTTGTGTCGGCACAGGCACGATACGAGGCGTCCATAAGCCGAGCTCAGGAGAAGGGGCCCCCCCGTCGAGACCCACGCAACCGCTGGTCGTGGGGGGGCGCGATACCCTCCAACCACACGGCCTCGCCGCGCAAGCACCTCGGTGAGTGAGCCCGTCCCCGCTACCTTAGGCTCGCCTGCACGCTCACCACCGCGGTGAGAGAGCGTACCCTTCGCCACCGCGCACGCACCCAGACACGAGCAAGTGCCATGGGACCTTTCTTGCCAGTGTCAAAATATATCCATTGGTTTTACCCTTTCTGTTAACCAATTCTTATATTTTGATACTGGCAAGAAAGTTGCCACGATGTATCTGCTCGCCACGAGCTATAAATGCCCTGATAGTGCATTGTCCTTGTGCTGTTCGCCTTTTGCCGTCCTCTGGTCTAACACTGGTTGAGACTAGGCTCTAAAGAAAGCTGTCTCTGGTGTGGACCAGTCAGTTTCAAACACAATGCACATATTACCAGAGCATGTTTTTGTTTGCATGTCCACCGCAAGTATGTGTGGATAATGCAGATATGATTCCTTGCCATAGGTTTCTGTTGGGTGTTTTAACATCTTAACACCTGTTTGATTGCCAGAAAGGGTAAAACCAATGCTTATATTACGTACAAGTGTGTGAACGGGTGGAGAGGGGGTGGCACAGTGTGGGAGTCGTGCATTGAGCTTCAAAGCGAGGGGCATCGCGTTTGAGTTTGACACCCTGTCACGGCCTATCCTAGGTCCACCCAGCACTGAAATGTTTACACACCTGGTGCGGTGTGTAAACATCGGCACTGGGGAGACAAGGGTGGCTGACCATGGCGCTGGCCACAACCGCCTCCATGTGCGCCGTGCCGGCCTTAATAGGCGCTCGCAAACAACACTTTTGCCCCATCAACATAAAAATCGCGACGCGGGCTCTCGGCGCGCTCCGTGCTCGCGTTTGCATTTCAGCGCTGAGTTACGTCCCCCGTTGCTCAGCTCATTTGGGTCACTTTGGCCTCTCCAAAGTGCAGGCGTCAAGCGCGCGCGCCGTTGCGTTTTCGGCCGACAAGTAATCGTTTTTAATGCAGCCGCCGTTAAATCTTCGGCTCTTTCAGGGGAAGCACACCAAACGAGTGTCGCTTAGGTCAATAAACCGGAATTGACGGCTGCGGCCCTCGGAGCACTTTCTGGCACCACCGGGCAGGGTTCACCGCCAACATTCAGAGGGGAGTAGAAATCACTCCTCTGCGCATGCGGCGTGGGCTGTGCATGTGTCGTGTGCCGTGTCTATGATTTGTCTTCAGTTATTCAATTACTATTGTTAGCCGCACGAGCTGACTGGCCACGTGGCTCTGCGGTTGAGCGAGCGGCTTGCAATCATAATAATAATGATAAAATTTACTTTGTAAGGGGCTTTCCATCCATCGCTCCCAATGTTGGGGGTTTGAATTAGCCCATCACCCCAGGCGTGATAAAACAAGTACCACTTTGTGGTCAACAGTACTTGTCCTATGGAATGACTCACCCCTGCAATAGTGACGTGGAAATTCCACCACTGGCTCGGGATAGTAATCGGGAAATGTACACCACCTCAACGCTCGGTTGAGCGAGAATTAACTATGGCCTTTTGCGGGTTGTGTTTTGCGCGTGGCTTCCAGACAACCCTGACCGGCGTTCCGTCTCCACGGTGAACCTATCACGACACCCGCCGGACTCGGTCGTCAGCAAGAGGCTATCGATGTCATCGGCAACGCTGTTGAACTCGCCGGATCGGCCCTGGTAGGGGAAGCCGCGTGTCTGTGCCGGGCACACGGGGCGCCGCCCCAGCGACGCGAAGGGGTACGGCTGCTGTGCACGGCGCAGGTTCGGGTGAAGCCGAAATCCTGCGGTGGAGCTCCCAATTCGGAGCACACCGGCGCGCTCGATATTGACGTAAAGCAGTCGTGTCGATTCGTAGTGCCCCGACCTCTTACAAATATGGTAGTGCTGTTTGTTGCTGGCCGTTTGACGTCTTTGGGCCTTTTGGTGCCTGTGCTCAGTAACTGTGTTGATAAAAAAAAGTTAGCTGTTGCGGCGGTCGCGGAAACGTCCACGCAACAGAGCGATGGAGTTGCACGCAAGCGATCGCTCGGGTGCGTGGAGCCGGCCTGGCAGTGGGGGGCAGCGCAGCGTCGTTGCCTGCAGGCGACGCGATCCGGTGGCGTTAGACGGCGGTGACGGCGGTGACACGCAGTTTCATTCCTTTGCCGGCGAAGCATGTCGGAACTAGCGGCGGGATGCGCCACGTACCAATACTGTCCTGTGCCCGGTCACCCAGACAGCTCTCAATTTCATAATTAATTCTTAGAACATACCCAACATCACCACCTCCACCTCCCCCTCCCGTCTGCATCATGTCACTCCTCCGCTGCCTTTTCCTCCAGCGTTAGTCGAGGGAATTTCAGGCCGACTGGGACAGTCCAATCGTCGGAATCGTCCCCAGTTATAGAAGCGCACGATCAGTTTCCGTAAAATGGTCAAACATTTGTGGTTGATCCTCCCCCTCCTCCTCCTCCACCTCCGTCCGGTTACCGTAGGTTCGTCCGGAAAGAGGAAGAAAACGAACGGTAAATCCACCGAGTAATGAACGCGTGAGACGCGCGCGCGCTTCCGTGCAGACGCTTAATCCGATGCCGCAGCATGTCATGCCTTCCCTTCGATGCGCGACTCGCCAACCCCCATCCAACCACCCACCGCCTCCATGGACACACTGTGTCTGTACTGTCTGCAGTGGTGTGTTCGTTATGGTGTGGTTATAGCGTTGTGTCCAGAGCGACTTGCGTTTGTTTTGGATAGGTGTGTGTCCACAATGTTATATCTGTCCAGGTTTGAGTATCCTGGAGTATTTGAGTATCTGTCCAGCTTGGTTATGTCTGCCTAA
Source organism: Lethenteron reissneri (assembly GCF_015708825.2). Taxonomy (NCBI): domain Eukaryota; kingdom Metazoa; phylum Chordata; class Hyperoartia; order Petromyzontiformes; family Petromyzontidae; genus Lethenteron; species Lethenteron reissneri. The sequence goes on from NC_083784.1 coordinate 4,254,320, forward strand.
ATTCGTGTGTATATGTGGATCGGTGTGTCTGTATTGGTGTGTATATGTGGATCGGTGTGTCAAGTTAGGTGTGTATATGTGCATTGGTGTGTCCGTAACGGTGTGTATGTGGATCGGTGTGTCCAGTTGGGTATGTCTATTTGGACTGCTCTGCCCGTATCGGAGTGTCTGGCTTGGTACGTGCAGCGTGCGTCCGCCCATCAGACACCATCGGCTGCCCTCACAGCCGCCACCGCTGACCCCAACTCGCCAGCACTCATTATTGTTGCCGGCAAAACTCCCGTTTTTTGCGAGCTAACCATCTCCTGCTGCTTCAGCGCCTATCGTGTGCATGCACGCGCGGGCTTTTCATGCCGAGTCCGCATTAACGGCCAATTCATTTTCACGCAGAGTGGCTCCAACGCCTTTCCGCCGCGCGCGGTGCTGATGAGCTGTAATATTTCCGTATCGTCGTCAGCGCCCGTGTCCCCCTCCCATATTAACGAGTGGTAGCGGCTGATCAGACGTACATCGATATTCGAGGATCGGCCACGTAAATGATGATGTGGCCAATATTGTGTCGTTGTAAGCCTCCAACGAATTAAATTGTCACGGATGCAAGCCATTAGCGACGGGCAAGTTATTATTGTTTAAGCTCACTCTCACTGGTTCAGTTGAAGAATGACTTTCACAGCTAAATTTTGTAATCGGATTTTGCAACGTTTCACTTTGCCTTAAACTGCACCAAGCATCTTCAGGCTGGACTAAAGGAAGTCAGAATGTCAGGAAAATCTGGCCAGATCATTGCGAGGCCTAACCCAAAAATTGATTCAGAATTATAATATCGGCTGCCAAAATAAACACATTAATAATCATAATATTTACATTATATGTGCCCCTTGGACAAAAAATGAATGCTAAAAAAAAAGTACTTTCAATCCAAAAACAGTTAAAATTTCGGACACAGCACATCAACTTCTGTCACAATCAAAACAAAACAATGGTGTCATTTAAAAATTCCAGTGACTAAAAGTTGCTTTTCAGATGAGCTTTAAACATTACCATCATAATCCAAGTCTCTGATGGCCTGGGGCAAAGAATTCCATGGCCTTGCTGCAGCAGCGGAGGAACACAGACCGCTCTCTCACCCGTGGAGCGAAGCCCGGTCTTTAAGGGACCAGCGAGAGTCCGGGGTCTGACCAATGAAGGTCACGTACGGGCCCATAGCAGAAGAACAGATGAATTTATCAACCGTTTTTCTGTCTTAATAATCGCACGGCCCGACCCGTAGGAGCCGCATTGTGCCAAGTGAAGTCTTGGTCTGGGCAGTGGTTCCATGACGTGGCTTTGGGCTTCGGCTTTGCCCGCTCAGTGCCATTCAATGCTGCCAATTGTGTGCGTTGAGCCTCCATTGGTTGAGTTTTTGGTTATTTTTAACTGTGTGCCTTTGTGTGCGTGTGCGCGCGCGATTGTGTGTGTAAATGTGCATGCGTGCGTGTATGTACGTGTTGGCGCGCGTATGTGTGCATCTGCCTACGTATGCGTCTTTGTGTGTGAACGCGTGTGCGTGTATGCTTCTGTGCGTTTTTGCGTGTGTGAGCGTGCTTGTATGCGTCTGCCCGTCTTGCGTGTGCGCCCGTTTGTCTGTGTGCACGCGTCTGCACTCCCCAGGCCGGCGGTCCCAGCTAACGCCGATGGAGATGAGCATCGTGAGCCGCCTGCTGACGCCGACGCACTCGTCGATGGCGCGCAGCCGAAGTGTCGCCACACTCTCAGGGGAAGGCCACTGCCCAGGTACCGGCCTGCACGCTGGCCAAGCACCTAGGCTGCACCTCACAGCAGACTGCCGGCCAAGTCGGCCCAACCAGCCTGGGCAAAATGTAGCTTGGATCAGCCCAGCCCAGTGGAAGAATAAATGAGCTGAAATGTTTGCGCTAGCTTCAAGCCTCGTTGGTAGTTTTTGGTTTTTTCTTTACGGGCGAAATTATAATGGTGAAGGTGCTGCCCTGTAATGTCTTGCTCAGGACAATGCTGGCAGAAGAGCCTCCGTTAGATGGAGGGGAGCGCTAGAGAATGAGCCCCATTCGAGAGGTGTTTTGGCCTAGTCTTCCATGCTGGCCAGACGTGTTTATTTTTTTATTTTTATGACGTATTAGAAAACGTTAATCACTAAAACGACCATATGTGAACTAATTTAGGTTGATTTTAAAAAGCGTGCACGTGTTGTTTTGGAGTACGTGCAGATATGTTTATTGATAAAAGTATTGTTGACAACAGATACCAGACAGAAAAATCCAAACTCTGGAAGTCCAGCGGCCAGTTCAAAGAAAAATAACACGAGTGAACAAAAGCGAAATCAATAGCACTCAGCAGAGCTTTCACAACATCGGTCAAAGTTAAAATGATCACGTCTTCAAGTGCCAAATGTAATTCAGCAGTGTGTTAATTGGTGTCTATAGCAAAGGGACTGGCGTTGACCCCCATTAAATCCAGCAAATAGATTATAACGGGTTCATAATTGATTGTTGGGTTAGGCTGCTGTAACGATCTGGCCAAATGTCTGTCGAAAGGCATTTACAAGTGGCCTTGCCCAAAACAAATCAATTGCGAAGAATCGTAACATTGTCCGAGAAAATCTGCGTGATAGATTATTTACTGGTGAGCCCGAGCGTATTAACGACGTCATGTGACTTAATCTTGCGGGGATTTAAAAGAAAACCATGAACGTCTCAGTCCCTGAAATATAACCACGAGTCGCTAACCCCCCAAGTCCTAACGACAATAAAATAATAGCTAACATAGACCTGGACTTACCACACTTAACCCGCTTGTCTAACTGTTACTTGACCTCCAGCATGACTGGGCTATTAACACAAACACTAACCACAGGCCGTAACAGTAACCATAACAGCCTAAATGACTCCTATCATCATCATCATCTTATATTTAAAACGTATTACCATACCTCACACATGTATACAACAAGGGCCTGCAGCAACAACGGAATTGAGAGGCACAATCTGGCCAAAACAGAGCTTGGGCAATTGTTGACGCCCTCGCTGCTTTCGCCGCTTTGACTGGTTTCCTGTGCCTCCGAGCCATTCTTTCGTGCATTACAAATTCAGAATCGTTCGTTGAGCGGAGCTCTGCGCATAGGCAGCAGCTTACTACTTAGATGCGCAAAGAGTCTTTTGAGACGACCGGTAACATTTTCATCCTGAGGTCAAAAAATGAGAATGACCTCCTGCTCGAATGACCATTGAGGCATCGGCGCTCATCTTCTATGTTCGGCCCTGAGCTACTAATGGGCATTCCACGTTCCTATTCATTGGGGGCAATTATATCCACAGCGCACAAACCACTGTTGACTTCCCCGCAAAGTGGTTCTCATTTTATGGACCCCTTTAGGATTGATGATGATGGGCCGAGTCAACCCCCGCAACCAGGATTTGAACTCGTCGCTGCAAACCCTACGATTTGTGAGCCGCTCGCTCTACTGCTGAGCCACCTGGTGTGAAGGCCCACGTCCCTTTTCTCCCGCCTCGATTCAAATTCGACCCCGTTGGCCGACTCATCTTTCTGTCCGAGACCACGGTGTCCCACATCTCACTCGTTAACCTCGCAAGCAAGTCCCGACGTCAGCCGGCAGTCTCAACGTGTGTGCATCCACGTGTTTTTTTTTCCCTTTAACATTTCCATTTTTGTTGTTGGATGTGTTCTGCTGGCCCTGTGTGACATTTCAAGCCATCCCTGACAATTTTTTAACAACATAACAGGTTAATGTATGTCTTTGTGTCTACATGTATGAATAAATATACGTACAGGGTTTGCAACAAGTTACTTGCTCTAAAAGATAGAAGAGTTATACTATTTATCGCCCTTTTTTTATTCCCCTGCCGGATTAAGGCCTCCCCCCCCACACCTTGCCATTCATTAGGAGTTTAACACGGAGGCTTTCGCGACCAATATCGTCCATAATAGAGGGTTTTTTTGCGTTAGATCGCGTAAATATATAAATGTGTCATTTAAACCCGCCATCACACGACACAGTCGACTAGTAAGGGTTGTTATGTAAACAGAACGTGGCCAATTTGTCACTAGTACAGCACACCGGTGTGTTGGAGAGCCAAGCCACAACACTTACAATCTGAGTACGACGTTTAGCCAGTAATTACAACTAGCTTCATCAGGCGACAGCCACATTTGTGGAGATATCTACCTGTTTCGTTCCTTATATAGAGGCGTAGATGTGGTGATGGACAAGATTCAAACTCGAGCACCCGGCAGGGTTCAATGTGCAGTGCGCCAAGCACTGTAGCTTGACAAGATACGATATAAATTTTGTCATGAATCCAATTACATTCCTACGTGAAGGAAGTTCTCATATCACTTGCATGCCACGATGACAAAGCACACATTGAAAAGCCTGTCTTGAGTGACTGACTGTAATATTTTATAATGTTATAGTAAACTTCAAATCTTGATTAATGTTACGGAAGGTGATTTAAAGCTGAAACATTTTCCACAAATAAAGCTGAGTCGGCATTTTAATACCTGCAGAGCCAATTCAAAGTGGGCAAAGCCCTAACCTTAACCTTTGACTGGCTACTTTATTCTACAGATGATAAGATGCTTCGGAAAGTAAGACCCAACCCTGGTATCAATAACGTAATACGGATCTCTGTCACAAAGACAAAATCAAATATCTGCCGTATAGCCTTAGACTGTTGGGGCAAGTGCTCTTAGCGAGCACCTAATGAAGGCCGGCACGGTACACATGGGGGTAGGTGGCCAACACCACACCCGACCGTCTTTGTCTCCCCAGTGGGGATGTTTTTACACACTACACAGGTACTCATTTTGAGGCTGAGTCGACCTAGGAGAGGCCTGGGACCGGTTCAGATAATCGTCGCTGGTGTTGGCCGTGAGCGGGAATCGAACTCAGGTCACAGGGTTCGTAGCACAGCGTGCTAACCTCTACACCACTGCTCCCTACAAAGACAAAGGTCCCCCATATAGCCATACCAGACTGTTGAGGCAAGTGCTCTTAGCGAGCACTTCATGAAGGCCGGCACGGTACACGAGGGGGTAGGTGGCCAACACCACACCCGACCGCCATTGTCTCTCCAGTGGGGATGTTTTTACACACTGCACAGGTACTCATTTGAGGCTGAGTCGACCTAGGAGAGGCCTGGGACCGGTTCAGATAATCGTCGCTGGTGTTGGCCGTGAGCAGGAATCGAACCCGGGTCGCCGGGTTCATAGCGCAGCGCGCTAACCGCTACATTACCGCTCCCCACACACACTAACACACACACTCACAGATAGTAACCACACACTAGCACACGCGCCTACCAGATTATATAAGACGCACCCATAACTTTCGCTTGAAAATACAGAGGGGGAAAAATGCGCCGAATTAGTCCGGAGAATACAGGTAACATCATACAATGAACATAAGCAAATATAAGTACCGTAAACTAACATCAAGAGCAAGTAACTTATGACGGACCCTGCACTTAAACTCGTGAGTCCCGCATGTTAACTCTGTTCATGTAACCATGATGCCAAGCTGTGCATGATGCTGAATTGCTCCTGTAACATTAACCGGTCAGCGCATGTGTGCACGCGTGTGAGCGAGCGAACAAGCGTGAGCGCGTGTGTCTGTGTGCACGCGTGTGTCTGTTGAATCCACCCTGCCATCCCACACGGAGCGCATGTTGTGTGTGCATGTCGCCTGCATGCACGCGCGGGGTGGTAACCGCATCTCACCTTCTCCGCTTGCGTGTGATTTTGCCTTGCTTTAATTGCGCAGCGTTAAGCCAGCCGAACCACAAGTCTGTCTGTCTGGCCGTAGGCCCTTAATCATCATCCTCATCATTATCTGCATCAGTAGTGTTATTCGCTATCAGGAATGCTCTCTGCCTCGCAAGCGACAGGTTCTACCTTACATCGTGTCCGATCTGGCCATGGCAGGTGCACTTTTCACAAATGGAAAATAAAATAATCTCAACGGGACTGGGGTGCATCGCGACATACATTGGAGTACATCGTCAACTCGTGGGTTTTTGCGTGAGTCTGTGGGTCTTTGCTAGGGTCTGTGGGTCTCTGCAGGAGTCTCTGGGCCTCTGCGTGGGTCTCTGCGTGAGTCTGTGGGTCTCTGAGTGAGTCTGTGGGTCTCTGCATAAGTCTCTGGGTCTTTGCGTGAGTCTGTGGGTCTCTGCGTGAGTCTGTGAGTCTCTGGGCCTCTGCGTGTGAGTCTCTGGGCCTCTGCGTGAGTCTCTGGGTCTCTGCGTGAGTCTCAGGGTCTCTGCGTGAGTTTGTGGGTCTCTGCATTAGTCTGTGGATCTCTGCGTGAGTCTGTGGGTCTCTGCGTGAGTCTGTGGGTCTCCGCGTGAGTCTCTGGGTCTCCGCGTGAGTCTGTGGGTCTTTGCGTAAGTCTCTGGGTCTCTGCGTGAGTCTCAGGGTCTCAGCGTGAGTCTCTGGGTCTCTGCGTGAGTCTCTGGGTCTCTGCGTGAGTCTCTGGGTCTCTGCGTGAGTCTCTGGGTCTCTGCGTGAGTCTCTGGGTCTCTGCGTGAGTCTCTGGGTCTCAGCGTGAGTTTCTGGGTCTCTGCGTGAGTCTCTGGGTCTCTGCGTGAGTCTCTGGGTCTCTGCGTGAGTCTCTGGGTCTCTGCGTGAGTCTCTGGGTCTCTGCGTGAGTCTCTGGGTCTCTGCGTGAGTCTCTGGGTCTCTGCGTGAGTCTGTGGATCTCTGCGTGAGTCTCTGGGTCTCCGCGTGAGTCTGTGGGTCTCCGTGTGAGTCTGTGGGTCTCCGCGTGAGTCTGTGGGTCTCCGCGTGAGTCTGTGGGTCTCTGCGTGAGTCTGTGGGTCTCTGCGTGAGTCTGTGGGTCTCTGCGTGAGTCTGTGGGCCTCTGCGTGAGTCTCTGGGTCTCTGCGTGAGTCTCTGGGTCTCTGCGTGAGTCTCTGGATCTCAGCGTGAGTCTGTGGATCTCTGCGTGAGTCTGGCTCTCTGCATGAGTCCTGCAGCTGCCTTAACTCAATATTTTATTTTGGTCTAAAACAAGGCTGGTTGTGCACTACGTACTCAGTATGGTGATGTCATATGACATGGTGGGTGGGCATTTTTTGCCTGGGACGCACCATCGTCATTGTAGCCATCATCAGCATGACCAATCCATCTGCTGGATGAAGGGCTCCGCATGCCATCCTTCCCAGCACCCTATGCACGAGCCGATTTCATAATTTCCCGTCAAGATCGCTCCATCTCCCACAGCTCTCATCGAAATATAAATATATATATTTTTTTTTTAAGTCTTTCTTTTCCGTAATCTAAATTGGCGATGGTGCTGTCGGCGCCGCGTCGCGGGTGGAAACGCTCACAATAGGCAGCGCAGGTCCCCCCTCCGTGTTGGAACACGGTCCCTGGAAAGGAGATATCACAGAGCCACTTCTGAGGTTCATTAAAGTGGTGACCTCATATCCACACTGTACTTTCCAACGTGCCTCACTGCAGAGAAATTTCCATAACTGAATTTTGTTACTTTTCACACTCCAATTTTTTGCCAATTTAAGTGACAGACCTAATGCGTTTTTTTTTATTATGTGTCTGTGCATTCATTGGGAACCAGTCTCACTACACCCTTGGTAAAATCCCAGTTTGATCCCCAGATTCAAATCCCAAACACCCCCCCCCCCTGGATTACCAGCCAAGGGATATCAACGATGCCGGGGTCAGTTTCCCCAAACTCTCAGCAACCCAACAGCGTGTAAAGATCGGTTTAAACACGGATTTCAACCCGCGGTGTTTCACTCTCGATCGATGGGTTTTATCATTATTGATGGCAAGGCATGTCAAGATGTTTCAATGCACGCCACGATTCCGCTCACAAGAGCAAAATGCGATCAACGTTTTTCGCTGACGAGCGTTGCGATCGATATTCTCGGCTGACGTCAGTTCAATAGGCAGAACACTTCTTCTCCTTTTAATTAATTACCGCCCGACTATTGATTGTGGGATTATCGCTCGTTAATGATTAATACCCACTCAGATCGTGCAGCAGCAGCAGCATCAGTGTGCTACTCTTAATTGGAAGATTGCGTTCAAATCCATCTCGGAAGGTAGGGGTGGTGGTGGTGGTGGTGGAAGTTGAAAGACCCTGAGCGGGCACTGCTGAGATGTTAGGTTCTAATCTGGGTTTCAGCAGCTGCTTGCGATTAAACCGGTTTCGCAAGTGATGTGAATTGGTGATCTAAACCCTGTCTTCAGTGACTTGCATAGAGACCCGTAGACTGACTTAGAGACCTGTAGACTCACATAGAGACCCTGTAACTGAGTTGTGTTTAAAACCGGGTTCTCAAGTGCAGTGAGTTGATGGTCGCAACCCAGCAGACACCAGTGATTGCTTTTTTTTCTAGACCTCTGTCATATTAAAGATGGTTTTACATCATTTTTTTTTATTGTCTTGACTTATTTTTAAAAACATTTCAGAAGTAGTTCTGTGATATCCACTTTCTCTGCGAGTGTTCCAATTGGATTATTCGCTGCATGATACGGTTCCGACACCACAATTGCGATCGCCGGCTGCCATCTCCCCACACTGGAAGAACTACACAGTTCGCGTTGCATCAAAAAAGCACAGAACATTATAAAGGACTCTTCTCACCCTGGACACTCACTGTTTGAGCTGTTGCCATCAGGCAGTCGATTCAGATCAGTCAAAACAAGGACAAACAGATTCAAACAGAGCTTTTATCCTACAGCGATCACCACACTCAATAATGCTAATTAATTATTAAGTAATAGCGTTTACAATTGACTGTGAAATAGAGATGTGCAATGACAAAATGTAACATTATGTGGGTATGTGGGTATACTTGGGCTGTTTTTATATATAGTATAAATTGATTATCTTTCATTTAATTTTATTTTTATTTTCTTGTTTTATTTAATTTAAATTTATGAATGAGGCCCTGACTGGTGAGCATTTTAAATTTCGTTGTACTGGTGACAATGGCAATAAACGATCTATCTAAATTCAGAAAAATACAAAAATATTTTGTTTTCCTTTTCTCCATGGGAGTTGAATCGGCCCTTAATCTCTCTGGGGGTCGATGAACGATGAAATGAGAACCACTTTGTGAGATGTCAACAGTTTTTAAACTTTGGATGTACATTCGTCCCAACCATAATAACATGGAATTTCCACCACTAGCTTTTATGGCTCGAAATAAAAGATGAGCATAGCCACATAATCTGACTTTTATTCTGGCCCGGGCCACTACCAGTGGTGAGTGATATCTGAACCGGTCCTGCTGTCACCAACCTGCATTGACCAGCCTGGTAAAGTTCGGTCAAACAGACCCAATGACCGTAACACAGAATGATCAGGCTTTCATCCAGCAGTGGATTAACTAAGGGCTGTGTATCATCCTGTAATGTTGCTAGATTAACACTACATGCGATTCGGGCAAGACTTGTGGTTTAGCGGCGTTGTTTAACAACCCCTTAGTGAACTAACCTTGCTTCCACCCTCTGTCTCCCTGCCGCCCTCCCCACCAATCTCACACTGATCCAGCCTCCAACGGCGACCGCCTTCGCGCGACTCCTCACCCCCTTCCCTGCGCCCCGCAGCGACCGGCGCGATTAGCACAGTGTGTGCCGTCATCGGCTAAAACGATGGCGCAATATGAAAGATTAGAGCCGCCGCCTGCCCCGTAACTTGGGTGATGTGTGCCAGCCCATGAGTCCGACCTCTGTGAGGGGTAACCTGCAAGGGGCGACCAGGATTGAGCTGTGAGTCGGGGTCATGTTAATGGCATCTGTGTAGGGGCATTCGTGGTTGCGCTGTGTAACTCCCCGACTTGTTTTGGGGTTGTACCGCGCGGCGTTCGTCACGACGTCTGACGTTTCGCGCCACGTGCCGGGAGATTTTTCGGGAACTGATTGTAATTAAAATGTGTTTTTTTATCACGGTTCCTGAGCGCCGGCTCAAAGGCCCGTAACGCCACGCGGACCATAACAAATGGCATAATTCAAGTTTGTAATAGATGAGAGTTAACTCGCTTCTTGAATTGAGAAAGATTCTGAGAGTTTGAGAAAAGAGACGATGGGTTGGTGATTCTCAGGAGGCGATGTAGCTCTCGATCTCTCCGAGGTCCATAGAAAATGCGTACCCACTTTGCGTGGCATGTCAACCGTTAGACTTTGAATTGGGCTCCACCCCCCCACCATTGGATCGTGGAATTTCCACCACTCACCATGGTCCCGGTGCTGTAACCAAACAGAGCACCGGCGCCGTGGCTAAACTCAGTTCCTGCCGTAGCTCCCCCGACACGTGGAAAGCGCGGCGCTGGGATGACGTGCCGAACGGCGCGTGGCGGTGGGGCACAGTCCGAAAAACCGCGCGTCAGCGAGCGAATGTCTTGGGGCAGGCCCGTTACCGCCTGACCTCAAACGTTACGGCCAACGGGCTCGAATTGATGACCAAACGCTCGCGGCAAACGCGGGGGGGGGGGGGGGGCGGGGAAGCACCTTAGTTTATTTCAAATTGTTTAGATCTGCGGTGGTTAGGGTTCGGGGGGAGATATACGAATAGTTCCCAGGCAGCTAGTCTCGCGTAAATGTATTCAGGTCCCCCTTCTTGGTTCTTTCGGTAAAGTCACGTAGAAGGGAAATAATAAAATATAAAAAATTCAACATAATTAAATAATTCTCACGACGTTTCGGCCACAAGGCAAGCAGCCGTCCTCAGGTGAAGACCAGGTCTGTCGGGGAGACAGCGTCTGACCTGGTCTTCACCTGAGGACGGCTGCTTGCGTTGTGGCCTAAACGTCGTGAGAATTATTTTATTATGTTTTATTTTATTATTTCCCTTCTACGTGATTTTACCGAAAGAACCAAGAAGATGAATCCCTGCAGTCACGAAAGCTTTACATCGAAATTTATTCAGGTCCCGTCGTAATAACCCCAATTGCGTGTAACACTCCGGCGTGCCGTGTGGAGTGTTTGGTTTTTTTGGGTCTGGAGCAACACAAACGAGACGTGAAACCCATCGCGATGATTTGGCTCGCCGGTGGCTTCTGCCGCATATGTTGATTGTGAGCAGCACACGTAAACCCGGCTCAATTTCAATGATTTTAATGTGATTTTCTTTTTTCTGTTCCTCCTCTCTCCTCTTTCCGTGTGCCCACACTTTTTTTGTTGCATTCACGTTTATTTATTTTACCTCCGTTTTTCTTCCTCCCGACTATTTTTTTGCACGGCTGCTCTTCACGCGTCTGCATTAACCACGCATTTTGCTCCCCCCCCCCATTCCCCCTTGGAAACCGCTCATCCAACCTTCCTCTTCTCTGCGGCGCCACCCCTCTGCATCCCCCACCCCCCGCGATTGTCTGCAAACCCACGCGCCCACGTCATTCAACTGACTCTCGTTAACATTTTATCTCTGCTACTCTGTTGAATCTGCCATTGTGTGTCACGCGTGGATTGCTTGGGTACCCATATCCACACCCCCCCCCACTGCCCCCGTTCCGTGTGTCTTGGCGTGCCTGTCCGCGCGCTTGCTTTGCCGCATTCTTGCACGCGTGCGTTTGTGCGTGCGCCTCAATCTTACACACACGTGCGTGCTGGCATGCGCGTGCACGTGTGTGCACTTGCCCCTCGCGCGTTCATCTGTCCCCATGCGTGCGTGAATCCATCGCCCTGTGCGCCTGCTTGAACGAATGCACGTGTGCGTCTGTGCGCGTGCCTGTATGCGTGCGTTCGTTCTTCCTTGTCGCCTGCGTCCATCCCCTCCCCCACTCCACGCATACGTGCGTGCGTGTGTGTGTGCGCGCGCACCCGCGTGCCCGCGCACGTCCGCACGTGCGCTGCGCATGATTTAACGGGCCAGTGTTCCCGGTGTGCCCTCGCTCAGCCTTTGCAAGCCCCGCGCTGACCCCCACACACAGCAAGCAGCAGCACCGACACCGCAGCCGCAGCCAGGAGCGCCGGTTCAAGCCGTTCAGCACGCCGTCGCCGCTGGTGAGGCACGCGCGGGCGACCCGGGCGGGCGCCGGACCGGCGTCGTCCGATCGTCGACCGCTCTTAAAAACGATGGCGGCGCTCTTGACAGACGGACGAGTTGGGGGAGTGATGGGGGGGGGGGAGGGGGGGCACCGGCCTGGGTTACTATGTAACGAGCTGGCAACAGGTTGGCAGGCGTCGCGCACGGGCAGTAAATGTGTAATGATTTTCCACGTGCCGTTGTTAGGACCATGACGTGGCCCAACCTAAAGAATCAACTGTGAATAATGAAACCGCCCTGTCCGTCGTACCGACTGGTACCGACCGGGCGACAGGATTGGTGGCGCGGTGGTGACGCTCGCGCCTCGCAGCTTGTAGGGCCTGGGTTTGAGTCCCGCCTTGGGGATGCCCTTCCATGTGCAGTTTACAACTTTTCTGGAAAAAGAGTCCTTGGACTCAGTGCGGCTCTCCTGGAATAAATAAGTGATTATTACGATGATGATTATTATTCTGCTATGATGATTTAAAACACAAGACGAGGATTGACTGTGGCCCCGCGTGTTTCCCGTGCAGGTGGAGCGGTTAAAGAAAGAAAAGCGGATCTCGTCTCCAGGCGCGGGGCTCAGCGCCTCGCCGATTCTGCGCCCTCCCCGGCGTTCCGAGCCCCCTCCCAGGTCCTCTCCCCCCCCTCCTCGGTAGTGCCCTCATCCCCTCTCTCACCCTCCCTCTACAGTCCTCGTCGTTGTAATCGTTATCATCATCGGCAACACATTTCCTAGCTACTGATAGAATTCTACGGTTACCGCAAAACGTGTGTTCTCGTAGACGATGCGACGATCCCGTGTTTGTGCGTTGGGTTAGGTCACGTGGCGCTAGCTTCATGTCGTCGTTAACCCACCGCCACCACCCGACCAGACTGCCCCGTTCACACGGGATTTTTGCACGGGCGATTTTTGTACGCGCGACCAATGCAATCGTCAAAAGTGTGTGACCCTCCTCCGCCTCCTCTTCCCCAACCGGTGCGTTGAGACTTTTCACGAACGAGTCCAACGTCGACGCCGCCACGACGTGTTACGGTCGGGTCGGTCGACGGTCCGGCACTCACCGATTCGTCCCTCCCCGCTCCACCGGCAGTCGGTCACCTCCGCATCACCCTCCCGGGGTGACTCGACATGGCCCCCCGGACGCCGGCACATTCGCCGCCTGTCGCAGGGGTTTTCGCGGTCTCGAATCCAGCTGGCCCGCCCCGGTTATATTACCGTGGGCGTGTTAAACCTCGACAGACGTTCACAGTCGCCCATGCCTGCGTCACGGTCCGAATCTGCCAAATTTGACAACGTTGCACAACGCAAATGGCTCGATCGGGATCACACGCAGCAACACATCGCCCCCGGCCGCTAAACTACTTGCACGCCGCGTCTTTAAAACTTAGCTCCTTCCTTCACGGTCATCCCCGCACTGTAAGAAACACGCGCGAATACCAAATGTGCTGGGTTACCATCGGCGCCGCGTCTGCTCGCCGCAGGTCCAGCCCGCAGGCCGGCGGCACCACCACGCCCGTGACGTCAGGCAAGACCTCGGGGCCCTTGAGAGCCAACCACCCGTCGCCAGCCGCCACCGCCGCCTTCGTGTCCTCCAAGCCACCGTCAGGGCCGCAAACACCGCGGCCCCGTGTCGACAGGAAGGACGTGAAGGAAGCGAAAGAAGCGAAGGAAGGGAAGGAAGGAAGGAAGGGAAGGACGCGAAAGAGAAGAAGGAGACGAAGGACAGGAAGGAGACGAAGGCCGAGAAGGAGCGAGTGAATGCCGCCACCGCCAAGGACGAGAAGAGGCCGGCCATTGCCAAGAAGCCCAAGTTGTCATCCCCCCCAGCGGCGGGGTCGAAGGTCGCCACGCCCAATGTGGCCGCGCCTGTGTCGCCGCTGCCGCTGCCGCCGCCGTCTTCACCACAGGCCGCCGGCGGGTACCGCGAGAAAGCGGCGGTGACGCCCGCGCCGGCGACGGAGCGACGAGGCGCCGATGGGGCACCGGCGGAAGTGGATGAAGCGCCGGCGGCGGTGGCGGCGGCACCAGCGCCGGTGCCGGTGGTGGAGGAGAAGGAGGAGGAGAAGCCGGGTGCCGAGAGAGTACGAGGAGAGATGATGCGTATGCCCACCATCGTCGGTACGCGCACCGTGTTTTTTTTTATTTATTACATTACATTTAAAAATGTATTTTTTTTGGGCAAAACCGCACGGCGCCCATCGCTGCCGACAAGGCAGACTTCTGTGTTGAATTGCGGCCCCTTCCTTCGTGATGAGCCTTGCTCTGTGGGAATGGCACAAATGCCAAGTTGACTTAGCACTGTAAACCAGCCGGCCAGGTGGCTCTGCAGGAGAGCGAAGCGGCTTGCAATTTAAAGGTTGCGACGAGTTTCTGACTGGGGGTTGACTCGGCCCCATCGTCACTCATCCCCCGGGGGTCGATAAAATGAGTAGAACTTTGCCGGGAAGTCAACAGTGGTTTGCGCAATGGGAGTCTTGCCGCTGTCATAGGAACGTGGAATTTTCACCACTAGCTCAGGGGCTGTAAGCAAGTGACGAGGACTGCCGCGGTGCCAATTTGAGCAGCAAGAAATCACTCGTGACATTTTCTCTTTTTAATTAGACAGCCCTTCCTACAGGCGGGGTTGATGTGACACTCCCATGACACTCACCTGGCCTTAAATGATTCACCACTTTCCCACCTGACTCTCACCAGTCATAGACTCGCCTGATTCTCACCGCTCACCAGTTCACGCAATCCTAGTGGGCAGCTTGTGTCCTCCAAAAGGAGCCACATGACAGGACTCGGAGAGGTTTTCACGTGTCAAATATTTGTTGCTCGTTGTCCTCCCACAGTCTGAATCTCACTTCCCCCAGACATCCATGCTGTCGACTCCCTGCCCACCTGTTCAAGTCCAGGCTCGAGACCCCTTCCCCATCTCCTCTGACCAAGACTGACTGACTGCCTCTCTCTCTCTCGCTGTCCCTCGCTCTTTCTAATTAATTTGCTCGCTCTTTCTGTACAGCGTGGTCCAGAGTAGAGTCCATTAAAGGGTTTCTGCAATTGTTATACATTTTTCCCTGCGTTGCTGTGTTTTTCTGCAGTTGGGAACAAAAAAAAAACGCGGATGAACCATTTCAGAATCGCTATCTATTACTTGACGAGTCCGAAGAGCTACGATGCTCTTTTTCACACACATCCAGTAGTTTCGCAGATGTCCAGTAGATTTACCAGTTACCGTGCCTAACGTGCCGACCTCACCCCTCTTTTCCCACAGTGGAAGAGGCCCCTCCTGTGGTCGACAGTGACGAATCGGAAGAGCCCTCGGCTACCGGGTGGTTTGACGAGACCGCCGCCGCCGGCACCAAACCCCCCACCGTCTCCTCTCAAGAGGCGCCGGCGGGCGGTAAAGGGCAAGGAGACCAAAGCCCTGTCGACGGCAAACCGTCGCCCAAAGAGCAACCCGCCGACGACGTCGCCAAATCGGCCGAGACGACGGGGCCCGCCGAAAACTGCGCGGCCGGCGGAGGCGGAGGCGGCGGTGGCGGCAACCGCGACGGCAGGCTGTGGCGGTGGCGGCAACCGCGACGGCCACCGCGGTGACCAAGACTCCCAAAAAGTCCGGAGCGGCGGAGGGCGATGCGGCACGGCCGAGCGCGGCCACGGAGGAGGCCACGACGCGGACGCCGGGCGGCGGGAAGGGTCGCTCGGACGAGGCCAAGGCGTCGTCGTCGGGCGGCGGCGGCGGTGGCGGCGGTGGGAAGGGTCTCGCAGGGAGCACCAACGCGGAGGACGCGACACGGGCCCTGGCCGAGAAGCGCAAGCTGGCGCGCGAGCAGCGCGAGAAGGAGGAGCAGGAGCGCATCGCTCACGCCGAAGCCGAGAAGTGACGACCGCACGATTGCTCGCTCGCACTCGCTCACGTGCTCTTACGCACTCGCATAAGTTCAACACTCGCCCACGTAAATGCAGATGTCCCGGTCTACGGACGTTGGCATTTAACGGCGCCCCCCTCCCTCCGCTCTCGGCAGGCGCATGAAGGAGGAGATCGCTCGCCGCAAGGCGGAGGAGAGGGCACGGCGTGAGGAGGAGGCGCGTCGGCTGGAGGAGGAGCGCCGGGTGCAGGAGGAGGAGGAGCGGCGGCGAGCGGAGGAGGACCGCGAGAGGCGGGAGATTGAGGAGCGGGAGCGGCAGGTGGAGATACAGAAGCAGGTGCGCGTCCGTGCCCGATACGCACGTCACTCGCGTGTTTCTGTGCGTCCGTATGCATGTGTGCGTGTGTGGGGAGCGGTGACGCAGTAGCTAGCGTGCTGCGCTACGGATCCCTGATGACCCATATTTACTTCCCACTCACGGCCAACATGAGTGGACGAATAGCCGAACTGGTCCTGCTCCTCTTGTAGGTCAACTCTGGTGCTGTGTGGAATGAACATCGCGACCGAGGAGACAAAGGTGGCTGGGCGTGCTACTGGCCACCGACCCCCTCGTGTGCCTTGCTGCCCTTAATAGGTGCTTCTCACTAACGGCGCTTGCCCCACCAGTCTGTAACGGCTACGCGGGGGATCTTTGTGTGTGCGTGCGACAGAGGGAGGAGGCAGAGGTGCGGGCGAGGGAGGAGGCTGAGAAGCAGCGCGTGGAGCGCGCTCGCCAGGCTCACAAAGAGGAGCAGGAGCGGCTCGAGAGGAAAAAGGTGCCGCCTGCTCGCTCCACGCACCTCTCCGACTTGCAGCAACTCGCCCCTCTCCACTCCCCTCCACGTGCTGTCCTACCTCTCAACTCTCATCTCAGTCCACTCCCCATAACACACTCTCCCACCTCTCCCCTCTCATCTCACTCCACTCCCCATAACGCACTCTCCTACCTCTCCCCACTCATCTCACTCTACTCCCCTCCACAGCACTCTCCTACCTCTCCCCTCTCATCTCAATCCACTCCCCTCCACGCACTCTCCTACCTCTCCCCTCTCATCTCACTCCACTCCCCTCCACGCACTCTCCCACCTCTCCCCTCTCATCTCACTCCCCTCCCCATAACGCACTCCCCCACCTCTCCCCTCTCATCTCAATCCCACTCCCATCCATGCACTCTCCTACCTCTCAATTCACTCTACTCCCCACAACGCACTCTCCCACTAATTTCGACGAAAGCTTTTACAAATCTGAATCGCCCATAGCATTTGCCACGACAACCCTTCCCATGTATCCACTTTGAATCGTAGCTTTCTTAGCGTTCACCAGTTGTTCACTAAGCCTTGCGTCGTGTCTCTCTGTCTGCAGCGTTTGGAGCAAATTATGAAGCGGACAAGGAAATCGGAACCCAACAAGGAGGTACATCTGGGGCGAGGGGCACGGGGGGCGTGGAAATGAAAACTACCTTTGGCTCTGTAACAATTCAGTCCCGTGGGTGTAGGGATATAGGCGTGCAACGATGCTGCAATTGATGTTGTTGGTGCTGTTGCTGATGCCTGTATGGTGCTGATGATGATGATGGTGATTGTGGTGGTGATGGTAATGCCAGTACTCACGATGCGCATGATGTTGACAACGCCAGGCCCTGACTGTGCGGTCGCGTGCGTTTGTGCCGAGTGCGTTTGAGCAGAAAGAGGGGAAGGATATTGAGGATGCTCCAGATCAGCAGAGCAACGGTGACACGGGAGACTCGCCAGGTAAAGTCTGCAAGCATAAACTAAACTTTTTTAATTTACCAAGTAAGGCCCACTGAGCTATATAGCTAGCTCTCTTTCAGGCGTGACCCGGCGACAAATGATCGATCGACAAATTGCATAGCAACCAAATACTCTCAATGTATGTTGATTATAAATGTGGAGGGTAAAAGCGGAGGACCCAGAGAAAAATCCACGTGAACTATTTGTCTTTTGTCAACGTGACACTTTTTTGCTGATTTGCCGTGTCGGGTGGTGGAGGGTCACGACACATTTATAAATAACGCGATCTAACCCAAAAACGTTTATTATGAACTGAGCAGGCCTATTACAGAGCCACCTCTTCCGTGCCATCGGTGATGTGTCGCCGATTCAGCATGGTGAACTGGGTATCATCTTCTACCCTTTGTTTGCCTCTAATTTACTGAACTGGTCGTAATTATCATTCATAATTAGCTACTTTTGGGTTGGATCACCGTGAAGATAATTTGCACATTTTCAACAATAACCCTCCTAACTATCCAACAATTGAATCTAGTTTTCACATCGTTGGCAAGAGTGTCGATCTCGCGAATGCGTCTCCTACCCCTGTCGTCCTCCACGCTTGAGCGCCTCGCCGTGTTCAAACGACGGGGAAGTTGCTGCGGTCGACTGCGTAGACGCGCCGGCTAAAACGGAGGCCGTGGCACGTGCGGTGCCGGTGGGGTGACCGCGTTTGCAGGGCTCCTGAGCTTGAACGGACAGACGCATGCGCGGGAGGCGCCCACCGGGAACGGCAGCGCGGCAGTCGGAAGCCTGACCACGGAGGGGAGGTGAGGCCACGCACCGACCGAGCGGGGCGTGCGCGGCTCTATGAATCATTCGTGCACGCGGCTCCCTGAATGTATCGCACGCCTGGCTGTGTATGAGTCGGACACGCGCCTCGATTAATGACCCACGGACACGCGGCTCAATTAACGGATCACACAGCTCTGCCACACGGTTATTCAAGGGGAAATTATTCGTTTTTAAGTTGGATCTTCCCACCCACCCTGTGACGCGTGCATACCTGCCCCTTCGCCCCCCACACTTCTGCCACCCCCCCCCCTGCACCACCCCGTATCTCTCTCTTGTCCTCTTTCCCTCTCCGCCCCCCACACTCCCGCTCTCTCGCCCTCCCTCTCCAGCAACGGGCGAGACTTCGAGGAGCTGATCGACCTCGCGATGGAGCCGCGGTCGATGAAGGCGGCGGTGACGAACGAGAGCGGCGACGCTCCAGCCGACGCCGTCGGCAGCGCGACGACGACGGCACCGCCGCCAAACCCCCCGCTCATCGCCTTCGAGGAGAACGGAGACTCGTTGGCCTGAGGTGCGGCACAACTCGCCCCATCACTTACCCGCCTTTCACCATTAACTCACAAACTATTTTTATTTGACCAGGCGAGGCCACCGAGCTATGTAGCTCTTTGTCAGAAGCGACCTCGCTTTCGCAAATGATAGCTCAGCGAAGCGGCTTATCGTCACCACGTGGACATTTACAGCGGCCAAATGCTCTGAATGCGTGTCGATTCTAAATGCGTGTCGATTCTAAATGTGGAGGGAAAAAACGAAGGACCGGGAGTAAAAACCGCACATCCGCGGGGATGGAGGGAGACACCGTAGGCGTGAGGGTCGGTATCGAACCCACGACCTCCTGTGGGGTCAGCGGCGGGGCTCGTAACGTCGCGCAGTAAACACTCGACCCCTTTCTGTTGCTTTGCTCTTTTCGCGTCCTACCCCACCCCTGTCGCCTAATCGCGCGCCGTTCCGTGTTCGCTTTTCTCTCTCCGTGCGCCACCTTCCCGCTAGGACGGAGGCGAGGAACGGACGATGTCTGCCGACGTTGGAGCCGCCGGCGCTGTCCACCGCTCGCAGGGAACCGGCGTCTCCTGCGCTCGGACACCCACTGTTTATTTTTTTTTTATGCCCCCCGCCCGTTATCGTTTTGAGTGTCGACTGTCACGCTTCATCCTTCGCCACCGCGCCGCAAATCCGTCGCGCGTCGTTTTGCTGCTGGGAAAAATCCATGGACGCGTCACCCGAGTTGTGAATGTAGTTGAAGACGGAAGCAGAGAAGAGCAACGAAAAATAGATTGGGGGTGTGGGGGGGTTGGGGGGGAAACCGTAAATGTAAATGAAAACGATCAGTTTAAAAATAATAATCTGTTTTAAGAAAAGCAGAACTCGAGTAAGTAAGCGGGGAAAAAACGAAAAGGAACACGATTGTAAATATTGTCAATGTAAAATTATTGTAGAAGTTGAATATTCTCTCTTATCTCTGTCGCTCGTGAGGATTTACTTGTGAAGCTGTGTACCACAGTGCTGTATAGCGGGGCTCTCGTCACTCGGGGCTGTTCAGACCAACACTAAACGCGGCCGGGCTGGCCGGCTGTCCCCTCCCTCTCCGCCGCTGGCCGCTTTGCGATCTGCTGCTGCGCGTGGGGCCGTGGGGCCGTCTATCCGCTGGCCGTCTGCGAGCCGTCGTGATGCTCGATGGCGCAAGCGGCGTGCCGTTAGGCGAGCGCGTTGGGTGTGGCTGACGCGCCGCATCAGTTGTCAACCGCCCCGCAACGTTCACCGTCGCCTCTACAACCCCCCCCCTGGTTTTTTGTCCCCCCACTGGCACACCGGAGCCCAGCCAGCACGCAGGGAACAGGGCGGTTTCCCACTGGCTCTTTGCAGAGCCGAGCCAGAACCTGAGCCATACTTTTGAGTTTGACTCGGGGTCAAGCAGCGCCAGGGGCGGACCTAACGACGCATTCACTGTGCGCGTCGTCACCGTGTCATCCCCACGCGTCTCCATGCGTTAATTTCGCGCGCGACGTCGGGTTACACCGAGGACGCCGCGTCCGGGCGCTGTGTCGCACCCCCGACTAGCACGGTTGGCTATGTACGGTGCAAAAGAAGTTCGACGTGCAGACGTCTTCCACTCGTTCACCGCACGTGACGCCGGCGGCACGGCTCTGCTTCTGCAGTGGAAAAATAACCCCCCCGGCGCCTCCCGAGCCATGCCGGGATGGCTCGGCGTGGCCCCAGCACGGCTCGGTTGTGCCAGTGGAAAAGAAGCAGGTGCCACCACCACCGCCCTTCCTGGGTCTGTCTCACAGTCCCACAACCCCCCCCTTCCCCCCCCCCCCCCCCCCCCCACCGCGGGTTTTGCACTTTGAAGACGGAGGTTGAAGATTTACCGCCCTTACGTGTATTTAGGGTAACGTTTTAAGAGTTAGGCTGACGGTTTAGGCTTTGTTGGGAGGTTAGAGTGGAGCGTTAAGGCGTGGGGGGTTTTGGTCGGGTTGATACCGTCAAAGCGAGGAGGGTAGGTGTTGAATATACTCGTTGAGAGTTAACGTTATATTTTTTCGGGGTCATGGAATGTATTTTACAGATGTGGACGGAGTTGCGATTACTTTTTCGAGAAGCTCGCAAGATGAAACATGGTCTCCAACCCTCGTGACACCACCGCCGCCGCGCACCACCGCACTCGCGTCACGCCCCACCGGGGAGGCGTGAGCGCTCGGACGCGATGAGATGGGGGCTGGGGGGGGGGGCAGTGGGGAGTTACGCGTCGGCCAATAACATCGAGGCAGTGTCGTCGCTAATCCCGGTCGTCCGACGATGGTTTTCCGTGCGCTTGACCGACGGAGGTCCGGCGTCACCGCGGTGCCGGCGGGGGATGAATGTGCGCCGTTCCGCACGAGTGACGGATTGAAACCGCTTGCGTCATCGGCGCAATCGCCACCATCACGCTGCTCGTGGAAACGGGCGGCATGGTCTGTCGTCGCGCCGTGATGATGATGCTGTGGTTGGTGTGCACACGCAGACATGCGCGCACACACATGCTCTCGCACGCACGCACTCACGCGCGCCGGTGGAGTGTTGCCGTGAGCCAGGTCGTCATAAATAGCCACCAAACATGGACACTGAGATTTCCAATGTCTGGTGGTGATTCGTTTATCGAGACCGCCTGGTGGTGGCACTCCAGAGCTCCCTCTGTGAGGAGGCCTTTGCGCCAGCAGTGACGCAAGCAATTGCAGGGCTGCGCCTTTAACATTTGTAGGACACTCACGACATTTAAAACGATGAGAAATGAGAGAAAATGCCTCTGCATGCCTCCCACCGTTCTCAGCAGAACTCGTGAAATGTTTTAAATGCTCTCTTCTTCACTTTGTCAAGATATCGGTTAAGGCGGTCTATAAATGGATCACCCGTACGTTATTAGTCAATCGAACCAGCGATTGGATTTCTCGCTGAATATTCAATGGGCATCGACGCGGGCGTGTGGGCCACGTGATATGAGTAGCCACAGCCATCGAAGGCGCGAGAGGTATGGCGAGCGCGATGTGCCGTGCCGGGTTCCCAAGATACATTTGAAATGTAAGTCCCAGACCTAACATTGGGACGTTTTCCATAACCCGTCCTGATTGCCCGCCTTTTGGGGAGAGAGGTAACGATATTATTTATGCTTCGTTTAAATGTATAATTGTTTTCGTCTCGTTGATAACTTGCTAATTATCGTTGTGCTGATGCAGCATTTGAATAACGGGAGGTCCACATGCAGCAACAACAGCAGCAACCATAGGTATCGCCGACGGGGGAACACCTTCGAATAGCTTCGAGACCCAACGACTCTGCCCTCTACGGATGAAATTCTTGGTCGATCGACAAACAATCGATTCGCACGCTTGACGATGACGCGCGGGGTCTTGACGGAACCCCGCGCGTGTCAAGAGTTGTGAGTTGTCTCCGATGCCTCGGATACGCCGCGCGTGATGGGAGACGCTGCTGGGTTGGGGGGGGGGTGCCCGACTCGGGAGCGTGCGACCTGCAAGACGCAATGTCGAACGCCGCAGGGGGGCCGGCAACCAAATTGGCAAGAAGAGCCACGGTTTTTTTTTCCGGACGAATTCGGTGCGCAAAAACTCTAAATGTCAAAGAGCCGCAATGCATGCGAATGCAAACACAGACACGCACCAGGTGTCACGAAGCTGTCTGTAAAGAACTGCACGCGCCTCCAGAGCTGCAGGTTGGCTGAACCCCCCCCCCCCGCACCGGTCTAACGGAGACGGACGACGACGCATCGGTGATGGCGGCGGCGGCGGGTGGGGGCGAAAGCACGAATCGACCCCAGGGGGGCGCCCCCGATCCGTGACCGCGGGGTCGCTTGCGACGCGTTCCGGATCGCCGCCGCCGCTGCCTCTGGGCTCGGTGGCTCCCACGCGCACTCGACGTCTCCTCTCTGTTTAACGCGGACGGAAAGAACAAAATATGGATGCGCGTCTCAAAATCGGTTTCACGACTCGCGTTTCGCCGAATCCTCCTTTGGGACGAGTCTCTACTCGGTTGCCGTTCGAACATCCACCCCCTTCGCCATCCCCTCTCCCCCCTCTCGCCCCTTAATCAGTCGCCACGGCGATGAACGTGCACGCTGTGGGTCACCCCGCGGGTTGGGAGCGCCGTGCTTTTGCGAGCCACGCCGCGTGCCACTTTGCTCCGCGTATTTAGGCAACGGCCAGGTGTGTGCGTGCCAGGGTGTGTGTGTGTGTGCCAGGTGTGTGCGTGTCAGGTGTGTGTGTCAGGTGTGTGTGTGCCAGGTGTGTGCGTGCCAGGTGTGTGCGTGCCAGGTGTGTGTGTGTGTCAGGTGTGTGTGTGCCAGGTGTGTGCGTGCCAGGTGTGTGTGTGTGTCAGGTGTGTGTGTGCCAGGTGTGTGCGTGCCAGGTGTGTGCTTGTGTCAGGTGTGTGTGCGTCAGGTGTGTGCGTGCCAGGTGCGTGTGTGTGTCAGGTGTGTGCGTGCCAGGTGTGTGCGTGCCAGGTGTGTGGTGGTGTGTCAGTGTGTGCGTGCCAGGTGTGTGTGCGTGCCAGGTGTGTGTGTGTGTCAGGTGTGTGCGTGTGTCAAGTGTGTGTGCGTCAGGTGTGTGCGTGCCAGGTGTGTGTGTGTGTCAGGTGTGTGCGTGCCAGGTGTGTGCGTGTGTCAGGTGTGTGTGCGTCAGTTGTGTGCGTGCCAGGTGTGTGTGTGTGTCAGGTGTGTGCGTGCCAGGTGTGTGCGTGCCAGGTGTGTGCGTGCCAGGTGTGTGCGTGCAAGGTGTGTGCGTGCCAGGTGTGTGTGTGCCAGGTGTGTGCGTGCCAGGTGTGTGCGTGCCAGGTGTGTGTCAGGTGTGTGCGTGCCAGGTGTGTGCGTGCCAGGTGTGTGCGTGCCAGGTTGTGTGGTCAGGTGTGGGCCAGTGTGTGCGTGCCAGGTGTGTGCGTGCCAGGTGTGTGCGTGTGTCAGGTGTGTGTGCGTCAGGTGTTTGTGTGAATACGCGTTCAGGTGTGTGTGCACCAGGTGTGTGTGTGCCAGGTGTGTGTGCCAGGTGTGTGTGCAGTGGTGATCCCACGCTGCTTGTACTACGAACCCGCCGACCCGAGTCTTTTTTTTCTCTGATTCTCGCTCACAGCCAACATCGGTGACGAATATCTGAACCGCTCCTGGGCGTCCGCTAGGTCGACTCAGCCATTAAATGAGTACCCGGTGCGGTGTGTAAACAACAGTCGCTGGGGAGACAAAGGCGGTCCGGGTGTGGTACTGGCCCATACCACCTCCTCGTGTACCGTACCAGCCTTCGTTGGTGCTCGCGAAGAGCACTTGCCCCAGCAGTCTGTTAAAGGCTACACGGGGGGGGGCGGACCTTTGTATGTTTATGTGAATATGCGTGAGCGTGTGTGCCCGTTTGGTGTACAGGAGTGTGTCGGTGTGTGAAGGTTTTGTGTTGACGCGCGGCGTATACAATTAAACGTGTTCAGGTGTGTGTAGGCAACAGGTGGTGTGCACCCAGGGGGTGCTGCGAAGGTGTGTGGAGGTACAGGCGTGTAGGGGTGTTTACCCCCTATGCGTGTGTGTGTGTGTGTGTTGTCGCGCCCGTGTGTTTGCTCGGGAGGTCCGTGAAGGAGAGCGTTCCCCACGTGCTCTGTGTGCAGGTTAGACGTATTTTCAGGTGAGCCCAGGTGCTCTCAAATCTCCGTGGACGTGTTCGTATGATTGTGTAGGCTTGTGCGTTTGTGTGTG
The DNA here is from genome assembly GCF_015708825.2 of Lethenteron reissneri. NCBI lineage: Eukaryota > Metazoa > Chordata > Hyperoartia > Petromyzontiformes > Petromyzontidae > Lethenteron > Lethenteron reissneri. Next base: position 4,279,044 of record NC_083784.1, read on the forward strand.
TGCATGCACGTGTGTGTGTTTATATACGCGATGAGCGGTAGGGCAGTGGTTAGTGAGCTGCGATACGAAAATGGCAACCAGAGTTCAAAACCGCGTGTCACGACCAATAAGTGGCGAATATTTGAACCGGTCCCTGGGGTCTCTTCGGTCTTTCGACTCGGCTTTGAATGACTTGCCCTGGTCCGCGCTGTGTAACTAGCAGCACTGGGGAGACAAAGGCGGCCGGGAAAGCGTGGTGCTGGCCACGCCATCCTCTCGCGTGCCGTGCCGGCATTCATACATGGGGTGTGCTCGTTCACAGCACGTACCCGAAACGGTCTGTTGAAAGGCGACACGGGGCTTAGGTGTGTGTCTCTCTCGCACGTTTGCCGGAAGGCGAAAATATTGGCTACAACTGGAAATGCAAATCCCTGTATCGCGGTGGTCAGGGGTTATCTGCTATGTGTTGTACTGTGTGTGTGTTTCTTGTTGTTACATGTACACACACGCGCGCACACGCGCACACGTGCACAATGTGCAGGACTTTAAATTTCTCACTGGATATTTGTGTTGTTGTTACCCGACCACTGGCTGTATATTCCCCGATGTCACGGGGTAGCCACGAGCACAGCGAGAGAGAGAGAGGGGCTATACTGGACGTGGTCGACGCGCCGTGCGCGGGGAAATGTGTGTTCGGTTTCTCGACCCAGACAGACCCGGCTGAGATGTTGAGTCCTGCATTACAGTGTTGGAAAATGGGAATTTTTTTTTGTTTTTTGTTTTAAATCACTTGATAAATACATACGTACATATCATTCGTCGCACGTAATATAGATATTTAAAGTTAGGAGAGAACGCATACATGCATTAAAAACAGCACGAATACATCGGTTAAGTACAGTCCAGACGTGTTGGGGCGAGTGCTATGAGCGGGCAGAAGAGGCTATGAAGGCCGGCACGCCATACAACGAGCTGGTGGTCAGCACCACGCCTCCCGGCCGCCTTTGTCTCCCCAGTGCTGATTTTTTTTTTACGCCGCACCAGGTGCTCATTTGAAGTTGGTTAGACCTAGGGGAGACTCCAGACCAATATGTGCTGTTGATGTGCATAAGCGTCGGTGTGTAATGTGTGGGGTAGCTGCAGTGTAGTGGTTTGCGCACTGCACTACGAACCTGGCGACCCGAGTTCGATTTCCGCCGTCAGGGCCAACAACGGCGACGATTATCTTAGCCGGTCGTGGGCCCTTCCCGAGATCAACTTGCCCTCAAATGAGTACCTGGTGCGATGCATAAACATAGCCACTATAGCCACTTAGGGAGACAAAGGCGACCGGGCGTGGTGTTGACCCCCCCTCCCCCCTCGTGTGGCGTTCAGGCCTTTATCGGTGCTACTCGCTAACAGCACTTTTCCCCAACAGTCTGCTAAGGCTACACGGGGGGGTCTTTGTTTATGTGTGTAAGTGAGTTCTCGGTTTTAGCGTTAAATACGCTGGGGGGGGGGGGGGGGGTGACACTGTAACCCAAAGATAATCTAAACGATGCGTCGATTCATCGTTTAACATCCACGCGATACGTGTACATAACACGCGTTAAGATAAAAAAATATATACAAGTTGGATATAAAAAAAACACTCAGCGGTTCACGCCACGGATGGGTTGACGAAACGACCCACTTGCTGTACTTGCCATCTCATTAACCGTCGTTAATCGTTGATGGATTTAAAATCACAACGGCGATTAAATGAACTCCCATCGGGCATTCGCGCCCTGAAACGACAACGCGTTGTGATGAGTCGAGCGATATTGGTAACCGGCAGTGATCGATTTCTGCCGATTTGTCTGAACTCTCAAATGTTTCTTTTTATTTTCCCCAGGTAAGGCCCCACTGAGCTATCTGCTGTAGCTCTCTTTTTTTCAGAAGCGAACTGGCCACAACTAATAGCTGGACGAAGTGGCTCATCGTGTAGCAATGTATAGCAGCCAGAGATGCTCTAAGCGCACGTTGATTCTAAACGTGGAGGGGGAAAACCGGAGGACCCGACGAAAAATCCACGCGACCACGGGGAGAGAGAGAGAGAGGGACACGCAAACCTCAAAATATACAGCGGGCGTCAGGGTCTGGAATCGCTGAAACCAACGACCTCCTGCATAACCAGGCGAGGTAGTTAACATTCTCGCCGCCCGTGTAGCCATCATTTGTCGTGAACGGTTCGAGACGACGTCCCTCCCGATGCGAGCCTCTTCCCCGCCGTGAACGCGTGACGCGGAGTAGGACTTCGCGTCTCGTTGCTGCAATAGCGGAGAGTAACGAGATTCTGCGGCTCCCACTCGCCGAGCATTTACCGATCTCTCTCTCTCTCCGTCTCGTGGTGGTTCAATGTTCTTGTTGCCGCGTTAGACTTGTAGTAGAAGTGAGTTGCCTCTATCGGAGGAGGGGAGGAGGTTGGTTAATTCATTATTATGATCGTTGTTGTTGTGGTCGTATGGCAGTGATGAAGGCTCGTTACAGAGCCTGCCTTTTGCTCGCTTGGTCGTGGCGAGTGTGCACGTGTGTGCGTGTGTTACAGACGAGTTATCGAACACGTTAACTAACCAACACGCCAAGACAACGTAACTAACGAGACAAAACCTGCAACGTCTGTATGTAATAATAAAAGTGTACATGTTTGCGCCCACACTCTTAAATGCCCATATTTCCCCCCCCTCCTATCCCCCCCCCCACCACCTTTGTATCTATACCTCATTTTTTTGCTTTCATTTTTACGTAGCTTGCTGTCTGACACTTCTAAACGCTGCAAGGATTTGACAATACTGAACTGTTAAACAAAATCTATAAACGACAATAATGATGACACGTGGGAGGTCACCGAGTGCTGCGATTGGGGGTAACACCAACCCACACGGTGCTTCGGCACACGACAAGAAGATGCGTTGGGGGTCCTGCCCCGAACCACCCCCCCATGCCCCCCACAGCTCCCTGTGCCCCCCCCCCTCGCCTCGGTTCGTGTTCCCGACGACGATGACAACACGCGTGCGTCGCTGGGAGCACGCGCCGTTGTCGAGGCTCGAGTCGAGTCCGTCACGCGGGCTCCCGACTCCCGATTTTGACCCTTACGATGGCAAACACCCGAACCACAACCACCCCTCGCCCCACCAACTTCGTCGGGTAGAGCTGTAGGACATGGGCAACAGACTGCTGGGGGGGAGGGGCGGTAATCGAGCAGAAGGAAGGAAGGGAAAGTCGCTGGCGAATTAACACCGCGCGTTTTGATCATCGCCGTCGACCGTTCATTGTGACGTCCATCCATCCACCTCCATCTTTCGGCACGTGCTCGCCCGCAGAGGACGTCACAGCGGGTGCATGGATGTCCCCCCCTCCCTCCGCCTTCCCAAGCTGGTTGTGAAGCGCACACGTGTGCACGTGGCATGTGCGTCCTGTGGTGAATTTAAAAAAAACGCTGGCGAATTGCCACCCGTCGTCTTTGTGGCTCGACGGGTGTGCGGGCGAGTAACGCGCTCCGTAGTTGAATTAACGCGCTCGCTTCTTCGAGGACTTGCTGCTGCTGCTGGCTTGCGTTTAGTTAATTGTCTCGTCGTTTAAATAGCGCGGCGCCCGCCCGCGACTGTCGTTTGCGCGTGACGTGAATTCGTGACGGCATGGAACCCCCCCCGGCCCACTGCACGGGAACACGCACGTGCACGAAGACACGCGTAATGTTGATAATACGAATAATAACACCAATAAATAAAAAGACTGTCCCAAACTGCTGTTGCTGTGAGTGTGTGATGCGAGCGGGGACCGTCTGTGATGTGACGTTGGCGCTACGATTGGGGAGAAGACACGGTCGCACTTTTGTTGGGCCGATTTACAGCTGTGGGAAAAGGGGATCTCAGACGGAGCTCTGTGATATCCGCTTCCGCGCACCCTTGTAGGGGTGCACGGACTGCCCTGCGCTGCGAGAGTTGTAGGCTTTTAGTTTCGTCGACACAAGCGTACGAGCATAAATAGTATTAAAGAAACATCTCACGTGTGACCGTGGTCACACTATAAATCATGAAGTAGCGCGTGGATTTGCTGAAGCCTTGCGTGCGGACGTGTGAGCGTTATCCTCTCTCTTGTGGCCTCCTTGCGGTGCGGTTTCCTCCCACGTGCAAAACGTCAGTTCAATATTGACTAAAGGTCCATATTAACCACTGCACTATGTGTAGGTATATACTGGTAGGAACCTCCTGGTTACACCAGCCCACAGGGGATTATTGTGTCCGTCGTGCAGGGAGGGGCTGGGTGGGGAGGGGAGGGTGGGGCTGGGTGGGGAAGGGAGTGACTGGCCACCCCTTGGTGCCCTTATAAAACTCAACGTTTAACCAACTCACGCCGGCTTGTGCCCGCCCTCACAGTCGGGCATATTTGCGGAATACACCACGCCGCCGTTGACCCTGGCCATTGACCGAGCAACCCAACGTTCCTACCAGCTCCCTCCGCAGGAATGTGTTAAATACAGAAACACAACGTACCCAGGACCCTGCCAAGGGTGATGATTGCGAACGAGCGTGGCATTGTCTGAACTATCCCCTTGCTGTGGATTGTAATTTTTCGTTTCTATTTAATGAGCGTTCTGCGCACGCAATTTAGAGTTGAACTATTGCAACAAAACCCCCAATGCCTCGCTACCCCCCCGCCCCCCACGGTTGGGGAATTACAGGGCACGTGGCACGCGAAGCGATGAAACGCCACTGCTGCCCCCCGCCCGTCCTCCGTGTATCACACGTTGGGTTTTTATTTAATGATTAAACATCTTTCTGGGGTGTTTTTAGTTTTCTCTCAATGCATTTCAAATTGCGCTGTTGGCATCGTTGCCGGATGGCGGCGGCTAAGCTGCACGCGGCTGCCTGTACTCCAGCACTGTTGCTGCAACGAGGGTTGGTGGGTCACACACAGACATGCTGTGAAACTCCCTGGGCTCGCCAGGAAAAGGAGGGACAGAGAGTGGACTGATATCCATCTGTTTCCATCTGTACGGGGATCGAGTGTTGCCCCCTCCCCTCGCGCGCAAGGCGTGGGTTTCCTTCGGGTGCTCCGGTTTCCTCCTACACAGGTGAATAATAAACACGACTCGTCATTCGTAGGCTGAAAACATCTTAAAATATGAAAAAATTAACCCTCGTGAAATATATTTCTGGTACTTGGCGTAGCTGTCCTAGAAAAATACGCAAATGATATTATTGTGATGTCCCATTGCGAGTCGTGACATCACCGCCTGTTGGAGAACAGGCCAGTGGAAGGTGACACCGCAGAACTACTTCTGAGGCCTCGGCAATTAAACTATGAACTATAGTTTATTTGACCAGGTAATGCCCACTGAGCTACGTAGCGACCTCGCCACAAATGATGACCCAGCGAAGTGGCTCATCGTCGTGCTGGAAATGCATAGCAGACAAACAACTCGAAACGCGCGTTTATTAATGTGGAGAGGAAGGAAAAAAACGAGAAAAATCCACGCGACCACGGGGAGAGAGAGAGACAGGCAAACTCCAAATAGACAGTAGCAGGCGTCAAGGCCGAGATCGAAACCCACGATCTCTCCTTGCATACCAGGCGGGGCAATTCGCATGTCCGAGCCACCGCTGCGGCTCCCACTTACTTGCCCCCCCCCCCCCCCCTGCAGCTTGCCACCGCTGCCACTGCGGATGGAGCGAGCGAGAGAGTCGTGCTGTGCGGTGTGGCACGAGACAAAGCGATGGGGTGGTGGTGGTGGTGGTGATGGCGTGGTGGGAGAATTTCGCTCGGCAGTGTCGATTGGAAAATCCAAATATAAACGCCACGTGCCGAAGAGGAGGAGGCCTCACAACTGTGCGTGTGGCACATGCGGGTGCTGTGTGTGTGTGCGTGTTGTGGGTGTGTGTGTGGGGAGCGGCAGTGCTGTGGTTAGCGCAACGCTGCGCTAAGAACCACGGCAACCCGAGTTCGATTCCCGCTCACGGTCCTGGGCCTACCCTAGGTGGACTCGGCCTCAAATGAGTACCTGGTGCGGTGTGTAAACATAGCCGCGAGGGAGGAACCTCCTGGTTACACCAGCCCACAGGGGGTTATTGTGTCCGTCCGTCATGCAGGGAGGGGCTGGGTGGGGAGGGAGGGGCTGGGTGGGGAGGGTGGGGAGGGTGGGGAGGGGCTGGGTGGGGAGGGTGGGGCTTGGTGGGGGGGAGTGGCTGGTCACCCCTTGGTGCCCTTATAAAACTCAACGTTTAAGCTACTCACGCCGGCTTGTGCCCACCCTCACAGTCGGCCATATTTGCGGAATACACCACGCCGCCGTTGACCCTGGCCATTGACCGAGCAACCCAACGTTCCTACCAGCTCCCCACGCAGGAATGTGTTAAAGGGGCCGTAAATAAATAAATAAACATTTAAACTAATTTTTACTTGCACAGTAAAGTAATTGTATTTTCTCATTTGCTATACGGCCAGATAATACGACAAATCGCTAACCTTAAACACCCAGTCATTCATTAAACTTGAAGGCGGTATAGTACTATAGTAATAGAGCAAGTGCAGAATCACTGAAGCGGAATTGTTAGCTTGAAAGCATTTAGCGCGGGGGCCCTTGAATGTGTGGGGCCCGTAGCTACACGTGTAGCTACTTGTGCTACGAGTATTATTCGTCACTGGGCACAATGCACGCACACAGACGACACTGCTGTGGATAAATGTCAGACATGACCCAATGTGCTTGGAATGTATGCAATTTAATTCATACGCACACAGAGATAAGACAAAGACAGTGATCCCCCGTACAGCCTGAGCAGACCGTCGGAGCAAGTGCTGTTAGCGAGCACCTATGAAGACCGTAACGGCTCTCACCTTTGTCTCTAGTGCAGCGGTCGGGAACCTATGGCTCGCGAGCCATATATGGCTCTTCCGGTGACGGCATATGGCTCCCAGACAATTTTGAGTTGGAATAAAAAAAACGAAAAATCAGTTTGGAACTGATTTTAAAATACTTGTGATATTGTTTAATACTACTGTGTCATTTAAAAGTAAACAGAAATTAGTTTTGAAGATACATTTCACGGGTCACGCCTGCTTGAAGCTCAACCTCACCACGTATGAACCAGACTACAAGGCCATCAGCAAAACCATGCAGCACCAGAAGTCGCATTAAAAGTAAGACATATTTCATGTATTATACGTTAAAAATACGTTATGGCACTCAATGAAATATATTTAGAAATATTTAGCTTTTATGGCTCTCCCAGTCAAAAAGGTTCCTGACCCCTGCTCTAGTGACAATGTTCACACACACCGCACCAGGTTCTCATTTAAGGCTGACTCCACCTAGGGAAAGGCCTAGGACCAGTTCAGAATCGTCACTTGACGCGTTGGTCTTGAGCGGCGATCGAAACTCGGCTCGCCGGGTCTGTAGCGCTGCGCCCTAATGCACGACACTACCGCTCCCCCGCCACAGACATGCGCCACAGGCACGCCCCGGTGAATCTTCGACAGGCTGTCGACAAAACGCGGGGGATGTGGGTGCCTCGCCCCGGCTCTCAAGGCCGGCGTGAGTCCACAAAGGCTGCGGCGTGGATACCGTGCAGGAGTAATGCTGACCCCCCCCCCCCCCCCCCCATACGTATTGTACGTCATTAAGAAGCGCAGCGCAGCGGTTTGATGAACTCGTAACTAATTCTAGATTTGAAGCTTTCGTGACTGCAAGGATTCATACTCTTAGGTTTTTTCGGTAAAGTCACGTAGGTAAAAAATAAATAATAAAATATGATAATAAATTAAAATAACTCAATTAAATATCTTGGATTTCCCTTCACTTGATACAGTAAATTTAGCTGTGACGGTCCCACCTGAAGACGGAGACTTGTGTTGCCTCCGAAACATCGTGATTTAATTGAGTTATTTTCATTTATTATTATTTTATTATAATTATTTTGACCTATGTGACTTTACCGAAAACACCTAAGAGTATCGTAACTAATTGGCACGGTTTGTGTACGGGACACGCCTTACGCGGATGGGGTGTGTCGGGTGGTGTGTGGGTTTCACGACACATTTATATTTATGCGATGTAACCCTAAAAAAAGAAAACTCTTATACAGCGTGCTCCAAAAAAATGTTAACACTCAAACGTCGTGAGAATTATTTTATTGTTTTATTTTTATTATTTTATTATTTCCCTTCTACGTGACTTTACCGAAAGAACCAAGAAGATGAATCCCTGCAGTCACGAAAGCTTTAAATCACAACTCATATGGGACTATCGTTTTTAATGGACAAAGAACGGATAATACTACACTGTGACATGATAACAAATGTAATGTTTAATAGCTTCAAAAAGTTAGTCTCCATTTGTTCGTGTGCCTGGAATCTTCTCCAGGTGGTCTCTAGAGGCCGGGGGCTGCACATTTCTTGTCGCGTTGCTGCAAATTCTCAGAAGTGTTCACGCTTTTTTTAAAGCACCCCCTATTACGGATAACATTCAGTTCAACGTTGCGGTGTTGTGCAAAACGAATTGTTACTGTCCAAGACTAATTCGAGAATCCATTTAAAATTGAGAGAAATTCTAATAAATGTAAACCGCTCTGACATCTACAGGCTTAGTGCGGCCTAGAAGCGTATTCTTAAGTAATACATCTTACAATAACACTTCCTTATCGGGGAAACACAATACTAATTTACTTATTACTAATATATTATATATTATAATGCCCCCCTCCCAAGGCCGTAATTATAATACATATTGGGGGGACACATCCACACATCCCCCCCCCCCTCCAATATTCAAATATGCTCAAAAATTTAAATTAATAAAAGTAAAATAAAAATAAAATAAAAATCACGACGTTTCGGAGGCAACACAAGCTTCCGTCTTCAGGTGGAACCGTCACAGCCACGATAGCTGTATCAAGTAAGAGAAATTCCAAGAAAACAGTCCTTGTATATATACTGGTTGAGGGTGGGAGGAGCCAAGGTAGGCCCTGGATATTATTTTTGTGAGGTTCGGTTTACCGAAAAAACCTAAGAATATGAATCCTTGCAGTCACGAAAGCTTCAAATCTAGAAATAGATATCTGTTTATATGATTGTGGTTATGGTTGTACTTTATTAATCTCTAATCGCTGCCATTATATACAATGAAACAAGAAAAGGTAAAAAAAAGCAGAGCAATGTAATACAATACACTGTTAGACATTATTGTAAAAAATAAATCAAAAGTCCATCCCATGTGTTAGTGAATTTTTAAATATTTTAGGCAGGAAATTGCAGGAAATTCGTTTTTAAATAAAAAAAAAAATTCTGTGTGGGGGGGGACCCCCTGGAAGATTTGGTCCCCCTCAATGTTGACTACATGGCTACGGCCTTGCCTCCCCCCCCCCTCCTCCTCCGCCTCTGCTCTCTTCACCTGGTGGGTTCACTGATGACGTCATCCTGCTGCTCTATTTAAGACCGGAAGCAGGTGGAGGGCTTCACTATTCTGGCAAATCGCCTGATGATGCTGGATGATGTAATTACCAGCGAAACGTCGTACTACTCAATTTGTAAATGTTGTGGATTTACTCTCCAACACACCGGTGGGCTCAAGTAGTCACTAATTGGCGCGTTTTGTTTACGTGACAAATCTCTTGCTGATTGGCCGTGTCGGGTGGTGGAGGGGTTACGACACATTTACACTTGTATTATGCATTTTTTACTTAAAACTGTCGTGACTGCAGCAATTCATATTCTTGGTTCTTTCGGTAAAGTCACGTAGATAAAAAATAATTCAACAAAATAAAATAAATTCAACTGTATTAAAATTATTTATTTTATTACTTTAAGTTAATTTTCTATCGCCGTGACTTTACTGTATTATGAATGATTATAATGAATGGATTAAATTGTTCGCGACAACCTACCACCTGCTTAACTGATGTTGAACTTCTTTCGCGTGGCGGCACGAAAACCGACCGCGCTCACCGGAGGTGCGGGTTGCGTGGGTGAAGGAGAACACACTCAGCACGACAAGAAGCAGCTCTGAAGACATGAGTCCGCGTATATCGACGACCAGGGGCGGTTTCTTTATTAGGGCGATTGGGCGACGCACCACCAATGTCATTCAACCACAGAGTCACGCTAGCCGTCACTGTGCCTCTGGATATAGTCCAATCAGCGTCATGTCACGTTCTGTGGAGTACCGCCTCTTTTTGGGCGATTTCACTCCGGCTGAGAATCGCCCCGAGTGGCCCCATAGATTTACATTCAATGATGGTTTTTTTTCGAACGGGGGCGCTCCAATGCATTCTCTACGGCTTCCGGGAGGGCTCGCCCTAACGTGCTTACGTCATCATACGTAAGCACGTTTCATCCAACAATATAATTTGTCGCCACCTAGTGGAATCTTTAATAAAAGAAACTTGAGTGGATTGTATTAATAGTGAGTATAGAAACAAACAAGATGTATTGTAAGAGTCACTTTATTTTTCATTAATATTAAAGAAGTGAAGTTGCCTTTACATGCTTAAGCTGTTAATTTATCCATTGCATGGGTGGACCTTATCCTTATCAATCATCCAGACATTTGCCCCCCCTGAGAGATTTTGCAGGAGCCGCTACTGTCGACGACATTACTCACTGATACGCAACGCGATATGAGTTCCTGACTAACACAAAACGCACACAACCCACTAATACACACCGTCAAACACGTAACCGCGTGGTTGGTGTTCGTGTTTCTGGATGACCTTTTGGGAGGCTTGCATCTTGACCTTTTTTGCTCGTTTGATCATGGAGTTACATTTGACCTTTGTGATTTCATTTGGGTGCTGTGCGTGTTGTCACTTAATGTGAAATGTCGCAGTGTGTCTCAAAATATCACCAACAGGAAAGGCGGCCCAAATCTCACAATCATACACGCAAACACGGCCCCAATCTCGTAACACAATCTCACCAGAACAGGTTTTGATATTCGTAAGCTGGAATCGAACTCGCGTCGCCGGTCTTCGTAGCGCAGGACGCTAACCGCTACACTACCGCTCCCCACACGTACATACAAAGACAGACACAAAGACAGACACAAAGACAGACACAAAGACAGACACAAAGACAGACACAAAGACAGACACAAAGACAGACACAAAGACCCTCCGTGTAGCTTTAACAGGCTGTCGGGGCAATTGCTGTTAGCGAGCACCTATGAAGGCTAGCAGGGCACACGAGGGGGCGGGTGGGCCAGTACCACGCCCGGCCGCCTTTGTCTCCCCAGTGGCAATGCTTTCACACCGAACCAGGTGCTTAATTTGAGCTGAGTCGACCTAGGGGAGGCCCAGGACTGGTTCAGATAACTGTCACCGGTGTTGGCCGTGAGCGGGAATCGAACCCGGGTCGCCAGGTTCGTAGCACAGGGCGCTAACTGCTACACTAGCGCTCCCCACACACACTCGCACACACTCTCACAGACACCCCAAGGCTAGACAGGTGAGGGAGGCGTTCACCTTGGAACATTCCATTCCTCGGGAGGGGAGGGGAGGGGTAGACCGGGTCGCAACCACTGCCGTGCCATGCACCGCAGGGGGGGTGGGGGGGGGCATGGCTACAGTGGCAGGGAACATCACGTGACTCGGGGGGACGCTTTGAGTCGAGTGGGGCTAGGGTGTGGATCAAGGTCGGGGTTAGGGTTAGTGTCTGTGTGGTGAGTGTGGTTAGTGTGGTTAAAGTTAGTGTCTGTGTGGTGAGTGTGGTGAGTGTGGTTAGTGTGGTTAGGGTTAGTGTCTGTATGGTTAGTGTGGTGAGTGTGGTTAGGGTTAGTGTCTGTGTGGTTAGTGTGGTGAGTGTGGTTAGGGCTCGTGTCTGTGTGGGGAGTGTGGTTAGGGTTAGTGTCTGTGTGGTTAGTGTGGTGAGTGTGGTTAGGGTTAGTGTCTGTGTGGTTAGTGTGGTGAGTGTGGTTAGTGTGGTTGGTATGGTCAGGGTTAGTGTGGTGAGTGTGGTTAGGGCTCGTGTCTGTGTGGTGAGTGTGGTGAGTGTGGTGAGTGTGGTTAGGGCTCGTGTCTGTGTGGTGAGCGTGGTTAGGGTTAGTGTCTGTGTGGTTAGTGTGGTTAGGGTTCGGGCTCGGGTTCACGTCTCTTGGCTAATAAATCGTGTTGCCACCTGTCCGGGTTTTACGCGGACAGCACACAGGAATTGGCGTATGTGTTCGGCGGGCAGGAACTGATTTGTACCAAGATCTGGTAACGGGCGTTTGCGTTAATATTTCTCTTAAGAAGTCGCACAGTTCCGATAAGAGACCTTGGACTGATTAATACAATTATGTCCGGGGTTTGGTCTACAACGGAATAGGCAGAAACTTTACGCACAGCGCAAGCTACAGGGGGGCAATCCTTCCAATTCCGCGGAACGAATTTTATCTCTTGAGATGAGGAGGGGGGCGAGGTCGTTGTCTTGATGTCACGTACAGCAAGCATCCTGCACCGTGACCCTCCACTCTCCATCGCAGGGCCGCTTGGGAGGTCATCCCTACGCGGCGATGTATCCGGTCTCAGGCACACGGTTCGTTCCTCGCACCTACCCGGGCAGATGGCAGCGTCAAGCAAAGCCACTCACGAGGGGAAGGGGGTGGGGGGCTAGGGGATTAACAACTTCCAACCTCTTGAGGTGTTCTAGATTTGAAGCTTTCGTGACTGCAATGATTCATATTCTTAGGTTTTTTTCGGTAAAGGCACGTAGGTAAAAAATTAAAATTAATAAAAAATAAAATAAAATAAAAATAAAAATCACGACGTTTCGGAGGCAACACAAGCTTCCGTCTTCAGGTGGAACCGTCACAGCACCTGAAGACGGAAGCTTGTGTTGCCTCCGAAACGTCGTGATTTTTATTTTATTTTTATTTTATTAATTTAATTGTTTTACCTACGTGACTCTTGAGGTGTCTCATTAAAGATGCCCCCACCCCCCTCCTCTTTTGCGCCGTTGCGTGGATGTTGCCCGGGGGCTGAGTTGATTCTCCCAAGATCGCACAGAACGTGTCGAGAGCAAATGTGGCGGGCCTCACACGTGAAATGAATCGTCTCAGGACAAATATTAAATCCCGCGTAGCCGTCAATCGGCTCCCGGGGGAAGTGGCTGTGAGGGAGCTACGGCCAACGCGGCACACGAGGGTGACCAATAGCACGCCCAGCCACCTTTGTATCCGTAGTGCCGGTGTGTAAACGCCGTGCCAGGTACACATTTTTTAAGGCTGGGTCGACCTAGTATAGGCCCAGCACCGGTTGGAATATTCGCCACTGGTATTGGTCGTGAGCGAGACTCCAACTCGGGTCACCGGGTTTGGAGCGCTGTGCGCGAACCGCTACACTTACCCCTCCATGCAAATGCAAACATCCCCCGTGTAGCCTTCACAGACTTTCGGGGCAAGTGCTGTTCGCCAGTGGCAAGCATCTAGAAAAAGCCGGGCACGGCACACGAGGGGGTGGGTGGCCACAGCAACCACGCTCGCTCTCAACGTCTCTCGAATCTCAAACTCACAGGCACACACACTCACCCAATCTCATACACTCACGGCCACTCTCAGATAATGGACAATGACACACCACGCCTCTCAGACAGTTGCACAACAGTCGCAAGAGCAGTACGTCTTACACAAAGACAAAGATCCCCCAGGCAACCTTGGCAGACTTTTGGAGCAAGTGCTGTTAGCGAGCACCTATCAAGGTCGGCACTGCACACGACGGGGTGGGTGGCCAGCACCAGGCCCGGCCGCCTTTGTCTCCCAAGTGGCGATGTTTGCACACCACACCAGGTACTCATTTGAGGCTGAGTCGACCTAGGGGAGGCCCATGACCGGTTTAGACAATCGTCACCGGTGTTGGCCGTGAACGGGAATCGGTCTTGGGTCGCCGGGTTCGTAGCGCAGCGCGCTAACCGCTAAACTGCCGCTGCCTACACACACACAAAGACACTCTTACACTGACAATTGCACACAGCTTACATTAAAACTCCCACTCTCACCCACTCTCCCACAGTCTCACCACACACTCTCACACACTCACAGTCTCACCCACACTCTCTCACAGTCTCACCACACCCTCTCACACACTCGCCCACACTCTCACAGTCTCACCACACTCTCTCACACACTCACCCACTCACCCACACACACCCACACTCTCACCACACTTTCTCGCACACTCACCCACACTCTCTCACACACTCACCCACTCACCCACACACACCCACACACCCCCACACCCACACTCTCACCACACTCACCCACACACTCACCCACACTCTCACAGTCTCACCACACTCTCTCACACACTCACCCGCTCTCCCCAGGTCTCAACCGCACTCTCTCACGCACTCACCCACTCTCTCACACACTCATCCACACTCTCTCACACACTCACCCACACACCCACACTCTCACCACACTCTCACAGTCTCACCACACTCTCACACATACTCACCCACCCACTCTCCCTAGGCCTCAACCACACACTCTTACACACTCACCTACACACTCACCCAATCTCCCCAGGTCTCACCCACACTCTCTCACACACTCACCCACTCTCCCACACTTACCCACACACCTACACTCTCACCACACTCTCACAGTCTCACCACACTCTCTCACACACTCACCCGCTCTCCCCAGGTCTCAACCACACTCTCTCACACACTCACCACACTCTCTCACACACTCACCCACCCACTCTCCCTAGGCCTCAACCGCACTCTCTCACACACTCACCCACTCTCTCACACTCCCCCACACACCCACACTCTCACCACACACTCTCACACACTCACCCACACTCTCTCACACACTCACCCGCTCTCCCCAGGTCTCAACCACACTCTCTCACACACTCACCCACACACTCACCCACACTCTCACTCACTCTCACACTCTCTCACACACTCTCACACTCTCTCATACACTCACCCACACACTCACCCATACTCTCTTACTCACTCTCACACTCTCACCCACACTCTCACAGTCTCACCACACTCTCTCACACACTCACCCACACTCTCTCACACACTCACCCACCCACTCTCCCTAGGCCTCAACCGCACTCTCTCACACACTCACCCACACACCCACACACTCACTCATACTCTCTAACTCACTCCTACACTCTCACCACACTCTCTCACACACTCACCACACTCTCTCACACTCTCACCCACTCTCTCACAGTCTCACCACACTCTCTCACACACTCACCCACACTCTCTCACACACTCACCCACCCACTCTCCCTAGGCCTCAACCGCACTCTCTCACAGTCACACTAACCCACTCTCCCCAGGTCTCAACCACACTCTCTCACACACTCACCCACACTCTCTCACACACTCACCCACCCACTCCCCCTAGGCCTCAACCGCACTCTCTCACACACTCACCCACACACCCACACACTCACTCATACTCTCTTACTCACTCCCACACTCTCACCACACTCTCTCACACACTCACCACACTCTCTCACACTCTCACCACACTCTCTCACACTCTCACCCACACACCCACACTCTCACCACACTCTCACAGTCTCACCACACTCTCTCACACACTCACCCACACTCTCTCACACACTCACCCACTTTCTCACATACTCACCCACCCACTCTCCCTAGGCCTCAACCGCACTCTCTCACCCCGCCCACGGAAACGAGGCTGATGTGTGTCTCATTCCTCCCACTTGACTCTCGCCCCGTACTCCGCACAGCCTCACGCTCCGTGCAACTCCACAAACGCACGCGCAGGTAGCCACAGGCAGACAAGTCGAGAAGCCAGACAGACGGACTGCTTGATAGGCAGGCAGACAGGCAGGTAGACTTACAGGCAGCCAGTCACACCGACATTTGACAGATAAGACAGGCACACGAGTAGACGGCTTAACAGGCCAGCCAGGTGTCAGGACTGTCATTTGACAGGCGGACAAATAGTCAAGTTGACAGTCAGACTAACAACACGGCCAGCTTGACTTCTGACAGATAGACTGTCGGGCAGACACGTAGACAGGCAGACTAACAGGCAGCTACACAGACAGGCAGGCAGGCAGACTGTCCGTGTGTGTGTGAGAGAGAGATTTAGTGAGCGTGTGCGTGACCTATGCTGCTGGAGGCTGCGCATTGCATTCCTCGGCTGTGCGGCAGAGGCAGAGAGAGAGAGAAAGAGCGGCTCGGTTACAGGTGAGCCCAGCCTCTGAGTGGCGGCGATGAGGCTGTACCTCGCCAACAACACACAGAACCGCACCTCCGAAGGTAAGAGTTGGACTCCTGCACCCTGGCGGTTGATGTTTGTGGATTGTAACGAAGAGCGATGGGTTCTCCATGAACCCCTTGGTTGTGTTTGTGTTATAATTGTTTTTTTACCCTTTTATCTGGCAACAAAACTGACACCTTTTTAACGAGGAGTCATGTTTGCATAGACCACAATACCTGCAGTCATAATGCAAAAAAAACATAACTCTGATAATGTATGCACTGTCCTTGAAGTTCATTGGTCCACACCGAGACAGCTTTCCTTAGAGCCTAGTCTCACATGGGTTGCCAGAAAAATGGTAAAAAAACAATTATCATATTTTTTACTGGCAAATGAGGTACCAATGGAGTGTTTGTGTTGTGTGTGAGTTCGATTCCTGACCACGGCGGACGGGAGCGGTGGTTGTCCGATACAGGTTCCGTGCCACCACTAAGTCGACTCAGCCTTGATTGAGTGCCTTCTGCGGGGATGTGGAAACATCGGCACCGGGGAAACAAAGGCGGTCGGGGAGCGGTTCTGGCCACCCACCTCGTACTGACCCTCCTAGGTGTTGCTCGCTAACAGCACTTGCCCCGAAGGTCTGGTCAAGGCTATACGGGGGGTCTTTGTCTCTGTATGTGTTCATTATGTCTATAATCTGGAGACGTTAAACCTCGCTCGCCACACAGTTCCTGTATCGTAAAAAAAAACACGTGGCGACTGTATATCTCGTGACCGAACGAGTGTGTGAACTCAGTCGCGTGCCTTGCGTGTGTCTGTGTGTGTGTTTGTGTGTATGTGTATGTGTGTATGTATGTGTGTGTGTATGTGTGTGTCTGTGTGTGTATGTATGTGTGTATGTGTGTGTATGTGTGTCTGTGTGTATGTTTGTGTGTGTATGTGTCTGTGTGTATGTGTCTGTGTGTATATGTGTTTGTGTGTGTGTATGTGTGTGTATGTGTGTATGTATGTGTGTGTCTGTGTCTGTGTGTGTGTTTGTGTGTGTGTATGTGTGTCTGTGTCTGATAGGCCTCTGATAGGCCTCTCCCCTCATGGCGTCTGTGACCACCACAGTGGCTAAACGGGGGCTCTGGACGGGTGTGAGGGGCTGGTAACCCCTCCACCTTCAATTCATTACCACTAAACCACGAATTAAACATAAACCTGTAACAAATAAGCTTGTGCCGGAGGCCCCGGGGGGTCAGGCTTTTATGACGTCTCCTGGCCAAACCCCATTTGGCGGAGCCAGGAGATTGAATTTTCACCCTCGGGGCTCCTCCAGAAACAACAAAAAACCATTGCGGATGGCCACGTGGAATGTTCGAACGCTCACTGCGGAGGAGAGGCTGCCACTCCTCTGTCGGGAGCTGGACCGGTACCGCCTGGATCTCTGTGGCATTCAGGAGGTCCGGTGGACCGGTTCTGGCTCCTGCCACCATGAGGGGTGGACAGTCCTCTACTCGGGGCAGGAGACTGCCAAACAACAGGGTGTGGCTCTTCTTCTGAACAAAAGAATGAAGGGGGCGTGGGAGCGTGGCGGTGAGGTGTGGGAAGCTGTAAGCCCCAGGATACTTTGGGCTCGCCTTCCCATCAACCAGAGGCGAGGAGTGGTGGTCGTGGTTACTTATGCCCCCACCGAAGACGAACATCCGTGGAGGGATGCAAGCAAAGCCGATGAGTCAGACGCTTTCTATGACCTCCTGTCACAGGTGCTGGCTAAAGTGGCCACTCGGGACAGAGTCATCTTGTTGGGTGACTTCAATGCCCGAGTTGGTCATGATGCTGACACCTGGTCTGGAGTGATTGGAAGGCATGGGCCAGATCAGCTCAATAATAACGGTAGGAGGCTGCTAGATTTTTGTGCAGCCCATGGGCTTGTAATTACCAACACGCTCTTCCGGCATCGGCGCATCCACACAACATCATGGATACATGCCTGGTCCAAGCAAGAACATCTGCTGGACTACATAGTGACGGACCAGCGGATGCGAACCCATGTCCTTGACACCAGGACCTACCGTGGAGCTGATCTGTCCTCTGACCATCGACTAGTCATCTGTAAGATGCGCCTGCCTTTCTTCCACTCCGGTGGTGGGTGTACACCCAGGATCCCATTCCAACCAAAAGTGGCCTGGTCTCAGTTAGCTGATGAAAGTTGCAAGCGAGAATTTCATCATCGCTTGCAGCTGGGGTTGGCATCGTCCCCCACTCCACCTGATGTCGAGGGTAAATGGGCGAGGTTTAAGACTGTGACTCATGCAGCTGCAATGGCTGCTTTGGGTACGCGGTCCAGACCTCCCCAGAAACCCTGGCTGACAGAGGAGGTGTTCAGGTTAATTGAGAAAAAGCGACAGGCCCACTCTCATCGCCTACAGCATCCCACGTCAGAGAATGAGGAGGTTTACCGCAGCCTTCGCTCGGAAGTTCGGAGAGCCGTAAGGCGTTGTAAGGATGGGTGGTGGTCGCGGGTTGCTGAGGAGATGGAGTCTGCCTCAGTGGCCCGTGATCACAAATCACTATTTAACTCCATCAAAAAAGTAACCTGCAGCGCCACACCTATTACCATCATTAGAGGAAAAAACGGTGATCCAATCTCCGACCCCCAGGAACAGGTTTGCAGATTTTCTGAGCATTTCTGTGAGGTCCTGGGGGAGGGAA
Organism: Lethenteron reissneri; assembly: GCF_015708825.2. Lineage (NCBI taxonomy): Eukaryota > Metazoa > Chordata > Hyperoartia > Petromyzontiformes > Petromyzontidae > Lethenteron > Lethenteron reissneri. Next base: position 4,297,921 of record NC_083784.1, read on the forward strand.
ATTCTCTCAGCCAGGAAAACATCATGGCACAAAGTGGGGATAACCCTGCTGAGGCTGCGGTGCCTCAAATATTGGAAGAGGTCACCCCCTGTGAGTGGCTGGCTGAGGTTCCAGCTGTTGAGGAAGTACTGAGGGCGATCCGGAGTCTGAGACCAGGGAAGGCACCGGGCAGAGATGATCTCCCAAGCGAAATGCTGAGGGAGGGTGGCGTTTGTGCACAGACTGCCCTATATGACATCATAACAACAGTCTGGACCACTGGACGGGTTCCGCAGGACTGGAAGGATGCCCTGGTGGTCCCCCTCTTTAAGAAGGGGGACCGCACAGACTGTAACAACTACAGGGGCATCTCACTCCTCAGTGTGCCGGGTAAGGTCCTGGCAAGGATTATTCAACATCGCCTTGCTAGGCACGCTGAGGAGGGGCTTGCGGAGCCCCAATGCGGTTTCAGGAAAGGGCGGTCCTGCACAGATGCCATATTTTCTGTCCGTCTGCTACAGCAGAGGTGTAGGGAATTCCAAAAAGACCTACATCTCTGCTTTATTGACCTGGTCAAGGCCTATGATACCATCAGTAGGACTGGACTCTGGGTTGTTCTTCGTGCTTTCGGAGTCCCTGACCCTCTGCTCACGATCATTAAGGACCTTCATGATGGTGAGCGGGCCCGGGTAAAACTACGTGGCCGGGAGTCGGAGCCTTTCCCTGTACACCTTGGGGTGCGACAGGGATGTCCTCTGGCTCCCACATTATTTAACATCTATTTTGACCGCGTAGTTCGTGAAGCCTTCAATAGCTGTACCGGGGGAATTTCCGTTTGGTACAGATATAATGGGAGGCTGATCGACGCCCGGGTGCGATCAAGGGATGGCTCCCTATTGGTCAACCACGTTATGTATGCCGATGATTTGGTAATAGCTGCTCATTCAGAAGAGGAGTTGGAGGCGCTGCTGCTGAGACTGGAGCGTGCCACTAAGAGGTGGGGCCTTACCATCAGCCCCACCAAAACCAAGCACCTGCCTGGGTATTTTGTACCATCGGACACTCCACCCCCACAACTCCCAATTGGTGATGGGGCAGTTGTGGAGAGAGTGGAGAGTTTCCCATACCTGGGCAGTATGCTTATGACCGGCTCCAGTCTATCAGCAGAGGTCTCACTCCGAATCAGTCGAGCGGCAATATCTTTTCATCGGTTGCGTAACGCTGTGTGGAAGCTACCTGGTCTGTCGCTCCGCACGAAGCTTCAGGTCTTCTCGGCCACGGTCATTCCCTCCCTTCTCTACGCTTGCGAGACGTGGACCCCCCTGGTGGAGCATCTTCGCCGGTTGGAAACATTTAGGCTGGCCTGCCTACGATCCATCCTGGGTTTAACCAGGCTGGATTGTGTGAGGAGCTCACAAATCCTTGAAAGATCTGGGCAAAGTCCCATCAGTGAGCTCCTCCGGCAGGCAAGGCTGCGTTGGCTGGGTCATGTAGCCCGCATGCCCAGCCACCGCATGCCTAAACAGCTTTTGTTCGGCCGGATCGAGGGGGCTAGACGGGCGCGGCACGGGCTGGAGAAGAGATGGAGTGATGTGGTACAGGAGGACGTGGAGCTGAGTGGACTTGCCGATGACTGGTACCAGCGGTGTCAAGATCGGCCTCAGTGGAGGAGGCTCGTGAAGGACGCTACTGGGCAGTTGGAGGCAGTCGCCCTCCAACAACAACGGAGGGCGGAGGAGCGACGCTCACAATAACGAGCGGAGCGCCGGGTGGCTAAAGCACAGCAAGTTGGCACAGTAGGGGGCACAGGTGGTGCATCAGCCAGTCATCTCGGTCATCTCGGTCAGTCGACCAGTGGCACCTGGGTCTGCCCCGTGACCTCCTGCCAGCGGGCTTTCGACACTTCACGTGGCCTCAAGGTGCACTTGGCCTGGCACAAGCATCGTGGTGACGTCACCGCCACTTAGTGGCGAATGGCGGTTGTTGTTGTTGTTGTTGTGTGTCTGTGTGTATGTTTGTGTGTGTATGCCTGTGTGTATGTGTGTCTGTGTGTGTATGTGTCTGTGTGTATATGTGTGTGTGTGTACGTGTGTGTGGATGTGTATGTATGTATGTGTATGTCTGTGTATATGTGTGCGCGCATGTATGTGGGGAGCGGTGGTGTAGCGGTTAGCGCACCACGCTAACTTGGTGACCCCCAAGTTCGATTCCCGCTCACGATTATCTGAACAGGTACTGGGCATCGCCTAGGTCGACTCAGCCTCAAATGGCTACCTGATGCGATGTGTAAACATCGCCACTGGGGAGACAAAGGCGGCCGGGCGTGGTGTTGGCCACCCACCCCCTCGTGTGCCGTGCGGGCCTTCATAGGTGCTCGCTAACAGCACTTGCCCCAACAGCCTGCTAAAGGCTACACGGGGGATCTTTGTCTTTGTTTAACTGTGAAAGTACCGCCGTGTGTATGTATGTGTAGAGTCTGTATGTGCGTGTGTGGGTGTACGTTTATGTAACGTTGTATGCACGTTGTGTGCACGTTATGTGCGCGTGTGCGTTGTGGGTGTGCGCGTGTTAATGTTATTGTGCGAGTCATCACGCACAGGGAGCGGTGGCGCAGCGGTTAGCGCGCTGTGCTACAAACCCGGCAACCCGAGTTTGATTCCCGCTCACGGCCAACACCAGTGATGATTATCTGAACCATTCCTGGGCCTCCCCTAGGTCGACTCAGCCTCAAATCAGTACCTGGTGCGGTGTGTAAACATCGTCACTGGGGAAGAGACAAAGGCGGCCGGGCGTGGTGCTGGCCACCCACCCCCTCGTGTGCCGTGCCGCGCGTTTGATAGGTGCTCGCTGACAGCACTTGCCCCAACAGTCTGGTTCGGCTACACGGGGGATCTTTGTCTTTGTGTGAGTCATCACGGCCCTTGAGTGAATTGTGCCTGCGGACAGGGAGGTTGGTCGGAGTGTGGAAGGAGTGAGATGGTGGGTGGAGTGTGGCGTGGGGGAGGGAGTTGATGAGAGGGATGATGGGGGGGGGGGGTGACGAGGGGGGTGATGAGGGGGATGATGGGGGGGGGGTGACGAGGGGGGTGATGAGGGGGATGATGAGGGGGGTGATGAGAGGGATGATGGGGGGGGGGGGGTGACGAGGGGGGTGATGAGAGGGATGATGGGGGGGGGGGTGACGAGGGGGGTGATGAGGGGGATGATGAGGGGGGTGATGAGAGGGATGATGGGGGGGGGGGGTGACGAGGGGGGTGATGAGGGGGATGATGAGGGGGATGATGAGGGGGATGATGAGGGGGGTGATGAGGGGGATGATGGGGGGGGGGGGTGACGAGGGGGGTGATGAGGGGGATGATGAGGGGGATGATGAGGAGGGTGATGAGAGGGATGATGGGGGGGGGGGGGGTGACGAGGGGGGTGATGAGGGGGGTGATGAGAGGGATGATGGGGGGGGGTGATGAGGAGGATGATGAGAGGGACGATGGGGGGGGGGTGATGAGGGGGGTGATGAGAGGGATGATGGGGGGGGGTGATGAGAGGGATGACGAGGGGGGTGATGAGGAGGGTGATGAGAGGGATGATGGGGGGGGGGGGTGACGAGGGGGGTGATGAGGGGGGTGATGAGAGGGATGATGGGGGGGGGGTGACGAGGGGGGTGATGAGAGGGATGATGGGGGGGGGGGTGACGAGGGGGGTGATGAGGGGGATGATGAGAGGGATGATGGGGGGGGGGGGTGACGAGGGGGGTGATGAGGGGGGTGATGAGAGGGATGATGGGGGGGGGGGGTGACGAGGGGGGTGATGAGGGGGATGATGAGGGGGGTGATGGGGGGGGGGTGATGAGGGGGGTGATGAGGAGGGTGATGAGAGGGATGATGGGGGGGGGGGGGTGACGAGGGGGGTGATGAGGAGGATGATGAGAGGGATGATGAGGGGGCTGATGAGGAGGGTGATGAGAGGGATGATGGGGGGGGGGTGATGAGGAGGATGATGAGGGGGATGATGAGGGGGGTGATGAGAGGGATGATGGGGGGGGGGGGGGGGGTGATGAGGGGGATGATGAGGAGGGTGATGAGGGGGATGATGGGGGAGGGGGGTGATGAGGGGGATGATGAGGGGGGTGATGAGGGGGATGATGGGGGGGGGGGTGACGAGGGGGGTGATGAGGGGGATGATGAGGAGGGTGATGAGAGGGATGATGGGGGGGGTGATGAGAGGGATGACGAGGGGGGTGATGAGGAGGGTGATGAGAGGGATGATGGGGGGGGGGTGACGAGGGGGGTGATGAGAGGGATGATGGGGGGGGGGGTGACGAGGGGGGTGATGAGGGGGATGATGAGGGGGGTGATGGGGGGGGGGGGTGACGAGGGGGGTGATGAGAGGGATGATGGGGGGGGGGTGACGAGGGGGGTGATGAGGGGGATGATGAGGGGGGTGATGGGGGGGGTGATGAGGGGGGTGATGAGGAGGGTGATGAGAGGGATGATGGGGGGGGGGGGGGGGTGACGAGGGGGGTGATGAGGAGGATGATGAGAGGGATGATGGGGGGGGGGGGGTGACGAGGGGGGTGATGAGGGGGATGATGAGGGGGATGATGAGGGGGCTGATGAGGAGGGTGATGAGAGGGATGATGGGGGGGGGGGTGATGAGGAGGATGATGAGGGGGATGATGAGGGGGGTGATGAGAGGGATGATGGGGGGGGTGATGAGGAGGATGATGAGGGGGATGATGAGAGGGATGATGAGAGGGATGATGAGAGGGATGATGAGAGGGATGATGAGGAGGGTGATGAGAGGGATGACGAGGGGGATGATGAGAGGGATGATGAGAGGGATGATGGGAGGGATGGCGAGTGAGGCGGTGTGGGCTTGAGATGCTGAGGGAACGGAGCCTTGCGGCAGTAAACCTGCCCGGGCAGCTTCGCTTCTCCTTCACGAGATGAGGGTGGGGGTGGGGTGAGGGTGGGGTGAGAGTGGGGGTGAGGGTGGGGTGAGGGTGGGGTGAGGGTGGGGGTGAGGGTAGAGGTGAGAGTGGGGGTGAGGGTGGGGTGAGGGTGGGGTGAGGGTAAGGGTGGGGGTGAGGGTGGGGGTGAGGGTGGGGGTGAGGGTGGGGGTGAGGGTGGCGGTGGGGGTGAGGGTGGGCGTGAGGTGGGGGAGGGGTGACGGTGGTGAGGGTGGGGGTGAGGTGAGGGTGGGGGTGAGGGTGGGGGTGAGGGGAGATGGAGGGATGAAGAAGAGGATGGAGGGGGGTGCGAACCAGGGATTCATTTTAGCCGCGTCCATCCTGGTCGAGAACACGTGTCGGCGAGAACTTAATTCCTGGAAGATTGATGCGAGGGGTGAGCTCAAGCGAGGGTAGGCAGGGGGGGGAGAGAAGATGGAACTGATGGAGGGAGGCATTAAACGAATTGATGAAGACAGGGAGAGATATCTGTAGGGGTGGGAGACAGGGATTCAGAGGGAGGGAGACACGGGTGGAGAGAGAAGAGAGAAAGAGTGGGAGGGAGATTGAAGGAGGCGTTGGAGGGAGGGTTAGGGGACGACTCGAGGCGCGAGATCGCTTCAGCCGATAACGACGGCGCTTGGCAGAGCCACGGGTCGGGTGACATCACGCATCGAGGAGGAGGAGGAGGGGGGGGTCACGGAAAGTTGTCGAGACTCAGCTTGTGGGTTCATCGCCAGCCAGTCAGCCCATGGCACCAAGCCGGCTTTGTGTCTCGCGACACTCCCATCAATGAGTACCTGGTGCGGTGTGTAAGCATCAGCACTGGGGAGACAAAGGCGGCCGGGCGTGGTGCTGGCCACCCCACCGACGTACCGGCCTTCATCGGTGCTGCTGCTGCTACAGCAGGTTATTGTGTGTTTAGTCTTGTTGTCCTTCCCCGCACCTCCGATTAGCACGGTTGGCTACGTGCGGTGCGAAAGAAGTTCAACAAACAACAACAACACGAACGTCACCACGGCGCACACGCGAAAAGTATCCAACGCTCGCTGGCAGGAGGTCACGGGACAGACCCCAGCGGGTGCCATGGGTTGACCGACAGAGGTTCTGCTGGCTCGTCGATGCAACGCAACAACGCACGCACACTTGCCCCAACAGGCTGACAAAGGCTATTCTGGGGGTGGGGGATCTTTGTCTTTGTGATTCCACAGACGAAGTCGGATCGGAGAGGCCGCCAAAGCCGTCGCCTGCCCCGAATAAACCCGGAGTCCAACCCCCCGTGAAACCCAAACCCCCGCGCCCATCAAAGCCCCCGTGCCCAGCCGGGACACCGACGGCCCCCCACGGGACCCCGACGGCCCCCCACGGGACCCCCACGGCGCCGCTCGCCGTGCGGAGGGAGCTGGAGGAGCTCCGCACGCAGTTGGAGGCGCACGGCAGACAGAGAAGGTGTGGACGGGGTGGGTCCAAGAGGGGGGGTGGGGGGCAGGGTGTGGGCGATTGGGGGAGGGAGTGGGTGGGTTGTTGAGAATATACATTGAATGTTTTTTTTTGTGGTCATTTTTGTTATTGACCAGCAGCTTGCCGTGTAAACGTCATTTGGTCCCGGTCTCCCTCCAGTCAGCCAGCAAAACTTGCTCGTGAATATCGTGCGATGTGGGGCCCAGATTGACCCATCCCGCCTCCCGCGTGGTGCGCTAACCTTCTCTTCGCTCTCCTGGTCCACTCTCCGTGCGTCACATACTTGACTCCACTCCCCTTCGCGTGGCGGTGGAGCCCCCGGGTATAACGAACAGGTTGCCACGTTCATTAGAGTTAGCCAGGGTGAATAACGGCCGAGCGTTTGCCATCATCGGCTGTCGGTGGTGGTGGTGGTGGAAAAACAATAACGGCGAATCCTCGCCGAACGCACGGCCGGTGTTCAGGCTTGTAACGCCGTTCTCGCTCGAACACCACTCTCTTCCATGGGGGAACACTTTTCGCACAACGCGGAATGCACGCGCCGTTATAACGAGGAGCACACACTGCTATAACGAGGAATGCACGCGCCGTTATAACGCGGAACGTATTCCGTTAGAACGTGATTTCTGAGCGGTCGACAATGAACTACTTTCTTGAGCTGCATGGCTGAGCGGTACAGTGACACAGTTACGCGGCGATGCACCCTCGGTGATTTGTCCTGCCGTCTCTCTGGGCGCGTGCACCTAGTAGTAGCAGTCGTACATCGTATCTCGCCAAACTTGATCGTTACATTATTATCAGGGGCAACCGTTTTTGCGCATAGCGCGGCACTTTTCAGGAAGCGCATCTACTACCGCTACCAGCGTGTTCAACGATGACTCCCTGTGAAGGGAAGGGATGGAAGGCGCTCCCCCACCCCCTCCAAAACTACAGAGAGGCCCCCCCCTGGCCCCCCGCGTAGCTGGGTGACTCAGAGGTCTGAACGTTGACGAGGACACGCCGTTTGGAAAGGTCACCGAGCGAAGGGGTCATCATCTGAAAACCACCTCCACCCCCCACTGCCAACTCTGAACATCAAAACGTGCGACTCCTCGCTCGTCGCAGTCCCCCGTGGTGCGTTGACAGACAGAGTCCCGTAGACTCACACAGAGACCCGTAGACTCACACAGAGACCCGTAGACTCACACAGAGACCCGTAGACTCACACAGAGACCCGTAGACTCACACAGAGACCCGTAAACTCACACAGAGACCCGTAGACTCACACAGAGACCCATAGACTCACACAGAGACCCGTAGACTCGCACAGAGACCCGTAGACTCGCACAGAGACCCGTAGACTCACACAGAGACCCGTAGACTCGCACAGAGACCCGTAGACTCACACAGAGACCCGTAGACTCACACAGAGACCCGTAGACTCGCACAGAGACCCGTAAACTCACACAGAGACCCGTAGACTCACACAGAGATCCGTAGACTCACGCAGAGGACCCGTAGACTCGCACAGAGACCCGTAGACTCACACAGAGACCCGTAGACTCACACAGAGACCCATAGACTCACACAGAGACCCGTAGACTCACACAGAGACCCATAGACTCACACATAGACCCGTAGACTCACACAGAGACCCGGAAACTCACACAGAGACCCATAGACTCGCACAGAGACCCATAGACTCGCACAGAGACCTGTAGACTCACACATAGACCCGTAGACTCACACAGAGACCCGTATACTCACACAGAGACCCGGAAACTCACACAGAGACCCGTAGACTCGCACAGAGACCCGTAGACTCACACAGAGACCCGTAGACTCACACAGAGTCCCGTAGACTCGCACAGAGACCCGTAGACTCGCACAGAGACCCGTAGACTCGCACAGAGACCCGTAGACTCACACAGAGACCCGTAGACTCGCACAGAGACCCGTAGACTCGCACAGAGACCCGTAGACTCGCACAGAGACCCGTAGACTCGCACAGAGACCCGTAGACTCAAACAGAGACCCGTAGACTCACACAGAGACCCGTAGACTCACACAAAGACCCATAGACTCACACAAAGACCCGTAGAACTTAAACAGAGACCCGTAGACTCGCACAGAGACCCGTAGACTCACACAGAAACCTGTAGACTCGCACATAAGCCCATAGACTCACACATAGACCCGTAGACTCACACAGCGACCCGTATACTCGCACAGAGACTTGTAGGCTCGCATAGAGACCCGTAGACTCACACTGAGACCCGTAGACTCACACAGAGACCCGTAGACTCACACAGAGACCCCAAGAGACTCACACAGAGACCCGTAGACTCACACAGAGACCCGTAGACTCACACAGAGACCCATAGACTCGCACAGAGACCCGTAGACTCGCACAGAGACCCGTAGGCTCACACAGAGACCCGCAGGCGTGCACAGAGACCCGTAGACTCGCACAGAGACCCATATACTCACACAATGACCCATAGACTCACACAGAGACCCATAGACTCACACAGAGACCCATAGACTCACACAAAGACCCGTAGACTCGCACAGAGACCGGTAGACTTACACAGAGACCCGTAGACTCACACAGAGACCCGTAGACTCACACAGAAGCCCATAGACTCACACAGAGACCCGTAGACTCACACAGAGCCACTAGACTCACACAGAGACCCGTAGACTCGCACAGAGACCCATAGACTTTCATAGAGACCCGTAGGCTCGCACAGAGACCTGTAGACTCACACAGAGACACGTAGACTCGCACAGAGACCCATAGACTTTCATAGAGACCCGTAGACTCACACAGAGACCCGTAGACTCACACAGAGACCCGTAGACTCACATAGAGACCCGTAGACTCACACAGAGACCCGTAGACTCACGCAGAGACCCGTAGACTCACGCAGAGACCCGTAGACTCACACAGAGGCCCGTAGACTAACACAGAGACCCATAGACTCACACAGAGACCCATAGACTCACACAGAGACCCGTAGACTCACACAAAGACCCGTAGACTCACACAGAGACCCGTAGACTCACACAGAGACCCGTAAACTCACACAGAGACCCGTAGACTCACACAGAGACCCGTAGACTCACACAGAGACCCGTAGACTCGCACAGAGACCCGTAGACTCACACAGAGACCCGTAGACTCACACAGACACCCGTAGACTCACACAGAGACCCGTAGACTCACACAGAGACCCGTAGACTCACACAGAGACCCGTAAACTCACACAGAGACCCGTAGACTCACACAGAGACCCATAGACTCACACAGAGACCCGCAGGCGTGCACAGAGACCCGTAGACTCGCACAGAGACCCATATACTCACACAATGACCCATAGACTCACACAGAGACCCATAGACTCACACAGATACCCATAGACTCACACAAAGACCCGTAGACTCGCACAGAGACCGGTAGACTTACACAGAGACCCGTAGACTCACACAGAGACCCGTAGACTCGCACAGAGACCTGTAGACTCACACAGAGACACGTAGACTCGCACAGAGACCCATAGACTTTCATAGAGACCCGTAGACTCACACAGAGACCCGTAGACTCACACAGAGACCCGTAGACTAACATAGAGACCCGTAGACTCACACAGAGACCCGTAGACTCACGCAGAGACCCGTAGACTCACGCAGAGACCCGTAGACTCACACAGAGGCCCGTAGACTAACACAGAGACCCATAGACTCACACAGAGACCCATAGACTCACACAGAGACCCGTAGACTCACACAAAGACCCGTAGACTCACACAGAGACCCGTAGACTCACACAGAGACCCGTAAACTCACACAGAGACCCGTAGACTCACACAGAGACCCGTAGACTCACACAGAGACCCGTAGACTCACACAGAGACCCGTAGACTCACACAGAGACCCGTAGACTCACACAGAGACCCGTAGACTCACACAGAGACCCGTAAACTCACACAGAGACCCGTAGACTCACACAGAGACCCATAGACTCACACAGAGACCCGTAGACTCGCACAGAGACCCGTAGACTCGCACAGAGACCCGTAGACTCACACAGAGACCCGTAGACTCGCACAGAGACCCGTAGACTCACACAGAGACCCGTAGACTCACACAGAGACCCGTAGACTCGCACAGAGACCCGTAAACTCACACAGAGACCCGTAGACTCACACAGAGATCCGTAGACTCACGCAGAGACCCGTAGACTCGCACAGAGACCCGTAGACTCACACAGAGACCCGTAGACTCACACAGAGACCCATAGACTCACACAGAGACCCGTAGACTCACACAGAGACCCATAGACTCACACATAGACCCGTAGACTCACACAGAGACCCGGAAACTCACACAGAGACCCATAGACTCGCACAGAGACCCATAGACTCGCACAGAGACCTGTAGACTCACACATAGACCCGTAGACTCACACAGAGACCCGTATACTCACACAGAGACCCGGAAACTCACACAGAGACCCATAGACTCGCACAGAGACCCATAGACTCGCACAGAAACCTGTAGACTCACACATAGACCCGTAGACTCACACATAGACCCGTAGACTCACACAGAGACCCGGAAACTCACACAGAGACCCATAGACTCGCACAGAGACCCATAGACTCGCACAGAGACCTGTAGACTTACACATAGACCCGTAGACTCACACAGAGACCCGTAGACTCGCATAGAGACTGAGATTGGGGAAAGCGGCCGCACAGTGAGGGGGCCCGGGGCGCTGGGGGAGGGGGGGGTGAGCCCCCCCCCCCTCTCCTGCAGCGCCTCCGATCGTCCCATGAACAGTAAAGGTCACGAGCCATTCGCCGCCCACGCTCTCCGCCAGCCCCCCGTCCTCTCACCAATATCCCCGCTAGCGCTCCACCCCCTCACCAATATCCCCGCTAGCGCACCGTCCCCCTCTGCGTCACAAATATCTCGCTCTGCGTGCGGCCGCCTCTCCATCTTCTGGCTTTCAAAGCCTCCCCTTGTTTTTTTGCCATTCATGATTTATGTATAAGGGTGGGGGGATAGGGCGGGGGGGTGGGGTATGAGAGTTGGGGGGGGGGGCAGTTGCATCCTGCTGCGCCGTAATTGGTGAGCAGCGCGACGGCACTTCCAGCTCAGAGGTCGCCGGTACGATTCCATCTCGTGGAGAGGCAGTTGAAACGTCGACGCCAGTCATGTAGAAAAAAAAATTTTCACCCACGGCCATCCATGGGGGGGGGGGGGGGGGGGGCTGGGTGCGGGCCCCCCCAAAACGCGGGGCCCGGGACGGTCGCCCGGATTCGCCGTACCCCCCTCGAGACTTGCTCTGTCTCCGCTCGCTGTTTGTCGATGGGTTCGCCACAGTGAGTCTGCGATCGCGGCATCTCGCTCACGCGCGTGCGGCGGGGTAAAGCGTGGGTACTCGCACCTCCTCCGCCAAGCCGCTAACCGTGGAATGGTCCTGACTGTGCAGGCAGCAGCTTCAGCGATAGCGGCAGCGAGGGTTGGTGGATTACACGCACACAGATGATGCTGTTGTGAAACTCCCTTCTGGCCGTGGTCGCCTGCGAGGAGGCCGTACCTTGGCTGTGGCAGGAGAAGGCGCTGGAGCAACGTGCGGACTGATATATACTGATATATATATATATCTGTGTCCCTTCCATACGGGGATAGAGCGTTGCCCCCTCGCACGTGCGGGGTTTCTCCGCGTGCTCCTGTTTCCTCCAATTTGTGTGATAAACTTGAGTCATTATTAACGGGGCTGAAAACATCTTTAGAATGACAACGCAACAGCAGCAGCAGCAGCGTGGCCCTCCTGAACACGTACACCTACGACTCTCGTATAATTACGCACCTCCGATGAGCACGGTTGGCTATGTACGGTGCGAAAGAAGTTCAACACACATACATTATTATTATTATATTATTATCACTCGAGGGAGAGGAGGAGGGGCAGGGGGAGGAGGAGGGGGAGGAGGAGGGGGAGGAGGAGGAGGAGGGGGAGGAGGAGGAGGGGAGGAGGTGGGAGGAGGATGAAGATGAAGGGAGGGAGGAGGTGGGGAGGAGGAGTGGGGAGAAGGAGGAGGGAGGGAGGAGGAGGATGGAGGGAGGGAGGGAGGAGGAGAGGGGGGAGGAGGAGGGCGGGAGGAGGAGGGGAGGAAAAAGGAGGGGGGAGAAGGAGGAGGGGGGGAGGAGGAGGAGGGGGGGAAGGACGAGGGGGGGAAGGAGGAGAGGGGAAAGAAGGAGGGGGGGAAGGAGGAGGAGGTGGGGGGGGTAGGAGGACCCTTCTATCCAGCAGTGGCATTATACACCGCAGGCCTTGAGCGTGTCTCCCCCCTGCCCCCCCCCCCCCCCCCACCGTAGACTCGACGTGGCCCAAGCGACGCGGACGCTGCAGGAGGGACGCCGCTGCCTGGATTCGCTGTGGGTGAGTAGCCGTGCCCGCGTCTCCTCGGGTCACCATCCTCATCGCGGGCTCATCGGTGGCCGGCCACATGGGCCCTGGAATCCAGAGAGACGAAGTCACCACCTCGTTCTGTAGCTCGTCAACGGACTGATGGGGCGAGTGCAATTCGGTGGGTGGCCAGCAGCCATGCCCGACCGCATTTTCGTCTGCCCAGTGGTGATGTTTAGGACACACCGCACCGCGTGACTCATTTGAGGCTGAGTCGACCTAGGGGAGGCCCAGGACCGGTGTTGGTGACGCGCGGGCGCGAGTCGGGTTCGTATCGCTGTGAGCTAATCGCCACACTACCCCCTCTCTCCACACACACGCCCGATGATGCTGCATGTAATTACCAGCGAAACGTCGTACTCAGATTGTGAATGTTGTGGATTTACTCTTCAACACACCGGTGGGCTGAAGTAGTACACTACACTACACACTACACTATATACTACACTACACACTACACTACACACTACACTATACACTACACTACACACTACACTACTATACACTACAATATACACTACACTATACACTACACTATACACTACACTATACACTACACTATACACTACACACTACACTATACACTACACTAGTAAGTATTTGGTGCGTTTTATTTACGCGACAAATCCCTTACTGATTGGCCGTGTTGGATGGTGGAGGGTTACGGCACATTTATACTAACGCGATCTAACCCAAAAACCCGTATTATGAATAATATTGGTCGCGAAAGCCTACGTGTTAAACTGTACGTTTACTTCGATACCAGTAACAATTTTAAGGTATCAATCTGCTAAGTGTTTGGGATATAATGAGCTGCGGGTTACAGAGGGATTAATGGCAGATCGGGTAAATATAAATGTGTCGTTAAACCCGCCACAGACAATTAGTAAGGTTCGTCACGTAAACAGAACGTGGCCAATTCGTTGCCAGTACAGCACCACCGGTGTGTTGGAGAGCAAATCCACAACATTTACAATCTGAGTACGACGTTTTGCCAGTAATTACAATCGGAATAATGTGGTCACACCTCTCACTGCGACGAAGGCATAGGGGTCTGTAAATCCGCTTAACAATCTCATACATTATTGATTTGAAGCTTTCGTGACTGCAGGAATCCATACTCTTTGGTTATTTCGGTAAAGTCACGTAGGTACAAAAAATGATAATAGATCACGACGTTTCGATCGCAACACAAGCAATCGTCGTCAGGTGGGACAACCACAGCAAGAAAGAACTGCTGAAGTAGGCGAGAGATCTGCATCTGACTACCTCCACTTACAAAGTAGATGCGTTTCCTGGCGCTTCATTCCTATGCTGAAACGTCGTATACCGAGTGACTCGTAACATGAGTGCCACGGGGATGCGTTCCCCAGCCTTCGTGTTGTCCACCGAGCAGCGTAGAAGGGGTCCAACACCCTCACCACAGCGAGTCGCTCGGCAGGCAGATCGTGCGTGGTGGGGTAAAGTGTGGGCACTCATCCCCGCCGGTGTGCATCGAACCGCAGGCCGACGATTAAAAGAACACGGAACGGACGCTGAGCCGTGCGCAAAGCAGCATGGGTAGGTGGCGGTGGGGGATTGTTGCTTGGAATTCCACTGAGAGGCAAAACAAGGAACACGTGGATTGGAGAACAGACTGCAGGTTGGTAATCATGACATCATCATTAAATCATAATCATCATGACATTATCATCATGACATCATCATAACATCATAATCATCATGACATCATCATGACATCATACTCATCATGACATCATAATGACATCATAATAATCATAACATCATGATATAATCATCATGACATCATCAGCATAACATCATCATCATAACATCATCATCATGACATCATAATCATGACATAATCATCATGACGTCATCATGACATCATAATAATCATAACATCATGATATAATCAGCATAACATTATCATCATGACATCATAATCATCCAGGACGCGTCACGGCCAAAAGGTACGACGCTCGAGGGTGGTAATGGAGTGGGAACCAGGGAACGGAAGACGTCCTGGGAGGACGACCCACAGAGGAGATGGAGCCACGGTAATGAGCTCGCGATGCGCGCAGCAAGGGGGCCGGCTGGATCGCTACGTCGTGCGGTCCGCGAGCGATAGTGGAGCGAGGTGTTCGGAATCGGGAGGAATCGGATGAGCTTATAAAGCTCCAATTTTTTTTTTCACGGATGTCCAGCAAAGGGGCGGATTTGGCAAGTTCCAACAACAATTACAAAAAAAACGATAGGAGCGCAAAATAGAGAAGAAGCTAAAGCAAGTCACTAAATAAAAAATATACACAAATAAATACATTATATAAGTCAGATTTATTTATGCAAGCTTGGGCAAGGCAGCAGGACAACAACAGTCGCAGACCACACCAAGATTCAGACAATGAAGTGACAACTTAAAATCGCACTGTCGATGCAATGGGTCACGATCATCCAGCAGCGGGTCGAGCGTGGCCGACGTTGAGACAAATCGGCCGCGCGTCGAAATCTCGGCCCTGCTCCTTTGTCTGCAAAGCGGTCAACGTTGGATGAACGTTGCCCCGACGTTGACCCAACGTTGACCCAACTACTCCAAACGCATGCCAACGTTGGATCAACATTGGGCCAAGGGTTCCAATCGCATTCCAATGTTAGAACAATGTCAGCATCCGAGAAGAGACGGAGCGAGGAAATCAGCTCGCGCGTGCAGGAGCTGGCTGGATCGTTCCATCGGAGGATCGTGGTGACGGCTTGGAGAGGGCCTTCATCCAGCAGTGGACTGATGATGACTGATACTGATGATGCTGCTGCTGCGACTTACATTACTGCCGCTGCTTCTTCCACTGCTCCTACGAGTGCCGACGATAATGACACAATACCAATCCCGCTCCGGGCCCTTTGCAAACATTGACTCATTACCCCACACGGAATAGGCTCTCACGCCTCTTTAAGTGAAGGCCACCACCACTACCACCACCACATTGCGAGAGAGCCAACGGCAATGAGCCCCCAGCGCTCCGAGTGGGACCGCCACCGCTCACCGCCTCTGCTCGTCCCCACCCCCCCGCTCGCTCGCTGGGTCGCGGCGCCCAAACCCGCGACCTGCCCCGACCCCCCCAGGGAGATTTCAATTTACGACAATTGTTCCGACAAATCGCTGTGAGCTCCGTTGGGGTTGTGGGGGGGGGTGTGAGGGGCGGGTGTGGGCTCCCCCCTCGGGGCCCCCCCTCCCGCTGTCCATGGACCCACGTGCGCCAACACCCACACACCCCAACACACCCCGACACCCACACACCCCAACACCCACACACTCAAACACCTACACACCCACAAACCCCAACACCCACCCACACACCCCAACACTCACACACTCACACACCTCTTTTTGGAGAGCGGCGGTCGCGTGTGGTGCGTGGAGGAAGGGAGTGGAGTGAGATGAGAGGGGAGAGGTGAGAGAGAAGAGTGAGATGAGAGGGGAGAGGTAGGGAGTGCGTGGAGGAGGGGAGTAAGAGGCAGGGTGGATGATTCCATGGGGGATTCTGAAGACGTTGATGCAGATCACAATTAATAACACTGGCACCTCTGACCTAACTCAGGAATTGGGTCATTAGTATTAATGAGCAATTACAACTCATTAATATTAACGAGCTACATAATGATCCTGTCATCACCACCACCACCACCACCCCTACTGTCAATCACCAACATATTGCTATACCCGCGCGCCCTTCCAACTCCGAAACCTCTCACCTCATCACGTCGGCTCTCGCTCGCAGTGGAGACCACAATCACTTCTGTTGTTCTCTTGAGACACATGTTGATGGGGGGGTGAGGGTTAGAAGGGGGGGGGGGGTTACTTGTTCATCTCTTGCCTCTCGTGCTCCATGACGCCACTGTCTTGGAGCACACAATCCAAGTCCTTTGTGTCGTGACGCAGAGTGGTGCTGCTCAACGTGCCCGAGTCTGCGACGGCTACGGTAGTGTAGCGGTTAGCGCGCTGCGCTACGATCCTGGCGACCCGAGTTCGATTCCCGCTCACGGTCAACACCAGTTACGATTATCTGAACCGGTCCTGGGCCTCCCCTAGGTCGACTCAACCTCAAATTAGTACCTGGTGCGATGTGTAAACATCGACGCTGGGAAGACAAAAGCGGCCGGGCGTGGTGTTGGCCACCCACCCCCTCGTGTGCCGTGCCGGCCTTCAAAGGTGCTCGAAAACAGCACTTGCCCCTACAGTCTGTTAGGCTATAGGGGGATCTTTGTCTTTGTTGTGTGTGTGTGAGAGTTCACAAACTGATGCCGATCTTCTCGCTGTCCTTCTGCCACCCTGAGCCTCATCTCGCTCACTCTCGCTGCTTGCCCCCTTACACCTGGAATAAGCTCCCTCTGGATTTGAAGCTTTCGTGACTGCAAGGATTTCATACTCTTAGTTTTTTCAGGTAAAGTCACGTAGGTAGAAAAATGAAATTAAAATTAATAAAAATAAAATAATAAAAAATATAAAAAATAGAAAATATAATTTTAATTTCATTTTTTTACCTACGTGACTTTACCGACAAAACGAAGAGTATAAGCTCCCTCTCCACGTCCGACTCTCTCCCCCCCCCGTCGCTTCCCTCTATTCGCACTGCCCTCGGGTTTACGGCCCCATTCCCGTCCTATTCCGTCACCCCCCCAAACCAGCGCACCGCCCAACGCCCTCGGTGCCCTCCCATTGCTCCTCGCTCCCTCCACCCGAGTCACGACCCAATCCCCCATCCCTGATCCTTGTTGTTTGTGTACCGTCGTCAGCGAGCATTGTTAAGCGCCTTGGTGAAAGGGCGCTTTATTAATACAAAATGGAACAGAATGGATTCCTGTCCACGGCGAACGGCAGTGGTGATTATCCGAACAGGCTCTGTGCCGCCACTAAGTCGACTCAGCCTTGATTGAGTGCCTTCTGCGGGGGTGTGGAAACATCTGCACCGGGGTAACAAAGGCGGTCGGGTGCGGTTCTGGCCACCCACCTCCTCGTGTGCCGTGCCGACCGTCTTCGTAGGTGCTGCTCGCTAACAGCACTTGCCCCAGCAGCCTGTGTAGGCCATGCGGGTGACCTTTTGCTTTTGTGTGTGTGCGTGTGTGCGTGTGTGCGTGTGTGTGTGCGTGTGCGTGTGTGCGTGTGTGCGTGTGTATGTGCGTGTGCGTGTGTGCGTGTGTGCGTGTGCGTGTGTGCGTGTGTGTGCGTGTGTATGTGTGTGTGCGTGTGTGTGTGCGTGTGTGTGTGTGTGCGTGTGTGTGTGCGTGTGTGCGTGTGTGTGTGCGTGTGTGCGTGTGTGTGTGCGTGTGTGCGTGTGTGTGTGCGTGCGTGTGTGTGTGCGTGTGTGTGCGTGTGCGTGCGTGCGTGTGTGCGTGTGTGTGCGCGTGCGTGTGTGTGCGCGTGTGTGTGTGTGTGCGTGTGGGGCGTGTGTGCGTGTGTGCGTGCGTGTGCGTGTGTGCGTGTGTGTGTGCGTGTGTGCGTGTGTGCGTGTTGTGCGTGTGTGTGCGTGTGTGTGCGTGTGTGTGTGTGTGCGTGTGTGCGTGTGTGTGCGTGTGTGTGTGCGTGTGTGTGCGTGTGTGTGTGCGTGCGTGTGTGTGCGCGTGTGTGTGTGTGTGTGCGTGTGTGCGTGTGCGTGTGTGTGCGTGTGTGCGTGTGTGCGTGTGTGCGTGTGTTGATCTTGCAGGTGGAAGTGGCTAAGCTCCAGAGTAGCCTCCAGGCGCCGTGATTGCTCGGGCAGCCCTGGGAGAAGACACCAACGCAGCGGGATTGACAATCTCAAGTCCACACCAGATATGTATCACCTCCGGGGTGTGGGGTGGTGGGGGGGAGGCGCAGGAGGGGTGGGAGAGTTGTTCACACCAATAATTATCACGTCAACTCGGCATCGCAGAGAGAGAGGGGGGGGGGGGGACGACGACTCAGAGGTGCCAGGAGGAGGAACCACAGACGAAGAACCAGGAAGACAGCAGCAACAGCAGCGGCCTTCGCCACAGCGAGGAGCCGACGACAAATTCACACGCCCCCCCCCCCATCCTGCCCAAGCTCTGCCGTCCTCTATGTGTCAAGGTGCTATCGGACAATTAATGAGGGAACCGGAGCACCCGGAGAAAACCCGCACGTGCGAGGGGGCAACGCTCTATCCCCGTGCGGATGGAAGCAGATGGAGTTGATGGCATCACTTGGCGTCTATCGCCTTCTCGTGGCGAGCCGGCGGTGTGACGGCAATTTCTCGACGCTCCCCGCGGGAAGGGAGTTTCACAACAACACCATGTGTCTGTGTGTGCGTGTGTGTGATTCACCAACCCCTGCTGCTGCTGCTCCTGCTGCTGCTGCTGCTCCTGCTGCTGCTTCTGCTGCTGCTGCTGGGTTGTGGGCAGCCACGTGCGTGGCCACCTCCGTCCCGCGGCCATCGCCAGTGATTCATTTCATCCGGAACGGTCCGGAACAGTGCGTTCGACGATTTCTTTGGGCAACTGAACATCGGTTCTCACATGTTTAATTATTACGTAAAACAACGTGTTCGTACGATCATAGGGATATCGGGTACGGCAGTATAGGCTTCGTACGGATAGGCAACCATTGCATTTCTAGTGGTAGTGCCTTACACCAATAACCCCTTCTCCAAGCCAGGCAGCTAATCAACAGCGTCCACCCACTAAATGGTTTGTATGGTCTCCACAAGACGTTGTTTGCTCAACATTGAATAAGAGCTCTCTCTCTCTCTATCGCTTGCACCCTGGGCAAAGGTAAAGATCCCCCGTATAGTCTCAACAGACTGCTGGGGCAAGTGCCGCACCTCTGACCAGCACAGTTGGCTGCGTACGGCGCGATGGAAGTTCAACGTGCATACAAGCACGCGTCAACGTGCACCTGCGCAGCTCGGCACGGCCTCCCCTAGGTCAGCTCAGCATTAAATGCGTACCCGAATACGTCAGCATTGTGGACGGTGTGGGGGGGGGGGGGTCAGTGGTGTGGGCCAGGAGTTTACACAGCACAGACCCCCAACGGTCTTCTTGGTTCTTTCCGTAAAGTCACCTAGAAGGGAAATAATAAAATAATAAAAATAAAACAATACAATTCTCACGACGTTTCGATTGCAACACAAGCAATCACCATCAGGTATGAAAACCACTTTAAACCTGATGATGATTGCTTGTGTTGCAATCGAAACGTCGTGAGCATTTTATTGTTTTATTTGTATTATTATTATATTATTTCCCTTCTACGTGACTTTACCGAAAGAACCAAGAATATTAATCCCTGCAGTCACGAAAGCTTTAAATCGAAACCCCAACGGTCTGTTGAGGCTGCCCAGCGAAGGCGAGACCGCTACCGCCAGCCGTGCCAGCAGGCGAGCAATTGCAGGGCTGCCCCTCTACCCTGCCTCGAGCCAATTATTTCGTTTGCACGGTAGGGGTTGGTTAGCGGTGGTGGGTGGCTGTGGGTGGCTGGCTAGGTCGGTTCTTGTTGGGGTGTATCGGATTATAGCGCGCGTTAATATTTCATCAGCCCCAATGGCACGGAGCCCGCGGGTAGTGATCGTGACACTGACTGTTGTGGCGATCGGTGCGGGGTGGGGAGGAGGCGTGCGAGAGGCACAGTGAGCGATGGGGGGGGGGGGGGGGTTGCACGGGAGTTGGGTGTCTGTACGTTGAACTTCCTTCTCACCGTACGTAGCCAAGCCTGCCGATTGGAGGTGCGGGGGAAGGACAACACTACAGACTAAGCGTCCGACAATCTGCCTCTCCTCCCCTCACCATCCCGCGTGATTCATTTCAATCGTGCATATATCCATGTTGAACTTCTTTCGCGCCGTACGTAGCCAACCGCGCTGACCAAAGGTGCGGTTGAGCAGCAACAACAACAATAAATTCGTGCCCCGACTGGGCTATCAAAGTCGTCGTCTCCGCCTCCTTCTTGTCGTACGGCTGCTGATGTAGATGGCAGAGCAACATCCCCCCCCTCCCCCCCGCCGCTCCCGTTACCAGGGGGCGCATTTGTCCAGCAGTGGATTGAGAATGCGGCCGGTGTGCCTCTGGTGCGTCACTTTCTTCTTTGGGAGAGGCGTGGAGGCACCAACACCCCGTGGCGCTGCCTCCGCCGGGATGAACAATCAACTGGAGGTGGTCAAGCGCAGAGCCACCGCGTCCAGGAGTAAGCGGAGCGGTGGTGTTGCTGCGACATCTCCCTTCTTCGCGTCTGTCGATGAGACGCCTTGCGTCGTTGTACGGTCAGCGACGTCCGGACGACTTCGCGTGGCTTGGAAAGTTACCCCCTCACCTCCAGTGCCGGATTAAGCGAGTGCGGGTGTCTGTAGCAGAAATGTTATAAAAGGGCCCTGAATTAAAAAAAAAACACCTAAATATAAAAAACTAATTTTTTACTTGCATAGTAAAGTAATTGTATTTTTTCATTTGCTATACAGACAGATAATACGACAAATCACTAACCTTAACACCCAGTCGTTCATACAAGTTGAAGGCGGTATAGTACTATAGTGATAGAGCAAGTGCAGAATCACTGAACCGGAATTGATAGCTCGAAAGCATTTAGCGCGGGGCGCTTGAAAGTGCGGGACCCGTAGCATTTATAGCTACTTGTGCTACTAGGATATTCCGGCACTACACCCCCCCCCCCCCCCCCAATTTGTTTAGCTTTTGTTTGGTGAACACATTCTATCTCTGCCCTCTCCATCGTGCCTCCGTATGTACGTATGTGTGTGTGTTGAACTTCTTTCGCACCGTACGTAGCCAGCCGTGCTTATCGGAGCTTCGTGTTTCCGCCGCGTACATTAATAATGCGCATTGGGAGTCCTAGGATGGAATGCGCATCATAAATTATAATAATTATTTTTTCGGAAACAATAAATAATGCGGGTTAATTAATATAATAATTCGATATATTTTTTTATGATCGAACTCCCCCCCCCCCACCTCTTCCCGTCTTAGTAGTCACGTAGCGAGATGTCAGTGGATATCCCCATCACTCTCGCGAGCGGTATTAGAGAACGGCCCGCGAAAGTAGATGTCACAGAAGCACAGCCTCCAGTGGCAGATCCAAATAGAGAGGATAGGGGGGCGGTGGGGGACCATTGGGGCGATAGATTTTGTAAGAAATTTATTTTAAAAATATTATCAGGTCACGCTACTGATGTTTACTGCTGGCAATGGTGCACAAGCACAATTAACAAACAAACAACATCTTCAACACGCGTGTCAATTATTCCTTTGAATGATAAACATATTGTGGGTGACGTTTCGAGCCAAATAGCCCCTTCTCTGTAGACTCTACAGGAGCCAGTACAGCAAGTAGGCAGTTTGGTGTGCGACGGGGAAGGGGGCTGATTGCCCGAAACGTCGTCTATTATACATTGCATCCGTTGAAAAGTCACGCAGTGTGAGTTGACGACGAATGCTGAGACGTTCTCATCGACAATAAGCGCGCCGGCAATGCTCATATTTGCCGTGGCCGATCTTGTGTGACCGACTGCGTGGTGTCGCGTACTACGTAGGAGAGGCACGTGACTTCTGTCAATAAATCGATGTTGTTCTCAAATGTTGATTGCGTGTACACGCAGAGTGTGCGTGTCGCGTATACACGCAACGGTCGGTTAGGGATTGAGGAGGTATCACACGCTCCACTCACACCAGCGGGCCGGCACGGGTACCAGGGTCTGGTCACTTCGGCTGACAGCCCCTGCTAAGCCAGTGTTGCAAATTCCACATTCCTATGGCGTGAAGAAGTCTGATCGTGACAGCCAACATCCCCCCCACCCCTCCCCGCTCCCGTTACCGACGCGTGGTTTCGGGAAGCCTTAACCGTCCAGCAGCGGATAGAGAATGCGGCCGGTGCCTTCCGTGCGTCACGCGTTCCTGGGAGGGACGTGCATGCAGGACACCGTGTGCCCTGCCTTCGCTGGGGAGGGAGGAAAATTACAAATTGGTTCCCAAATTTAGGCGATTAGAACGCGCGCGTGGGAGGCGCCCGTTACCGCGGCGACGATTCGCGTGAAGAGCGATGGGCCGAGAGCGGTGGCGCAGTGGTTGGGGGCACCGCGGCAACTTCTCAATTTCCCATTGCAGACCACGGCTGTGATGACAGCGGTGGTGAGTCAAATCTCACCCAGATTGTGGGCCCCCTCCCCACCCCACCCTGCCCCCCCACCCCACCCTCCCATCCCCTGCCCCCCTTTCACAGCGAGACATTTAACACATTGCTGCGGGGGGGGGGGGGGGTCCCACGCCACGTGATGAGAACACTACGACCTTGGATTTAATTCTAGATTTGAAGCTTGATACAGATATTTTGCTGTGACGGTTTCACCTGAAGACGGAAGCTTGTGTTGCCTCCGAAACGTCGTGATTTTTATTCTTTTATTTTTATTAATTTTTATTTCATTTTTTACCTACGTGACTTTACCGAAAAAACGAAGAGTATGAATCCTTGGATTTAATAACAACAAAAAGGAAACACCAAAGACAAAGACGCCCCGTATAGCCTTCAACGTTCTTTTGGGGCAAGTGCTGGTCGCGAGCAGTTCTCCTCAATGGCGGGGCCAGGGTTTTCAGGTAGGGGGTGGGGTAACCCCTCCAGCAATGAGAAATGATAGAGGAGTTGTTAGTAAGTAAGGAGTTGCCCCTTGCTTTTTATTCGACGCGTGTGCGGCGATGGCGCAGCCATCGATCGAGGATCGAATTCGAACCGCGCTGTGTGATCGGCATCGCGCTCGCTGAAGGTGTTGATGCCTTCAGGGAAGTCGTGGGCTGTACACGCAACTGCGCACAATTCTATGAGTCACTTATAACCGCTTTGCCGCTACTTAATGCCAATTATGTTCTCAGACTATTGTCCTATCATCTCATAGAGTCCCTGGCACGTAATAATATAGCTACACAGTGGCAGTGGGGATCGCAAAATGCCGATTTATTACTAATAAACCCCAATGACCCGATCGAAATTAGGGATTTCGATCGTGCCCCCCCCCCCCCCCCCAGCCAGTGGTTCTCCTACAAAATCTGGCAACGACACACGAAGGGGTGATGTGGACAGAACCACGCCCGGCCGCCTTTGTCACCCCTCTCCTCCCCCCCCCAGTGCTGATATATTACGCACACCGCTTTAGGTGCCGATTCGCGGCTGAGTTCACCCGAGGGTAAGCTCCAGGACTGGTTGAGACGTTCCTCACTCGATGGTGACCGCGTGCGGGAATCGAACCCGGGGATTTGATGACGTTTCCCGCGTACATTTGAAATGTGTTCCTGCACGGTATCCATGCCGCAGCCTGCCCCTCCCTTCCTCCCCTCCCTCCCCTCCCTCCCTCTCCTCCCTATCCGCCCTCCCCTATCCTCCCTCCCCTACCTCCCTCCCCTCCCTACCTCCCTCCCCTCCCTCCCTGACCCTCCCCTCTCTCCCCTCCCTCCCCTCCATCCCCTCCCTCCCCTCCATCCCCTCCCTCACCTCCCCTCCCTCCCCTCCATCCCCTCCCTCACCTCCCCTCCCTCCCTACTCCAAACCGCTGCGTTCCAAGTAACAGGGCGAAACGAGAGACGCGGTAGTCAAAAGTTTTGTACGTTTTTTTTTATTGAGATGCTAATTTTCGATTATTCTTTGATGTCCACATAAGGCCACTTTTTTGTTGTTGTTGTTGTTTGCTCCGCAAGCAAACGACGAAACGGACTTCGTCGGTTAACACAAAGCGAGCGGTCACGCGAAAATCACAACCACGGAGGGCAACGTTGAGCGGACCGTCACCACGCGTCGAGTTGCAACGCCAACGTTTGCGTCGTCACGTCCCCTCCTCCACCCGACGCAGGTAACGTACGTGAACGAATGAATGAGTAACGTGGTCACGTGAACGAACGAAACGTGCGCCCGGGCGAACGACACGCGTGCTATTCATGAATACATAAGATTGGTCGTGAAAGCCGACACGTCCTCGAAGCATCAATCTCTCTCTCGCTGGCGGTGGTCGTGGTTCTCGTTACTACCAACTTCGACTGTTCACCCACTTGAGTCTCAACGCTCTTTTTCAGGAGGGTCCTGCCGTGATGTTTCGCTAGTAGGGGGAGCCGATGCTGCTGCTGCTGCTGCGTGGTGCAAGTTGAGTAATTCGCTGGTAAATTGACACCGTTAGGAAATGTTTTGCCCAATATCAGTGATGTGGCCAGATGTTAACTACCTCGGCTGGCATGCAAGGAGGTCGCGGTTTCCGATCCTGACGCACGTAGTGGCGTGCATCATCTGGTTTTCCCCTCCACGTGTATAAACAAACACGCGTTCAGAGGAATTGGCTGCTGCTATCAATTTCCCACACGATAAGCCACTTATTTGAGCTGTCGTTTGTGGCCAGGTCGCTTCTGAAAACGAGCTAAGTTTAGTTCGCATTGCGCGGGTTGTTTTCTTTAGCTATGGGTGGACACGGAGGCGATCCGTGTAGAACAGGGGGAGAATTGGTGAATGCACAAGAAGCACAAGAAGCACAGGACGGTTTCGTACACAAAGCAACAATTATAATAAACGACGATTCGATGCATTGTTATCGGACTCACATTGCGGTGTTGATCGCGCAGTGCGCTAACCATTGCGGAATATAACCCAGCCCCCATCACCCCCCCCCCCATCACAACCCCCACATCATCACTCCCACATCACCCCCACCCTCTCATTACCCCCACTCCCCCATCACCCCCATTCCCCCATCACCCCCACTCCCCCATCACCCCCATTCCCCCATCACCCCCACTCCCCCATCACCCCCACTCCACCATCACCCCCACCCCTTCAATCACCCCCACCCCCCATCACCCCCACTCCCTCCATCACCCCCACCCCCTCCATCACACCCCACTCCCTCCATCACACCCCACCCCCTCCATCACCCCCCCCCCCCATCACCCCCACCCCCTCCATCACCCCCACCCCCCATCACCCCCACCCCCTCCATCACCCCCCCCCCATCACCCCCACCCCCTCCATCACCCCCACCCCCCATCACCCCCACCCCCTCCATCACCCCTATCAGCCCCTCCCCCGCCAGCCTCAGCACGGCAGCGCGTGCTGACGCGGCGCTGTCTCATTAGGCTGAGTGGGCGCGCGCACTCGGCGGCAGTGACATTTGATGGCTTCAGGGAGAATAGAGGGAGGCTGGGGTGAGGGGGGAGGGGAGCGAGGGAGGGGGAGAGAGGGGGAGGGGAGGGGGAGGGAGGGAGGGGGAGGGGGAGGGGAGGGGGAGGGGAGAGGGAGGGAGGGGGAGGGGGAGAGAGGGGAGGGGGGGGAGGGGGAGGGGAGAGGGAGGGAGGGGGAGGGGAGGGGGAGGGGAGGGAGGGGGAGGGGGAGAGAGGGGAGGGGGGGAGGGGGAGGGGAGAGGGAGGGAGGGGAGGGGGAGGGGAGGGGAGGGGAGGGGGGGGGAGGGGAGGGAGGGGGAGGGGAGGGGGAGGGGAGGGGGGGAGGGGGAGGGAGGGGGAGGGGAGGGGGGGAGGGGGCGGGAGGGGGAGGGAGGGGGAGGGGAGGGGGAGGGGAGGGGAGGGAGGGGGAGGGAGGGGGAGGGAGGGGGAGGGAGGGAGGGGGTGGGGAGGGGTAGGGGGGAGGGGGAGAGGAGGGGAGCGAGGGAGGGGGAGGGGAGCGAGGGAGGGCAGCGAGGGAGGGGAGCGAGGGAGGGGGAGGAGGGGGAGGGAAGCGAGGGGGAGGGGAGGGAGGGGGAACGAGGGGGAGGGAGGGGGATGAAACAATATGAAGGGAGAGGAGAGCGGATAGTGGTGGTAGAGAGAAGGGTTGAGGATACAGGAATGAGGGGGATAGAGAGAGGAGCGGAAAGAGGGGGAAGATACGAAGGGGGGAGGGTTAGAGAGAGAGGGGAGAGTGCGGGTGAGAGGGGGAGAGATGTGGGTGAGGACAGGGGGGAGAAGGGAGATTATAGAGATAATTGGGAGAGAGAGGGGAGGGGGTTACAGGATTGAGAGGTGGTAGAGTGAAAGAGGGAGAGAGATGGAGATGGGGCAAGCGGGAGGTGAGAGTGCGAGGGAGTGCCGCGTGGGAGGGAGACACTCGTGGGGAGAGAGAAAAAGTGGTAACAGAGAGAGGGTTGAGGGGAGAAACGGATAGGTGGGTGAGTGAAGGAGTGTATGAATAGAGGGGTGAGTGGGTAGATGGATAGGTTGGTGAGTGAATGAGTGTGTGAATAGAGGGGTGAGTGGGTAGATGGATAGGTGGATGAGTGAATGAGTGTGTGAATAGAGGGGTGAGCGAGTAGGTGGGTGAGTGAATGAGTGTGTGAATAGAGGGGTGAGCGGGTAGATGGATAGGTGGGTGAGTGAATGAGTGTGTGAATAGAGGGGTGAGCGGGTAGGTGGGTGAGTGAATGAGTGTGTGAATAGAGGAGTGAGCGGGTAGATGGATAGGTGGATGAGTAAATGAGTGTGTGAATAGAGGGGTGAGTGGGTAGGTGGGTGAGTGAATGAGTGTGTGAATAGAGGAGTGAGCGGGTAGATGGATAGGTGGATGAGTGAATGAGTGTATGAATAGAGGGGTGAGCGGGTAGGTGGGTGAGTGAATGAGTGAATGAGTGTGTGAATAGAGGGGTGAGTGGGTAGGTGGGTGAGTGAATGAGTGTGTGAATAGAGGAGTGAGCGGGTAGATGGATAGGTGGATGAGTGAATGAGTGTGTGAATAGAGGGGTGAGCGGGTAGGTGGGTGAGTGAATGAGTGAATGAGTGTATGAATAGAGGGGTGAGCGGGTATATGGATGAGTGAATGAATGTGTGAATAGAGGGGTGAGCGGGTAGATGGATAGGTGGGTGAGTGAATGAGTGTGTGAATAGAGGGGTGAGCGGGTAGGTGGGTGAGTGAATGAGTGTGTGAATAGAGGAGTGAGCGGGTAGATGGATAGGTGGATGAGTAAATGAGTGTGTGAATAGAGGGGTGAGCGGGTAGGTGGGTGAGTGAATGAGTGTGTGAATAGAGGAGTGAGCGGGTAGATGGATAGGTGGATGAGTAAATGAGTGTGTGAATAGAGGGGTGAGTGGGTAGGTGGGTGAGTGAATGAGTGTGTGAATAGAGGAGTGAGCGGGTAGATGGATAGGTGGATGAGTGAATGAGTGTATGAATAGAGGGGTGAGCGGGTAGGTGGGTGAGTGAATGAGTGAATGAGTGTGTGAATAGAGGGGTGAGTGGGTAGGTGGGTGAGTGAATGAGTGTGTGAATAGAGGAGTGAGCGGGTAGATGGATAGGTGGATGAGTGAATGAGTGTGTGAATAGAGGGGTGAGCGGGTAGGTGGGTGAGTGAATGAGTGAATGAGTGTGTGAATAGAGGGGTGAGCGGGTATATGGATGAGTGAATGAATGTGTGAATAGAGGGGTGAGCGGGTAGATGGATAGGTGGATGAGTGAATGAGTGTGTGAATAGAGGGGTGAGTGGGTAGGTGGGTGAGTGAATAAATGTGTGAATAGAGGGGTGAGCAGGTGGATGGATAGGTGGATGAGTGAATGAGTGTGTGAATAGAGGGGTGAGCGGGTAGGTGGGTGAGTGAATGAATGTGTGAATAGAGGGGTGAGCGGGTAGATGGATAGGTGGATGAGTGAATGAGTGTGTGAATAGAGGGGTGAGCGGGTAGGTGGGTGAGTGAATGAGTGTGTGAATAGAGGAGTGAGCGGGTAGATGGATAGGTGGATGAGTAAATGAGTGTGTGAATATAGGGGTGAGTGGGTAGGTGGGTGAGTGAATGAGTGTGTGAATAGAGGGGTGAGCGGGTAGATGGATAGGTGGATGAGTGAATGAGTGTGTGAATAGAGGGGTGAGCGGGTAGGTGGGTGAGTGAATGAGTGAATGAGTGTGTGAATGAATAGAGGGGCGAGCGGGTAGATGGATGAGTGAATGAATGTGTGAATAGAGGGGTGAGCGGGTAGATGGATAGGTGGATGAGTGAATGAGTGTGTGAATAGAGGGGTGAGTGGGTAGGTGGGTGAGTGAATGAGTGTGTGAATAGAGGGGTGAGTGGGTAGGTGGATGAGTGAATGAGTGTGTGAATAGAGGGGTGAGCGGGTAGGCAGATAGATGGAGGAGTGAATGAGTGTGTGAATAGAGGGGCGAGCGGGTAGATGGATCGGTGGGCAAGTGAATAAGTGTGTGAATAGAGAGGTGAGTGGGTAGATGGATAGGTGGATGAGTGAATGAGTGTGTGAATAGAGGGGTGAGCGGGTGGGCGGATAGGGAGATGAGTGAATGAGTGTGTGAATAGAGGGGTGAGTGGGTAGGTGGGTGAGTGAATGAGTGTATGAATAGAGGGGTGAGTGAGTAAGTGGGTGAGTGAATGAGTGTGTGAATAGAGAGGTGAGTGGGTAGGCGGATAGATGGAGGAATTAATGAGTGTGTGAATAGAGGGCTGAGCGGGTAAATGGATAGGTGGGTAAGTGAATAAGTGTGTGGATGGATGGGCGAGTGAGTGGGTGGGCGGATGAATTATTGAATGAGACATCGCCTTCATATCAAACGGCCTTCATTTCCTAAGCCGCTGCCCTCCTTTTAACAGGCGACAATCAAGAGCGATGATGATGATGTTGGCGGTCGAGGAACTTGGCGCTTCTGTAGCAACGACTCGGCAGTAAATGAGTCAACACGCCGATAACTCACCCAGCCGTCGTCTTTGGCCGGAGACGAACCGAGGGAGACAATTTACTCTGCCGGATACACGGGGCCAGTGGATGGAGATTGCACCCCAGTTACCCCTCCTCCCACCCCACCCCCCTCCACTTCCCCCCTGACCCCCAATCACGCACCCCCCCAATTCCCCCCTCAAATTCACACCCCACTTCCCCCCCCCCCCAATTACACCCCCCACTTCCCCCATCAATTTCACCCCCCCCCCGTTCTCCCCCCCCCCTCCAATTACACCCCCCCCCCACTTCCCCCCAAATGTCACCATCCCCCCCCCCACTCATCCGCCCCCCCCCCCCCCCACGCAAGTCGAGGCTGATTGTCTCTGCGCACAGGTAATTTAATTGCTGCTCAAATTGTCGATCAGTTCGGGTGAAGTTCCCCTGTAATCTCGCGCGCGTGTGTGTGTGGGGTGGTAGCGGCGGCACTGCGCTCAGGAGCTGCGTGTCAATGTCCAGCTCTGCCGGTGGCCACGACGAGACACACTCGTATGTATGTCTGTATGTCTGTATGTTGAACTTCTTTCGCACCGTACGTAGCCAGCAGCAGAGAGAGAGAGTTCGTGTTGCTGTTCCTCCTCCTCCTCCATTGAAGGAGCGCAAAGCACAGTGGGTTTATCTTCTTGGTTCTTTCGGTAAAGTCACGTAGAATGGAAATTATAAAATAATAAAAATAAAACATAATAAAATAATTCTTACGACGTTTCGGCCACAACGCAAGCAGCCGTCCTCAGGTGAAGAACAGGTTTGTCGAGAAGACAGAGTCTGAATGACACACTCCAGGCTTGGAGCGACTATTAAAATATGCTAAATTCCTCTTGATATGCAAATTATTTTGTCAAGGCGCCCTTCCCCCCTCCATCCCAGCTTAAATAGTCGCTCCAAGCCTGGAGTGTGTCATTCAGACTCTGTCTTCTCGATAGTCCTGTTCTCCACCTGAAGACGGCTGCTTGCGTTGTGGCCGAAACGTCGTGAGAATTATTGTATTATGTTTTTTTTATTTTTATTTTATTATTTCCATTCTACGTGACTTTACCGAAAGAACCAAGAAGATGAATCCCTGCAGTCACGAAAGCTTTAAATCACAGTGGGTTTATTTGTACTCTCCATAGCGTGGGTTGCATGCCCACAATCGCACTGCTATGGCCGTGTCTTTAATGCATCTCGATGTATCTGTACGAGTCTCTATATCTCCGAGTCTCTACGTGTATATATGTATATCTTCCTCCATGTAGAGTCTTTATGGGTGTATCCCTACGGTCCATAATTTCTGTTGCATGTCCACAATCGCACGGCTGCGGCTCGTGTCATTCATGTTCCACGTACGAAGGAGGTGTGTGCGCATAGGACCAGCCGGTGGTGTGCCGATGATGCGGTTGATGGGTCCATCAAGTCGGCGTCGTCCACGGGGAGGAGATGCGATGACGTTTGGGTCTCGAGAACGGGAGGAGGAGGAGGAGTTTATATTTGGACGTCCGCGTTGGAAGCGAATCGTCCCGCGGTTGTCGTGAATTTTAATTGATGACCATCGATCCCCGTGCTTACGCGTGCAATTATTGAATTGAGTGGATGGAACTTGGTTGATTTCACGCAGCTACGGATGCTGCCCATATACATTTACACCGCTGTAGAATACCACTGCGTATACCACTGTGTATACCACTGCGTACACCACTGCGTATACCACCATCACACCTCCCTACGTGTACACCACTGCGTACACCACCATCACCACTACCTATGTGTACACCACCATCACCACTGCCTATGTGTACACCACCATCACCACTACCTATGTGTACACCACCATCACCACTGCCTATGTGTACACCACCATGACCACTACCTATGTGTACACCACCATCACCACTGCCTATGTGTACACCACCATCACCACTACCTATGTGTACACCACCATCACCACTGCCTATGTGTACACCACCATCACCACTGCCTATGTGTACACCACCATCACCACTGCCTATGTGTACACCACCATCACCACTGCCTATGTGTACACCACCATCACCACTACCTATGTGTACACCACCATCACCACTACCTATGTGTACACCACCATCACCACTGCCTATGTGTACACCACCATCACCACTACCTATGTGTACACCACCATCACCACTACCTATGTGTACACCACCATCACCACTACCTATGTGTACACCACCATCACCACTGCCTATGTGTACACCACCATCACCACTGCCTATGTGTACACCACCATCACCACTGCCTATGTGTACACCACCATCACCACTGCCTACGTGTACACCACCATCACCACTATCTACGTGTACACCACCATCACCACTACCTATGTGTACACCACCATCACCACTGCCTACGTGTACACCACTGCGTACACCACCATCACCACTACCTATGGGCGTAATTTAGACGAATCCGAATATGTATTGATACTGGAGGAATCCGATGAGCTATGAAGCTTTTTTCTCACAGATTGTCCAGTAGTCACTAGCCCGCATTCGCCCATATTAGGCCAATGAATCGCTACCGCCCGTGTTTATCCACCTCAAGATCGTCGCAGTGATGATGATGATGACGACGATGGCCTGGCTGGCAAAACAATGATCCGTTCCGTTACCTGAGCAGCAGTGGCGATCTGATATTGCTGGCGAAAGTTACGAAAGGCGTTCTCGGACCCGGTGTTGAACCCAACTCCTCCAGGTCCTGCGGTTCCTTTCCACGGCTGTCCTTCTATCGCTATTGTCCCCGAGCAAAAAGGTGATCGACGCTTCACGCGCCTGATTCTGTTAGCGATGACGCACCGTGATCACCGGCGAAGCACACCGAGCTGGGAGTATGGGTGGTGAACACCCTGCCCGCGGCTGCCTTTGTATCCCCAGTGTTTCAGCAGCCAGGTGCTCGTTAAAGGCTGAGTCGACCTAACCGGGGGGGGTGTGAACGGGATCGCTTCAAATGTTCGCCGCTGTTATCGGTCGCGATCCGGAATCCGAACGCTGTGTTCGTGACCACTGCACGACATCTCTCCGCACACAAAGACAAAGGCCCCCCCTCTCCCCCATATAGCCTCAACGGACCTTTTGGGGCAAGTGTTGTTAGGGAGCAGCACCCAATGAATTCTGGAAAGGTTCACGATTGCGGTGGTGTGAGCAGCTCTCAATGCCATGGGGGGGGGGGGGGGGGGCGCGTTTACCAATCATCAGGTGCGTGCAGTGTGCCTAGACCTAACTCGCAATTGAAATCATGAGATCGGTAAACAAGGCAATTGCGTGCGGTGCCGTCCCAGTAAACCTGTGAACGTTACGTCAGTCGTTGGTCCAACGTTTCGAGCCACACGTCAACGTTCGCCCAATGTTAGCACGCGTTTACTGGGGCGTTGTGGGCCGCGAGGACTGGGCTCTTGGGTAAAGCCGTCGTATAAAAGTACAGCACACTCAGTTAGAGCAATACTCACACAGACTGCAATACTCACACACAGACTTCAATACTCCACACAGACTGCAATATTCACACAGACCACAATACTCACACACAGACTACAATACTCACACACAGACCGCAATACTCCACACAGACTGCAATATTCACACACAGACTACAATACTCACACACAGACCGCAATACTCACACACAGACTTCAATACGCCACACAGACTGCAATACTCACACACAGACCCAATCATCAATACGTAAGGATAGTCCTCGCTTAATGCGCGCTGTTCACGCTGTACCGCGGTTCTCCCACTAGGGCAAACTTCGCACAACGCGCCCGTTATAACGCGGTTTCTGAGTGGTCAGCGACGAACTACTTTCTTGATCTGCGCGGATGAGCGGCGCGATACGGTACGCAGCGCGATAGAGTAAAGCGGCGGCGTACGCTCCGTTCTTCGTCCCGCCACCTCACTGCGTGTGCGTAGTAGTACATCGTATCTTTAGCGTTACGTTATATTATTCATTGGGATTTTTTTTTCTCGCCTAACGCGTTTCTTTTTTTGTTGCTCAATGCGCCAATTTTCAGGAACGCATCTACCGCATTAAATGAGGACTTGCCGTACTTAGACCCCATCGCTACCAAACATCTATGTACAGCACACAACACGTACCGTATGTCTGCGGATCGTACGACGCCGCAGTTCACTTTTTGGTGCCCTGAATTTTAATTGGGGGTCATGCACGGCATCAAATCGTCGACACAGCTGCCGCTGGGGGTGCCCCTTGAAAAAAACAATGCCCGCTGAGACGGCGATGGGCGGTGGCGAGCGCGAATATTAACGTCAATTATTATGACAGTGCACAAGGTTGGGGTGCGTCTTAGAATCCGGGAGACGTGTGTGTGTGTGTCAGTGTGTGTGTGTGTCAGTGTGTGTGTGTCAGTGTGTGTGTCAGTGTGTGTGTGTCAGTGTGTGTACGTGTGTGTGTGTCAGTGTGTGTGTGTCAGTGTGTACGTGTGTGTCAGTGTGTGTCAGTGTGTGTGTGTGTCAGTGTGTGTGTGTGTCAGTGTGTGTGTGTGTGTCAGTGTGTGTGCGTGTGTCAGTGCGTGTGTCAGTGTGTGTGTGTCAGTGTGTGTGTGTCAGTGTGTGTGTGTCAGTGTGTGTGTGTCAGTATGTGTGTGTCAGTGTGTGCGTGTGTGTCAGTGGGGAGCGGTGACGCAGCAGCTCACGCGCACAGCGCTGCGAACCCGGCGACCCCGAATTAAATTCCCGCTCACGGCCACCAACACCGGTGACGATTATCTGAACCGTTCCTCCCCTAGGCCGACTCGGCCTCCAATGAGTGCCTGGTGCGGTGTGTAAACATCGACACCAGGGAGACAAAGTCGGTCGAGTGTGGCGTCGGCCACCCACCCCTCGTGTGCCGTGTCGGTCTTCATAGGTGCTCGCTAACAACGCTTGCCCCAACAGTCTATTGAGGCTATACGGGGGATCTTTGTATTTTAGTTTACTGACACCGGGTACACGTTTTCGGTGCGTCTTACTTTCCAAAGCGTATTTTACAATCCAGCGAATATGGCAAAATTACGATTACAGTCGTAGCAGTAGTTGTATTTTGATCCTGTAATTATGCAAACTATCATTACATTTTAAATCGAGACCATCACAAAGAATCGGCTCATCTCTCGTAACTACGGGGCGTGTATCACACATGTTCTTAAGCATCATTCTCAATCCACTGCTGGTTCAATATTAATCGTTTTTTGCTTAGAATAATTGTTTTGAGAATTAAGTGTCGGCGATTGTGTCCGGTGACGTTATCAGGAATAGTTCGGAATGCCGTTCCGAGTTATTTTAAACTAACAATGTTTTTATTTTACATGCTAAGGCCCACAGACCTATAGAACTATTTATTCAGAAGCGATCTGGCCACAAATGATAACTCACCAAAGCGGCTTATCATCACGGAGAAATGTAAAACAGCCAAATACTCTGAACGCGTGACGTTGTTTCTAAATGTGGAGCGGAAAACCGGAGGAGAACCCAGAGAAAAATCCACGCGACCACGGGGAGAGAGACACCGCAAACTCCAAATATCCAGCAGGCGTCAGGGTCGGGATCGAACCCACGACCCCCTGTATACCAGGCGAGTTAGTTAACATCTCACCACCGTGGCACTCCCACTTACATCCACCTCGACCGATCTTGTGCTCATCGTTTGTATAAACCTGCTCATAATATTACAGGAAATACGCAATGCAATACTAGAGGATCTGTATGGATAATCGTACCTTGTACTCTCGTAGTAGTGCCTTATGCCGATTAATCAATCCTCCAGGCGAGGCAGCCGAGCAATGTTCCGGAAAAAAATAATTGTCGAGAAAATTATTTATCTTAATTGTAATCCGAGGATTCACATTGCGTGACCTCTGTGAGAGAGGGAGGGGGAGAAAAAGAGGGGGGAGAGAGGGAGGGGGCGAGTGAGGGGGAGAGGAGGGAGGGGGAAAGTGAGGAGGGGGGGAAGAGAGGGAGGGGGAGAGAGAGAGGGGGGAGAGGGGGGAGGGGCGAGTGAGGGGGGGGAAAGAGAGGGAGGGGGAGAGAGAGAAAGAGGGGGGAGAGGGGGGAGGGGGCGAGTGAGGGGGAGAGGGGGGGAAGAGAGGGAGGGGGAGAGAGAGAGGGGGGAGAGGGGGGAGGGGCGAGTGAGGGGGGGGGGAAAGAGAGGGAGGGGGAGAGAGAGAAAGAGGGGGGAGAGGGGGGAGGGGGCGAGTGAGGGGGAGAGGGGGGGAAGAGAGGGAGGGCGAGAGAGAGAGGGGGGAGAGGAGGGAGGGGGCGAGTGAGGGGAGAGAGGGGGGGAAGAGAGGTAGGAGGAAGAAAGAGGGGGGAGGGGGCAGGGAGAGAGAGGGAACAGAAGGGAAAAGGGAGGAGTGGAGGGAGGGGAGGAGAGGGAGAGCGTGGTAGGGGACAGAGGGGGAAATAGAGAATTGGTAGATAGGGGGGGGGGATAGACGGGGGGAGCGAGAAGGAATGATGACGAGGGGGGAAGAGACGGGGGGAGAGAGGGAGGGAGGATGAAGGGTAGGAACGGGCTGGGGGTGATTAATGAACCGATGTTCAAAAACCAGAACCGACGTTTCGTCTGATCAGCTAAAACGAGAAGAGGGATCACAGAGGGGGAGAGCCACGGAGAGGGAGGTGACCCTTTGTGTAATTAAATAATTATACTTATTAATTGACTCTCGCACCCGCACTGCCCCATGGGAGACCTCACATTTAATTCGGAGTCACGTGGTACTGGGGGGTGGGGGGGTTGCCTGAACTCGTTTAATCGAGACCCACGGGCCGATACAAATCTCATCCTCTGCCCTCTTGAGACTTTGCCAATCTCTCACCCTCCCCCCTGACCCCCCCCCCCCTCTGCAGCGAAGTCGTCACTGTCATTGTCCACCAATGAACCGAAACATGAATATTGTATGCTCAAGGACACATCGGGGTGTGTACCACGTTGTACCACGTTGTGTCCCTCCACCCTCTGAATCCGGCGGTCGTAGTTTTTTTCCCCCCGAATCCGTTCCTCGTTGTGACCGTCATGTAATGTAAACGCACCCATGTCACGTGTTTACGGTGTTTGTGCGTACGTCATTTTTTTCTTCTTGGTTATTTCGATAAAGTCACGTGACTTTACCGAAAAAACCAAGAAGATGAATCCCCTGCAGTCACGAAAGCTTTAAATCGAAATTTAAGTCATTTTATTCGTTTGACTGCCAGGGTTTGAAATTTGCGTGCGGTTTAAAATTCCTCGACGGCAATCGCGGCTCGTCTCGACCAACTCCAATGGCCCCGTGGCACGCGGTCTGGCCTAAGGGGACCCCCCCCCGCCCCCAGTGGCAGCTGTCCCTACGCGTCACAAGATGTAAACTAGCCTCGTTCTGCCGATATGGTTGAATTTCTAGATTTAAAAAAACAATTACCCCCCCCCCCCGCGCAACTCCGATATAGCACGGTTGGGTATGTACGGTTGCAAAATAATGTCAACATATACATACATTCGACGTGCATACAATTGCGAGTAATTGATCAAATTTGGCACTTTTTGGCTTTCTTTTTTTTCCAGAAATGCCGCGCTGAGGATCAAGACTCGTTTGGCAAGAGAGGGCTCCTGTTCTCGCCGAATGTTTGGCCAATAATCATCAATGCCATTAAATAATTCGTATTTGGCGTCGTGCCGTAAGAAACGGGAGAGACCCGGGAGAAAACCCACCACGCGTACACACACATACACACACACATAGATACACACACACATATATACACACACACACATACACAAAAAATACAGAGTTTCCCCGTATAGCCTTAACAGACTGTAGGGGCAAGTGCTGTTAGTGAGCACCTATGACGGCCGGAACGGTACATGAGGGGGTGGGTGGCCAGCACCACGCCCGACCGCGTTTGTCTCCCCAGTGGCGATGTTTACACACCGTACCAGGTACTCATGTGAGGCTGAGTCGACCTAGGGGAGACCCCGGACTGGTTCAGATAATTATCGTCACCGGTGTTGGCCGCTGAGCGGGAATCGAACCCGGGTCTCCGGATTCATAGCGCAGCGCACTAACCACTATAATACCGCTCCCCACATACACACACACACAAATACGCACACACATCGACATACACCCGTGGAAACAACCCACTTGCTGTACTGCCATCCCATGGCCACCTCGCAGCAATAGCCCAGCGGGTTTAGCGATTTTATTTTTTTAAACACAGATCCCTGCGTGATCTACCAACCCCTTGCTTCTCCAAGCGCACACGCCCCACCTAAGGTCACCCACACCGAGACTCCAAGACAGACGCGGTTATGGGTTTGCGACCTGAGAGGTGGGAGAACTTGGATATCCATTCCAACCCGGGTCCCTTCCCTTGATGTTCCCAAACCACGTCGCCTTCTGTACCCAGCGGCGGACCCAGTTACTACAAAGTCGCTCGTAAGTTACGATCGGATCACGACCGAGTCACGACTGCTTGCACCCTGGGCTTAATTTCCACGCCCGGCTCGCCACATCAATCGTACCTCTCGCGATGGGTTGTGGCTCCTGGTCACGTGGGTCACCCACCGTAGCCCACATAGCGAAGGATACTCGGTGAGAGCAATTAAGCCCTGCTCCTGAATTTAGCTCCTGCCCGAGGGTACCAGCGTGCGGAGCGGAACGTCGGACGCCGCGCCGAACGAAGCGGGCGGCACAAATTCGGCGCGCTCATCGGAGAGCGCTGTACCCTCGCTCCCTTCCAAGAGGTGCCGGCCGGCATGGAAGAGTAGGCCAAAACACCCCTTGTCGAGTGGCTCTCCTAAGCTCCGTCCAAGTGGGGCTCCTTCCATTCGGCCAGGTATCGACGCTAGCGAGCAATTTCAAGGCCTGCTCCTTTTACCTTTGCCTGGCGCCGTAGCCAGGCTATTTGGCAGCCAGGGGGCCCAAAGCGCCGGCGTGCCCCTCCGCGCTCGGTGCGGCGACCCCCGCCGGGAGGGGCACCCCGGAGGGGCTGCCGCCTCTCCCCCGGCCCTCCTCCGGCCCGCCGCCTGCACGGCGCCAGCTCCTCGGCGCGGTCACCTACACGGACGTCGCTTGGTCCACCGCGCCGTCGGCAGCCCCCCCCGCGGCGTCGCCCTCTTCCGCCTCCCCGTCGGCCGCCCGCCGCCGCTTCACCGCCTTGGAGGGCGGGCAGATGGTGAGGAACACGGGCAGGAAGACGAGGCAGTGGACCGCGGAGAGCGCGGACGCGAGGCCCAGGCACCGTGCCACGGTCCGGGCCAGGTTGGAGGGCGCGGCCGCCAACGCTGCGACGGCGGCGCAGAACCAGAGGCACGCGTGGAGCAGCGGCGCCGCGTGGGCGTCGAGGGCCGCCGCGGTCCAGTGGGCCCGGCTCTTGCCGCGTCCCATGGCGAAGGTGGCCACGAGGGGCGCGCAGGCGTGGGCGCCGTAGCACAGCGAGTAGACGAGGCACAGCGCGGCGGCACAGTCGAGCTGCGCGCCCACCAGGCCCAGCGAGCCCAGCACGCCGAACTGGACG
The DNA here is from genome assembly GCF_015708825.2 of Lethenteron reissneri. NCBI lineage: Eukaryota > Metazoa > Chordata > Hyperoartia > Petromyzontiformes > Petromyzontidae > Lethenteron > Lethenteron reissneri. Next base: position 4,336,929 of record NC_083784.1, read on the forward strand.
GAGGCGGCGCAGAGGGCCACCCAGGCGTGGGCCGGCGCGGCCCCCGGCGGCGCCAGCCCCGCCGACAGGAAGAGGGCGAGGGCGGCCGCGAGGGCGGCGGCAGTGCGCGGGGGCGCCCACCCAGAGGGCGTATCGCTCGAGGAAGGCGAAGGCCGGGTTGTGGATGGTGAACTTGACGCGCGAGGTGAGCGACAGCTTGCGCAGGGCCTCGAGGAGGCCGTCGATCTCCTCGCGCGTGTTCTCGTTCGTCTTGGCCACCATGAAGACGCGCGAGGCGGCGATGCGCCGCTCGCCCGGCGGGCCCGCGAGCACCACGTCGTCGGCGAAGTGCGCGAACTCGCGGCGGCGCAGGAACGAGGCGCACAGCGTCGACACGAAGAGGTCGCGGGGCAGCGCGCTCGTGCCGTTGGCGGCGCGCAGGTAGCGCGTGTACTGCTCGAGCCACGAGACGGTGATGAAGCGCCGGGTGATGTCCAGCAGGTCCTCCTGCACGCTCGCGTTCCAGTAGGCCACCGGCTCGTAGATGTAGAATCCGATGACGGGGCTGTAGTCGCTGAAGAAGCGGTCCTGCACCGCCCGGTAGCGCGCCGTGGCGGAGCGCGTGGCCACCAGGTGCGTGAGGTCGGAGGCCTCCCTCAGCTGGAGGCAGCCCATGAAGGAGAAGGAGGCGTAGACGAGGTAGAGCAGCACCACGAAGGGCTTCACGTACGTGCCGCTGATCCACGGGCCGTAGCGGTCGCGCATGAAGCGGCGGGGGGACGCGTCCGGCGGGTGCGGGCCGGACGTTGTGGCGGCGGCGGTGGTGGTGGCGGCGGCGGTGGAGGCGGTGTTGGTGGTGTTGGTGGTGTTGGTGGTGTTGGTGGTAGCGGTGGAGCAGGGCGGCTCCTTGGAGCTGATGAGGTCCGGTTGCTCGCAGATGCGGCGCGGCGGCTTGAGGTCCTGCGAGCCACGCGGTGTCACGTCGGACACTCGCCCGTCCACTCCGCTCGCCCATCCAACCACTCGCACATCCATTCACTCACTCACCCATTTACTCACCCATTTACTCACCCACTAGCCAATTCATCCCACTCACCCATCCACCCATCGACTCAATCATTCACCTACCCACCCACTCATTCAGCCTGATTACTCACCCTACCCTTTCATCCACTCGGTCACCCACCCATATACAGCACTCACGCACTTAACCACTCACTTACCAAGGCCAAATATCATCTCGCAAGCTCCATCCATCTCACCTGCATCCACCCATCTCACCTTCTACATCTCACCTGCATCCACCCATGTCACCTCCATCTCACCTACATCTCACCTGCATCCACCCATCTCGCCTTCTACATCTCACCTGCATCCACCCATCTCACCTTCTACATCTCACCTGCATCCATCCATGTCACCTCCATCTCACCTGTGCCGTGCTCTCCACGCCGCCGCAAGCGGCAGCGGCGACTGCCGCCGCGGTCGCCACCCTCTCTCCTCCGGCCACAACCACGGCGGTGGCCGCCGCTGCTGCCGCCACTGTGGCCGTGGTGGTGGTGGTGGCCGACGGCACGGGCCAGCACCTCGGGGGCAGGGCGCGCACCTTGCCGGCCAGAGCCACGCAGGCGCCCAGGAAGGTGACACAGGCGCAGTAGCTGAGCGCAGTGGCCGTGCAGGCGCATCGACAGAAAACCTGCAGCGACATCGACAACAACAACATCGACACCTACATCATCAACAACACCGACATTAACAACATCAACACCTACATCATCAACAACACCGACATCAAAAACATCAACACCTACATCAACACCGACACCTACATCAACAACATCAACACCTACATTAACAACAACAACGACACCTACATCAACAACAACACCTACATCAACAACATCAACACCTACATCAACACCATCAACACCGACATCAACAACAACACCTACATCAACAACATCAACATCTACATCAACACCTACATCAACAACAACAACACCTACATCAACAACATCAACATCTACATCAACACCTACATCAACACCATCAATACCAACACCGACATCAACAACACCTACATCAACAACAACAACACCTACATCAACAACAACTACAACATCGACAACTACAACAACAACATTAAAGGGGTCGTTTTTACATATTTGAGTCGTCGTCCGTCCGTCCGTTCATGCGAATTGAATCTCTCACAACCGCTGCTCAGAAACCACGGACCGAGCCGGAAGCCTGTGGGCGTCCGGCGCTCCCATCGGTTGCTCTGCGGTCCTCTATTTATTAAGATGCTTTCCACCGATTAGCGGCGAGTGTTTGATGCTACATGTGAGGGAAGACCGGAGGCGCCCGACGAAAACCCGCGTGCGTGCGAGGGGGCAACGTTCTATCCCATCAGACAAAACGGGTCCACACTTTGCTGTACTGCATACTGAGGGCGAGCCCAGGGTTACACAATCTCGTAATCGGAATATGTATTCATACTGGAGAATCCGATGAGCTATAAAGCTCTTTTTCACACATCTGTGCAGCGATTTACAAACCCTCGCTGCTACTGCCTGCTGGATTGCAGGTCACGTGCGTAGACACCAACAACAAACACAGAAGCCAGCATTCGCCCCTTTAGTGCTGGTGAGGTCCACCAACAGCGCTTGTGCCAGGCTAGGTGGACTTTGAGGCCACGTGCAGTGTCGAAGGCTCGCTGCTGGCAGCAGATCATAAGACAGACCCAGGTGCCATGGGTTGACTGCTGTTCCAGGCTAGGTGCAGGAAGTGACATGACAGACCCAAGTGCCATGGGTTGACTGCTGTGCCAGGCTAGGTGCAGGAGGTGACATGACAGACCCAGGTGCCATGGGTTGACTGCTGTGCCAGGCTAGGTGCAGGAGGCCACGGGACAAACCCAGGTGCCATGGGTTGACTGCTGTGCCAGGCTAGGTGCAGGAAGTCACGGGACAAACCCAGGTGCCATGGGTTGACTGCTGTGCCAGGCTAGGTGCAAGAAGTCACGGGACAAACCCAGGTTGCATGGGTTGACTGCTGTGCCAGGCTAGGTGCAAAAAGTCACAGGACAAACCCAGGTGCCATGGGTTGACTGCTGTGCCAGACTAGGTGCAGGACGCCACGGGATAGACCCAGGTGCCATGGGTTGACTGCTGTGCCAGGCTAGGTGCAGGACGCCACGGGACAAACCCAGGTGCCATGGGTTGACTGATGTGCCAGGCTAGGTGCAGGACACCACCCAGGTGTCACGTGGGTTTGACTGCCTGGGAAGACTTGGCATGGCCGCTGCCGCCACCGCCACCGCCACCGCCGCCGCCGCCGCCACCGCCACCGCCGCGGGCGCTGCGCTCACCTGCACGGCGCGCGTGTTGGTGAGCGGCGAGGCGCCCAGCGCCAGCGTGACGATCTGCAGCGCGGTGAGCATCGTGTGCGGCAGGAGCGCGCGCGCAAACGTCGCCGCCAGGCGTTCCTCCTCTCGCGCGGGGGGGCCCCGCACCCCCCAGCCCAAACGCCGCCACGTCCATAGCAGCTCCGTGGCGCCGTGCGAGCCGTGGCCTGAGGTTGAGGTGGGGGGTGGGGGTTGGGGGGGGGGCACGGAGTGGGGAGGGGCGGGGGGCACGAGGGGGCGGGGGACGGTGGGTACGAGGGGGCGGGGGGCACGAGGGGGCGGGGGGGTACCGTGGAAGATTTCGGGGGGGTTGGAGAGATGAGGGGGGGAGGAAGGGCCTTGGTGAGGATTGGGAGGTGAGTGTGTTGGATGATGTTTTTTAATGGGGGGGGAGGGGGGTGGTCACGAGGAGAGTTGGGATTTGTGGGGGGCGGTTGGTGAAGGGGGGCGGGGCAAGGTTGGTGAGGGGTGAGAGCGTTCTATGATTTTGAGGGGCAGTTGGAGGGTTTCTTGGGAGTTGGGGATTGGTGGATGTATGGGGTTGGGGAGCGGTTGTGTTGGTGAGAGGTGAGGAGGGCGAGCGGATGAGGTGGAGGTGGTGAGGGGAGGAGAGAAAGAAACACAGTGAGAGACAGAGTGAGAAGCAGCTGGAACATAGAAGGCTTCTGGCAGTCCAGCAAGTGGCATCGTGTGCCCATCTGTGCAGCGTGATGGGTTTTCTCCTTAGTCTCCAGCTGTCCTGCCACTGGAAGCCATCAACACGTTATTTTAACGTGGAATTGGCCAAACATCGCAATGCAACACCCTCCTGTAAGAGCATCTTCAGACTTGAGGTGTGTGTGTGTACTTGTACCAGTACATGTATATGTGTGTGTGTCTTTTGGAGGTGCTCGCTAACAACACGTGCCCTAAAAGTATGTTAAGGCTATACCGGAGATGTTACTGGTAGGAACGTCCTGGTTACACCAGCCCACAGGGGATTATTGTGTCCGTCCGTCCGTCGTCCATCAAAAAATGGGAGGGGTGGGGCTGGGTGGAGAGGGGAGGGTGAGGAGGGGCTGGGTGGGGAGGGGCTGGGTGGGGAGGGGCTGGGTGGGGAGGGTGGGGAGGGGCTGGGTGGGAGTTTGGAGGGGTGGGGCTGGTGGGGAGGGGCTGGTCACCCCGTGGTGCCCTTATGAAACTCAACGTTTAACCTACACACGCTGGCTTGTGCCCGCCCTCACAGTCGGCCATATTTGCGGAATACACCACGCCGCCGTTGACCCTGCAGGCCATTGACCGAGCAACCCAACGTTCCTACCAGCTCGGTAGTGTAGCGGTTAGCGCGCTGCGCTATGAACCCGGCGACCCGGGTTCGATTCCCGCTCACGGCCAACACCAGTGACGATTATCTAAACCGGCACTGGGCCTCCCCAAGGTAGACTCAGCCTCAAATGAGTACCTGGTGCGATGTGTAAGCATAGTGACTGGGGAGACAAAGGCGGCCGGGCATGGTGCTGGCCACCCACCCCCTCGTGTGCCGTTCCGGCCTTCATAGGTGCTCGCTAACAGCACTTGCCCTTACAGTCTGTTAAGGCTATACGGGGGATCTTTGTCTTGTGTGTGTATCTATCTATATCTGTATCGCTCCACCGGCTATCCGTTCATCGAACGCGATAGGCGAGTAAATTGAACATTCGCGTTTCTAAATATCACGCCTGCTTCATTTATAAAATGTCATCACAGCCAGAGTGTGGGTGGGGTGGGGGGGGGGTTCGTGGGTGGTGGGGGGCGGGGCTGATGAGTGGGTGGGGGGTGCAGCTGAGACGGATGCACTTATTCACGGTTACAGCTCTGGGGCTCCAGAATATCTGGGGTGCCGAGGTGGCGAGATGTTAACTCCCTCTCCTGGTATGCAGGAGGTCGTGGGTTCGATCCCGATCCCGACCCTAACGCCTGCTGCTGTATATTTGAGGTCTGCGTGTCTCTCTCTCGCATCATCATCACGGTGGCTATGAGATGTTAACTACCTCGCCTGGTATGCAGGAGATCGTGGGTTCGATCCCGATCCTGACGCCTGCTGCTGTATATTTCGAGTTTGCGTGTCTCTCTCTCGCATCATCATCACGGTGGCTATGAGATGTTAACTACCTCGCCTGGTATGCAGGAGGTCGTGGGTTCGATCCCAACCCTGACGCCTGCTGCTGTATATTTGAGGTCTGCGTGTCTCTCTCTCCTCGTGGTCGCGTGGATTTCTCCCCATGCCCCTCCGCTCCCCCCACATTTATAATCCACGTGCGTATTTGGCCACTGCTGTAAACGTCCACGTGATAAGCCACTTGGTTGAGCTATGATTTGTGACAGCCAGCTCGCTTCTGAACAAAGAACTGCATAGTTCAGTGGGCCTTACCTGGTAAAATAAAAACAAATAGTTTAGTATATAATCCCAGAGGGTCGTGCCGAGAGGAGGCGTTCAGGCGATTGTAGGTCGCTATCAAGTTGTCTACCTGAGTTCGATTCCATTCCCAGTCAGGGCGAACATCCGTGGCGAGTGATCTGAGCGTATCCTTGCCCCCATAGGGTGAGGTATGGTTAAGAAACCCCTTCAACCGCTCCATGACCAACGTTGCGCAGAGGCATTCATCCAGCAGTGGAATGACAAGTCCGTAATATATAAAAAAAAAACGAAAAACCAACCTTTTTTCAAAAGATGGCTTAAGGCTCACCGGACGCTTCCACCGGGTAAGCAAATGTTGTTGCTCTTCTTGATTATTTCGGTAAAGTCACGTAGAATGGAAATAATAAAATAATAAAAATAAGAATAATAAAATAATTCTTACGACGTCGTGAGAATTATTTTATTATGTTTTAATTGCATTATTTATTATTTGTATTATTTTATTATTTCCATTCTACGTGACTTTACCGAAAGAACCAAGAAGATAAATCCCTGCAGTCACGAAAGCTTTAAATCGAAATGTTGTTGCTGTTGTTATCAAATGCAGTGTTTGTGTGTCTGTGTGTCTGTGCGTCTCGATGTGTGTAGAGCTTAGTCCACACCAGTTTGTGAAAGGTTGCACGAGGAATGTTTATATTTGGTAACTGGGGATTTTCGAAAGTCAATTAATTAACTGTAACGTTCATCCCTGTAATTATTTTGTTCTAAATTTATTTCATTTTTGCCTAAGTCCCCAGGGCTGGAAATTACGCGATTCCGTGTTTAATATTCATGAGATTTTACGCAAATTAATGCGGACACAACACCACTCGCCTACTCAATCACCCACACGCACATCAATCCTCTTTACCCATTCACCCACCCTCACGCAAACACTCACCCATCCACTCACTCACACATCCACCCCACTTGCTCACCCACTCATTTATTCACCAACTCACTCAATGATCCACTCACTCGCCTACTCACCCACCAACGCACATTTCCACCCACTCGCCCATCCACACAATCTCCCATTCATACACAATTCCACTCACTCATTCACTCAGCCACTCACTCACTCACCCATCCACTCACTCACCCATCCACTCACTCACCCACTCAATCACTCACTCACCCACCCATCCACTCACTCACTCACCTCACCCATCCACTCACTCATCCACTCACTCACCCACCCACGCAGCCACTCACTCACCCATCCACTCACTCATCCACTCACTCACCCACTCACTCACTCACCCACTCATGCACTCACTCACATCACCCATCCACTCACTCACTCACTCACCCACTCAGCCACACGCCCACCCCAGTCTCCGTGAGCCACGACTCGCGTCTGAATGTTTCATGGTCTAATTACGCGATGTGGGAGCGAGGCTTTTGCGTTATTCCACTCACATCTCTGCGCTATTAATGTCCACTGTGAGTAATGAACCACCGCGGTGCTGGGTAGATCCCTGCGTGCACACAGCGCGTGCGTGTGAGTGGATTCTAAACTCAATTCATTGGCCGCGCGTACTGCCATTCGCGAGATCGGTATCTATGTCCGTGTTGGAACAATCATCGTAATAATGCCAACTATCCACAAAAGCATCGGTGAGTCTCAATACTCAGTTTCAAGAGGGTCCTGCTCCATTGGAAATGTCTGGCCAATTTTTTTTTCACTTTTCCCATACGGCTCAGGGTGGAAATAACAATATCCCGTGTTTTAATATTCAAGCGATTTTACCCAAATGAATGCGAACAACCCCACTCTGCCTCCTAACTCACCCACACAACCCTCCCATCACCCACTCAAACGCTCACCCATCCGCTCACTCACACATCCACCCTTTCATCCACACATCCACCCTTTCACCCACACATCCACCCTCTCACCCCGTCACTAATTCACACCGCTTGCTCCCTCCCTACCTCCCCATCGGTGGCGAGTGATGTCTGAACCAAACCTGCCCCCCGCCTCTTCACCGACCAGAGTGGTGAAGTATGGTCAAACAATCTCCACGACCGACACATCGTCCATCCAGCAGTGGATTGGCAAAGGGCTGACTGCCCTTGCTAGGAAATCACCGGAGCATATCCGCATCGCATACAGCGTGCGTGCGTATGTACGTTGAACTTCTTTCGCACCGTACGTAGCCAACCGTGCTAATCATCTGGTGATGCTACGTTGGCAGTGATGGCCATGCACAATGAGCGACGAACGATCTCAACGCGTGCGTCAACAACACTGTGATCGGGGGCTTCAAAATAAGTATAACCCGTAAAAACAAAGTTTTTCACTATAAATCCTTTATATGCGTGGCGGCTAGAGTCCTCTCGTCCTCTGGCTTGAGATGGCTGCCACCTATGGGTCAGATGATTGTCTGCCAGTATTAAGCAATTGGTAATTACATATTTAATTTGTTTTCCATAAACAGTGTAAAATTTTTGAAAAAAAGTTTTTCACGAACATTAATTGTCTCGCACAACGAGTCTGTGTGGAAAATGTCAGCTCGATTGGATCACGGGAAGTGGGTTAAAAAACGACCGAAAGATTTGCACGGTCGTAAGCAAACAAGCAAGCACGTAAGTGAACTTAATATAAAGGATCTAAAAACAAAATACGTTTTAAGCGACGTTTCGGGCAATGGCCCTTCGACGTCATAGTGAGCACATTGTAGCGTTCAGTTCGCCGAGAGCGAGAGAGAGATTTGTTCAATTCGCTTCTGGACGGAACGCCGCCTGCAGTGACGTCGCCAGAGTGCTGCGGGTGTCAATTAAAAGTTAGTTTCGTCACGACGGAGGCTTCTCGAAACGTATAGTCAATCCACTGCTGGATGAAGGCTTCACTGTCGGTAATGGGGGGGGGTCTGGGGGGGGTATGGGGGGGGTCATGAGGGGGGGTAATGGGGGGAGGGCGAGATGACACAAATCTGGCCAGATCATTACGGGATGGATGGTCTAACCAGAACAAAATAATAATTATGAATCATCAAAACCATCATCACGTTTAGGTGTCCATATAGCAGCGGCAATTTACTCAAACCGCGTCGCACGCAGTGTCGTCGACTGCGATGCCATCAGCAAAAATTCATCACGGATTGTGAGTTCGTCGCCGGTGTTTCTACTTTACCCAGCGCCACGAGGGGGACGATGATGAGCGTGGAGTTGTAGGGTGTCCCGGCGAGAGTCATGACTCCAGCCGTAGCCAGCGTGGTCAGAGCGATGCTCACGAACCCAGCCAACAGCAGCAGCCCGAAACACAGATCTTCCGAGCGTGTCCTGCCTCTGCTGTTCTTCAATGTCGCCCACCACCCTCCACATCCTCCTCCACCGCCACCACCTCCTCCACCACCTCCTCCTCCACCTCTTCCCACCATCGTCGCCGTCGCCACCACCAGCAGCGGGCCGACCACCATGGCCAGAGCGAATCCGCCGGCGAGATTCGGTGCGGCCACGACTCCACTCTGGTAGAAGTCGGTCTGGAGAGACGAGGAGGTGAAGGGGAAGAGTGCCAAGTCGTGCGCGTGCCTGTGTCGAGCGCTCTCCACGGCCGTCATGAATTCCCTCTCCCAGAGCTCGGAGGCCGCGTGAGCCGAGTCGAGGTAGTAGGTGATCTGCAGGGCCCGCGCGGAGAGCACGCGGTCGGTCTGGAAGAGGGTCACTCCGCCCAGCTGATGCCCGATGTAGACCTCCTGATTGTCGTGCAGTCGCGCTTTGGGGTAGCGGATGATGATGGAGGAACGGCGGCGTGACGCGTCGCTAGCGCTGCTGCTGCCATTGCCTCCTCCTCCTCCTCGTCTTCTTCCAAGTCCGCCCATGAGTTCCACGATGGCATCTTGGACACATTCGCGGTCCCAGTCGATCGAGCAGACGTCCCAGAAGGTGCAGTTGCGTCCCACGGGCATGGTGACCAGAGCCGAGTGCAGGGAGATGAGTGCGAGGCGTCGACCCTCGTCCAACACGTTGCCTCCTCCGCGCGCCACCGCGATGAGCCGTGTGTATCGACCCGGCGTGTGCAGCTCCGAGTAGAGCCGCTGGCGAGATCGTTCCAGCGGGAACAGCTCGTCGGCCAGGGCGCCCTCCAGCTTGGCGAGACTGTGAGCGGGCGCGAACAGAGCCTCAGCTTTGCTCTCGACAGAGACGCGGCTCAGGGCGGCGCCGAGCAGAGCGGCGAGCAGAGCGGGTGCCACAAGGAACGGCGCCGGGTGGCCGGCCACGAGGAGTCCGAGGCGGTAGAGGCACCGCTGCAGAGCGGCGTGCAGCAGAGCGCCCAGCATCGCGCGGGAAGAACGAGGTGGGTCGAGGGTGGGTGATGATGCTCGCTATACACGGCACGTGCCCCCCCTCCCAACAGTCTGTTGAGGCTATTTTTATACGGGGGCGGAGGGGGGATTTTTGTCTGTTGGTGGTGACGGTGGCGACGGTCGTGATGGTGAGGGTGGTATTGAAGGTGAGGATGGTGTTTGTGGTGGTGGTGGTGGTGGTGGAGAGGATAGAGGTGGTGAGGGTAGTGGTGGTTGAGAGTGGTGGTAACGGTGGTGAAAGGCAGAAGTGGTGGTGAAGGTGGAGGATAAGGGTAGTAGAGGGTGGAGGTGAAGGAGGAGGAGGGTGAGGCTGCAGATAACGATGGTGGAGGAGGAGATGGATGGCGATGATGTTAACGGTGCTGATGATGGTGGTGCGGGAGGGATGGCGATGATAAATAGGCGAAGACGAATTGGATTCTGCTGATGACGATGGTGAAGTATAAGGGTAATGATGACGCTGCTGCTGCTGATGATAATTATTGTAGAATAAAAAATTCCTAAGATTATGGGAAATATGATATTGGGACTTCAGCGCTAAAGCGACGACTGCCACTGCTGCTAATGATGATGAAGTGTGACGATGACGCTGCTGCTTCTGCTGAAGATAGTCATAATAATCACGAAGATAATGTGAACGCTACTGCAGCGCTCCGTCCCAACACTGCAGCTGCTACTGCTGATTCTGCTTACTCCGCCGATTTTCTCACTTGTGATGTGAATGATGATGATAATACAATACTCCTGCCGCCGATGGTGGTGATGATTATTCTGTTGCTGATGCTGCTGCTGCTGATGCTGCTGATGAGGATGCTGCTGCTGATGCTGATGCTGCTGATGCTGCTGCTTCTGTTGCTGTTGCGAGAGCCCAGCCCTTCCCTCCCCATTGCCCACCGGCTCTGCCAGCTGTGAGCCTCTTGCTCCATGCGACAGCCTCGAAGCGAGCGGAAAGCGAGCAGCAGGGATGGACGGGGAGGGGGAGGCGGTGGGGGAGACGGGGAAGTCGGTGGGAGGTCGGTGGGGGAGAGGGGTTGAGTAAGGTGGAGGGAGGGAGGTAGAGAGGAGGATGAGGGAGGGAGGAGGATGAGGGAGGGAGGGTGGAGGATGAGGGAGGGAGGAGGATGAGGGAGGGAGGAGGATGAGGGAGGGAGGGAGGGGAGAGGTGGTGAGTATGGGAGAGAGGCGGCGACGCTGCTCATGCTGATGCTGCTGCTGATGGTAATGCTTCTGGTTATGCTGCTTCTGCTACCGCTGATGATTATACTGCTGCGACTGCTGCTGATGTCGCACTCCTGTACGACTCGCCTTACGCGCGCGACCTCTACAACGGCATTTGTTTAACCGGCTGTACGAGCTGCTGATGAGACGTGTAGGAGACGAACCCGATGAGGAGTGGTCCTATACAATTCATAATAAATAAATAAATAAACCGAAGGACATCCTTGCTGACTCTCAATACCCGTTGTCAGGAGGGTCGTGCTGCTGCTGCTGCCACTCCGCTGGGATGTTTGCGCCGCCGTGAATTCCGTGGTTTGGCGATGAGAGTTTTGGCTTCGTGTGTGGAGGAGGAGGCAACGGGGAGAAACCCCGAGACAGCCCAGCAACGCAGCCGTCCACGAGGGGGAGATGCTCCGCCACCTGCCGGTCTCACCGCGTCTGCGCCTCCGTTTAGGAACAAGATGGGTGGACTTCTCCACAAATGTGGCTGTCGCCTGATGATGCTGGTTGCAATTACTGGCCAAACGTCGTACTCGGATTGTGGATGTTGTGGCTTGGCTCTCCAACACACCGGGTGTGCCGTACTAGACGGAAGCTTGTGTTGCCTCCGAAACGTCGTGATTTGTATTTTATTTTACTTTTATTAATTTAGATTTTTTTTTACCTACGTGACTTTACCGAAAAAACCTAAGAATATGAATGCTTGCAGTCACGAAAGCTTCAAATCTAGAATTAGTGTAATGAGCCTCGTGGAGAGGGCTTCTTCTTATTTATTTCTCACACTGGGCACAACACAGGCCGATGTATATATATGTCTCATCTCGACGTGGCCAGGCCTCGCCTCTGGTCACGCCCCCTTCCAGAACCTTCGAGCATGTTCCCGGAGCTTCCCGACTAACCCCACCTTTTACATGTAACCCAGATGCGCCCCCTTCTGATTAGTTGTTGCATAACCTTGCCCATTACCCGTGGTTACCCTTCCAGGCCAGCAGGTGTCACCCTGTCATTACACTGGTAACGAATTGGCACCTTCTGTTTACGGGACAGACTTTACTAATTGGCCGTGTCGGGTGGTGGCGGGTTTAACGACACATTTATACATTTACGCAATCTAACCCAAAAAAAACCTGTATTGTGGAAGCTATTTGCCCCGAAAGCCTCCTACGTGTTAAACTTACCGCACTGTCTGTCCCCACGCCTACAACACCTGGCAAGCCCTGCTGCTGCTGATGCTACTGCTGATGCTGCTGATGATAGTCGTGGTCGTGGCGGTGGTCGTCCATGCAAACCGGAGCACACGGAGAACACCCACCGCGCATAGCAAAGACACAGCACTCGCATCTCCGCACAGATGGATTCATTCCACGGACTCGATCCATCCAAGTGATCAGGACCACATCTCTCCGCTGATCGCACCAAATCACGGCGCCGCGTTCTCCAGCCGCCAAAGTGCTACAACACCTGGCAAGCACTGCTGGTGGTGCTGGTGGTTGTCGCCCATCCTATTACTAACCTGCTTAGCTTAGGAGATTCTGGACCATTTGGGGAATGTCTCAGTCTCATTGAGCAGCGGAGCTGTAGGACGACCGAGTTCCCTATACTCACTGTCTCGCTCCCTCCCTCCATCGCCTCCCCTCTTCCCTCCCTCCCCCCCTCTCTCCTCCATCACCTCCCCTCCTCCCTCCCTCCCCCCCCTCTCTCCTCCATCACCTCCCCTCCCCCCTCTCTCCTCCATCACCTCCCCTCCTCCCTCCCTCCCCCCCCTCTCTCCTCCATCACCTCCCCTCCTCCCTCCCTCCCCCCCCTCTCTCCTCCATCACCTCCCCTCCCTCCCCCCTCTCTCTCCTCCATCACCTCCCCTCCTCCCTCCCTCCCCCCCTCTCTCCTCCATCACCTCCCCTCCCTCCCTCCCCCCCCTCTCTCCTCCATCACCTCCTCCCTCCCCCTCTCTCCTCCATCACCTCCCCTCCCTCCCCCCTCTCTCTTCCATCACCTCCCCTCCATCCATCGCGGCTCTACTTGCTTCGTTCGCATCGAGTACCCCTCCCTCCCTCCCCTCCCTCCATCACATCTCTCGTTCCATCCCCATCCTCTATCATCTTCCTCCCTGCTGAGATCCCTCCCTCCTTCATCTCTTCCTCCGTCACCTCTCTCCCTTCGTCACCCATTTCCCCCTCCCTTCCATTACTTCCCACCGTCACCTCCATCATCACCTCTGTCACCTCCCTCCATTTGCCTCCCACCCTTCCCCCCACTCCCCATCCTCATCTCCCTAAATGACCCCAACCCTTCCTCCCACTCTCCCTCTCATCCGTTGTCTCTTCTGTGACCCTATAGCAAGGTCACGCGCCCCCTGCCCCCACTCCTCAACTCCTCCCCCGACCCCCCTCCCCTGCACTTCCCCCCCCCCCGCGTCGACCTCCACATCTCCACATCACCACGCCGTGACATGAACACCGCTGCCGCATCGATTGTCGTTTCCAGAAGGCAATGGCAATGCTGTGCCTCAAGGCTCATCGTGTTCAGGAGGTTGCTGCTACACGCAGTTGTTTGACCAATTCCATCAGTGATGATGATGCTGCTGCTGCGGCTGCTGATGATGAGTATCTTTACTTATTCAAGAACGTATCGGTGAGTCTCAAAGTCTCCATTTTAGGAGGGCCCTATGGTATTGGGGTGTTGGGCCAAATCTATTTTCAAATAATCGACACATTCGTCAAGAACACGACGTGGCTTTCAAATACGCGATGTTTCGGGCAATGCCACTTCTTCATAGCACTACATCAATATTCACTACTGTCAACGCAGCAGTAACAACCATCTCATTTTTTAATTATCGAGTGTTCCGCTGTCATTCGTGGAAGATTAGGCCAAATACCGACTTCTTGGTTCTTTTGGTAAAGTCACGTAGAAGGGAAATAATAAAATAATAAAAATAAAACATAATAAAATACAATTCTCACGTTTCGGCCACAACGCAAGGACGGCTGCTTGCGTTGTGGCCGAAACGTCGTGAGAATTGTATTTTATAATGTTTTATTTTTATTATTTTATTATTTCCCTTCTACGTGACTTTACCGAAAGAACCAAGAAGATGAATCCCTGCAGTCACGAAAGCTTTAAATCGAAACAAATACCGACTCTTGTAAAGGCGCTCTTTAGAACTCCCTCTAGCGAAGGCTCTCCCGCCAACAGTGACACTAGCAAAGCAATTGCAGTGCTGCGCCTTGACCCGTGCTTCCCGTGGGGTGGGGGAGGATCGGAGTACCCGGAGAAATCCCACCACGCACGCGATACATTACACATTACGCGGGGATGCCACTCGCGACTAATTAACACGAGCCGGCTTGCTGCACTGTCGCAGCAAAGGTGTTAGGGAGTTCTCGCAAAATCTCGTGACGTTATCCCTCCCTCCCCCACCCGCCCATGTCTCCGAAGCGCTGAATCAAAGGCACTCACCGCCTCGCCACGCCCGGCTAAATATAAACACAACACACACGCACACGCGCGCGTGCGCCCAGCGGCGCCTGGGCCACATGCAGCCCTAATGGCATCATCTTTACTACCCATGGCAGGGCCCGGGTAAAATTAACCGGCTTTGTGCCGCAAGGCACGTACGCTATCCACTGTGGTGGATTGTAACGTTGAGCAAGCGGCACACGGGACTTGCAATCCGAAGTGCGCCGATTCAAATCTATTTCCCGGCGCGGCAGTTGAAATTAATATTATTATAATGAGAGACGTTAATTCTGAATTCGACCAGCAAGCCCACTTGCCTAAGCATGTGGGCGCCACGGTGGTGAGATGTTAACTACCTCGCCTGGTATACAGGAGGTCGTGGGTTTGATCCCGACCCTGACGTCTGCTGCTGTATATTTGGGTTTGTGGTCTCTCTCTCTCTCTCTTATCATCATCACGGTGGCTAGGAGATGTTAACTACCTCGCCTGGTATACAGGAGGTCGTGGGTTTGATTCCGACCCTGACGTCTGCTGCTGTATATTTGGAGTTTGTGGTCTCTCTCTTATCATCATCACGGTGGCTAGGAGATGTTAACTACCTCGCCTGGTATACAGGAGGTCGTGGGTTTGATCCCGACCCTGACGTCTGCTGCTGTATATTTGGAGTTTGCGGTGTCTCTCTCTCCCCGTGGTTGCGTGGATTTTTTTCTTCCGGGTCCTCCGGTTTTTCCCTCCATATTTAGAACCAACGTGCGTTTCGAGTATGTGGCTGCTGCTATAAATGTCCCAGTAATTGTAAGCCACTTCGTTGAGCTATCATTTGTGATAGTCAGGTTGCTTCTGAAAAAGAGCTGTACAGCTCAGTGGTGGCATAATTTTTTTTCTCGCTGAGATTTTTGCACACAGCGTTGAAATACGGTGTTTTTTCTAGAAGAATTTGCTGTTTTTGCCTGGATTTTTCTGTTGCGTGTAGTCACTTTAAGATGTTTTCTTGTTCATGTTTTCTGTTTGTTGCGGTTGCACCCGAGCGAAGAACCGCCTGGCTCATAGGGTTATACCTAATACATGAAATGAAAAAAGTTCAAACAAATTTTTCATTATTTTCGTATAGGTACAGCGCTGTTAATCTGTGATCGGGCAGATCGCGTATGGTTGGGTAAAGTGTGGGTACTCCCACTCCCTAAGAAGACGCAATTGGTCCAGCGCTGAGAGTGTCGACTACATAGTCCATGATTGGCACGCCGGCGTTCAGCAAGCGTCCATCCATCATGGGATTAACAATTGGAGTTAATATACATGAAAGTCATATTCTTTGGTTCTTTCGGTAAAGTCACGTAGATATAAAAATAATACAAATAATAAAGTTAATAAAAAATTTAAACCCGTAATGCAGTATTATTATTTTTATTCACTTCATTATTTTTTTTTATCTACGTGACTTTACCGAAAGAACCAAAGAATATGAATTCCTGCAGTCACTAAAGTTTTAAGTCAAAAGTCATATATATTATTAATAATGGTGCAGGCTGATTGATAACACGTGTATTGTAATCGATATGGAATGGAGTGTTTGATAAGATTGATAATGATGTTATTAACCGTGTCGATGTATTCCTTAGCACTGCGTGCGTGTTGGTCATCAAGCTTAACGATTGACGCTTTGGTGGAGAGATAATGGGTGTCATTGAGCGAAATTGATGGAGGCTATAAGGTGGGTTCGGGCTACCAACGAGACAAGGGTTCTTTATCGGATGAGAGGAGGGTTCTGTATGGGATGACACACGAATTGACAAGCCAGGTGCAAAACCATCACTCCCAGGAGGGCCCCCACCCCAGCCCCCACCCACTCCAGCCCCCCCCCCCCCAGGGCCCCCTCAACCCCAGCCCCCCCCCCCGGCCCCCTACTCCAGCCCCTCCTACCCCAGGGCCACCACCCCAGCCCCCCCCCCCCCCCCACCCACTCATTTGTTAACTCGGTTATGTTTAAATTTCGATTTAAAGCTTTCGTGACTGCAGGGATTCATCTTCTTGGTTCTTTCGGTAAAGTCACGTAGAAGGGAAGTAATAAAATAATAAAAATAAAACATAAAAAAATAATTCTCACGACGTTTCGGCCACAACGCAAGCAGCCGTCCTCAGGTGAAGAACAGGTCTGTCGGAAAGACAGAGTCTGAATGAAACACCACCAGGCTTGGAGCGTATATGTTTACCAGTTGTATAGTGCTTGTGTTTTTCTTTGCTCATGGATGTATTCACTTGTTTAGTTGCTTAGTGACTTTTTACTCTTTGGTTCTTTCGGTAAAGTCACGTAGAAAGAAAATGTATTAAATAATAGAATACGACGTTTCGATTGCAACACAAGCCATCGTCATTAGGTAGAACTAAATTTGAGAGAGAGACACACCACATACACGGAGACACACAGACACAAGCAGAGATAGACAACACAGACACTATGTGTCTCCGTGTCTGTGTTTTGTCTCTCTCTCAAATTCAGTTCTACCTGATGACGATTGCTTGTGTTGCAATCGAAACGTCGTATTATATTATTTAATTAATTTTCTTTCAAAGAGTAATTACTGCAGTCATGAAAGCTTCAAATCAAGTTTTAGTCACTTTTTGTGTATTTATTATAATATATGTACTTGTTTACGAGTTCCTTTGTTTAGCTGTCAATTTGGGTGTATACGTGTGTGTATGCGTTTACTTTGATTATTTTCTTTTATGTTTACGTGTTTGTTGACATGGGACCTTGACCACGCTTAAGGCCACAGTTTATTGATCAATAATTCCCTGGTAAAAATAGAGAAATGTAGGTAAAAAAATCAAGATTTTCAATGCGCGCACATTTGTATTATTGTCAATGCAAACATGCCTCATTGTAAAAAAGGTGTCAGTTTTGTTGCCAGATAAAAGGGTAAAAAAACAATTATCATATTTTGCTACTGGCAAAGTTGGTTCCAATGGTGTAAATGCTTAACCCGAGCTCGCATACTCTGATGGTGCATTGTCTTTGAGTTGTGCGCCTTTTGGCGTCATCTGGTCCAACGTCATGTGAGACTAGGCTCTAAGAAAAGCTGTCTCGGGTGTGGACCAATCAATTTCAAGGACAGTGCACATTATCAGAGTTGTGTTTTTTGTTTGCATTCCGACCGCAGGTATTGTGGTCAATGCAAACATGACTCCTTGTAAAAAAAGGTGTCAGTTTTGTTGCCAGATAAAAGGGTAAAAAAACAATTATCATATTTTGCTACTGGCAAAGGAGGTTCCAATGGTGGTATTCATTAGATCCCAAGACATTAAGCGTCCAAGATTCAAAGGATATAATCAAGGCAATAAAAGTGTATAATACTAACAAATGTTCCAAAGTTTATTTGAAGCTGGGTTAAAGCAAACCAATGTTCGGTTGTGTTGTCACGCAAATGCATTTTTTTTAAATGTGCTTATATGCACTTAGCCTGGCACAAGCGCCCTGGTGAGTCACGACCACTTAGAGGTGTTTGTTGTGGTTGTGTGTCTCTCTCTCTCTCTCCCATCCTCCCTCCTCTCGAGAGACTCCTTTCGTGTGTGGAGTGAGTGTGTGTGTGTGGAGTCGGTAATGTGTGTGTGTCTGTGCAATGTGCGTGGGTATGCGTGCACGTGGCCGACTCAGCCTCAAATGAGTAGCGGCCGCTGGGAGACAAAGGCGGCCGGGCGTGGTGTTGGCCCACCCAGTCCCTTCGTGCGCCGTGACGGCCTAAGTAGGTGCTCGCTATACGGGGGTCTTTGTGTTGTGCTTTGCAATGAATTGTATCTGATTTATTGTATGTGTGCGTGTGCGATTTAATCTGTGTCTGTGAGTGCGTGTGGAATATGGGGAGCGGTGGCGCAATGGTTAGCGCGCTTCGCCCCCAACTCCAGAGTTTGATTCTCGCTCGCGGCCCACGTCAGTGACAACGAATATCTGAACCGGCTCCTGGGCCTCCCCCCTAGGTCAACTCAGCCTTAAATTGAGCACCTGCTACGAGTGCGCATGAGACATGAGCCGCTGAGGAAGACAAAGACGGCAGTGGGGGTTGACCTGCCACGCCACGCCCGTCATATGCGCGCCGTGCGCAGAGCTTAATAGGTGCTACTCGCCAACGGCACTTGCCCCGACAGTCTGCTCAAGGCTATACGGGGGATCTTTGTCTTTATTATGCGGGTACGCGTCTTGTGTATACTCTCTGTAATGTACGTAATGTATGCGTGCGTGCGTGCGCGCGCGCGCGGGAGATGATTTGGTCCCCGAGTCTCTCCATCTCTCTCGTTACCATGGGCACGAGGTGCCTGTGTGCACGTGCGTGTGTGTGTGTGCGTGCGTCAGGGGAGCGGTAGTGCAGCGGTTAGCACGCTGCGCTACGAACCTGGTAACCCGAGTTCGATTCTCGCTCATTGGCCAACACCGCTGACGATTATCCGAACCCTGTTCTGGGCCTCCTCCCCTAGGTAGACTCAGCCTCAATTGAGTACCTAGTGCGGTGTGTAAACCTCGCCACTAGGGAGGCAAAGGCGGCCTGGCGTGGTGCTGGCCACCCACCCCCTCGTGTGCCGTGCCGGCCTTTATAGGTGCTCACTAACAGCACTTGCCCCAATAGTCTGTTAAGGCTATATGGGGGATCTTTGTCTGTGTGTGTCGGTGAGTGGTGGCGCAGCGGTTAGCACACCGTGCTACGGACCCTGGCGCCACGAGTTCGATTCCCGCTGACAGCACTTGCCCCATTGGTCTGTTAAGACTATACGGGGGATCTTTGTGTGGAGGAGCATTCCTTTACAAAAGTGCTTCTGTAATGCATGGCGTTACATTTTCGCTATGTCATAGGCGACGTTTCTGACGATGGCCCTTCACAGCACACACCGTGCCCCTAGAGGGGCACGGTGTGTGTCGACCTGAAGGGAAGGTCGGGTAAGGCCATGACAGCCTAGATGACCCAGGTGGACACGTGCCCGGTTAGAATTACAGAGGGGCCCCCGAAAGGGGGCTGTGAGGGTCACGTGAAGGTTCTGGAAAAGGGGCGTGACCAAGGGGCGGCCACGCCGGAGAGAAACAAAAGGCGAGTCCCGAGATGGATCTTGGCTGTCCGTCCTGGGGAAGAAGCCCTTCGTCTACGATCTCCGATCTTCAAGCACGTGGACCCGGGCAGTGTGCTGTTGGTCCCAGTCCGAAGTTGATAGTTACCTAGAAACCTGTGTAGTTACCCAAGGTGGTCACCCCGTTGTGTTGAAGTAATAAATGCGCTGCCACCGAGTCAGAGGTCGCAAACGGGTGTTGATTCCTTACCCATACCCGGCCACACCAGGGTCGCAAATGGGTACCCGTACCCGGCTGCACCAGGGTCGCAAACGGGTACCCGGCTACCCGTACCCGGCCGGGTACGGGTAGCCGGGTATCAGGTAGGGTACGGGTATCGGGTACCCGGTTGCGACCTCTGGGCCCCGCCCCTATTCCCGAACCTCCTCGCTGGCTCTAGACTGCTCGCTCCACCAGCAGACTCCACCGTCCTCTTCTGTCAAGTGGTCACGCTCCTATTCTCGATCATTCCCGTAGCCACCAGTCCATTCGTACTGCAAGCTGACTCCCCTGTCGTTACCTCCTGTGGCCACTAGTCCATTCACACTGTAGGCTGACTCCCCTGTCATTACCTCCCGTAGCCACTAGTCCATTCACACTGTAGGCTGACTCCCCTGTCATTACCTCCCGTAGCCACTAGTCCATTCACACTGTAGGCTGACTGCCCTGTCGTTACCTCCCGTGGCCACTAGTCCATTCGCACTGCAGGCTGACTCCCTGTCATTACCTCCCATGGCCACTCGCCAACGGCACTTGCCCCAACAGTCTGCTCAAGGCTATACGGGGGATCTTTGTCTTTATTATGCGGGTACGCGTCTTGTGTATACTCTCTGTAATGTTTGCGTGCGTGCGCGCGCGCGCGGGAGATGATTTGGTCACCGAGTCTCTCCATCTCTCTCGTTACCATGGCCACGAGGTGCCTGTGTGCACGTGCGTGTGTGTGTGTGTCAGGGGAGCGGTAGTGCAGCGGTTAGCACGCTGAGCTCCGAACCTGCAGGCTGACTCCCCTGTCGTTACCTCCCATGGCCATTAGTCCATTCGCACTGCAGGCTGACTCCCCTGTCGTTACCTCCCGTGGCCACCAGTCCATTCGCACTGCAGACTGACTCCCCTGGCATTACCTCCCGTAGCCACTAGTCTATTCGCACTGCAGGCTGACTCCCCTGTCATTACCTCCCGTAGCCACCAGTCCACTCGCACTGCAGGCTGACTCCCCTGTCGTCATTACCTCCCGTAGCCACTAGTCCACTCGCACTGCAGGCTGACTCCCCTGTCATTACCTCCCGTTGCCACTCGTCCACTCACACTGCAGGCTGACTCCCCTGTCATTACCTCCCGTTGCCACTCGTCCACTCACACTGCAGGCTGACTCCCCTGTCATTACCTCCCGTAGCCACTAGTCCACTCGCACTGCAGGCTGACTCCCTTGTCATTACCTCCCGTAGCCACTCGTCCACTCGCACTGCAGGCTGACTCCCTTGTCATTACCTCCCGTAGCCACTAGTCCACTCGCACTGCAGGCTGACTCCCCTGTCATTACACATAGACTCGCAAAGATAAACAGGTCCCACAAACGAATATTGAGACCCATGTACTACTGGACATCTGTGAAAAAGATCTTGACAGATCATCGCATTCCTCCAGTATGAATACATATTCTTCTTCAGACACAATGCTGTGTTCTGTGTGACCCGAGTAGTGCGTTGGTTTGTATTTGTAGCAATCGCTGCTCCATCACAGAACTAATCACGTCCAATCAGCTGAGTTGAGAAGATGCCCCCCTAGACAATTGCGGCTGTCGCCTTGTCCGTTGCAGTTAAAGTGTGGGCGACGCGGTGGGCGACTGGGTGCGTGTGTGGAGTGAGTGTGTGGGTGTGGAGTGAGTGTGTGTGTGTGGAGTGAGTGTGGAGTGAGTGTGTGTGGAGTGAGTGAGTGTGTGGAGTGAGTGTGTGTGTAGTGTGTAGGTGTGAAGTGAGTGTGTGTGTGTGGAGTGTGTGTGTAGGGAGTGTGTGTGTGTGTGTGGAGAGTGTGTGTGTGTGGAGTGTGTGTGTGTGGAGTGTGTGTGGAGTGAGTGTGTGTGGAGTGAGTGAGTGTATGGAGTGAGTTTGTGTGTGTGGAGTGTGTGTGTAGGGAGTGTGTGTGTGTGTGTGGAGAGTGTGTGTGTGTGGAGTGTGTGTGTAGGGAGAGTGTGTGTAGGGAGAGTGTGTGTGTGGAGTGAGGGAGTAATCCTGAATCCCGATTTCGATTCCCGTTCAACGGCCAACATCAGTGACGATTATCAGAACCGGTCCTGGGACCTTCACTAGGTCAACTCAGCCTCAAATTAGTTACCTGGTGCAGTCTAAGCATCGCCACTGGGGAGACAAAGGCGGCCGGGCGTGCTGTTGGCCACCCACCCCCTCGTGTGCCGTGCCGGCCTTCATAGGTGCTACTCGCGAACAGCACTTGCCCCAGCAGTATGTTGAGGCTACACGGGGGATCTTTGTCTTTGAGTCCCTGCAGGTTTTGATGACAATGCCATTGTTTCGTTATCTCGATGCTTATACTCTTTGGTTCTTTCGGTAAAGTCACGTAGGTGAAAATTTAAAATAAGAATAAAAAAAATAGAAATAACTAAATTAAATCACGACGTTTCGGAAGCAACACAAGCTTCTCCTCCCTGCCCCCCCCCCCTCTTACCTTAACACATTCCTGCGGAGGGAGTTGGTAGGAACGTTGGGTTGCTCGGTCAATGGCCAGGGTCAACGGCCGCGTGGTGTGTTCCGCAAATATGCCCGACTGTGAGGGCGGGCACAAGCCGGCGTGAGTAGGTTAAACGTTGAGTTTTATAAGAGCACCACAGGGTGACCAGCCCCTCCCCACCCAGCCCCACCCTCCCACCCCCCACCCAGCCCCACCCTCCCCACCCAGCCCTCCCCACCCTCCCCTCTCCACCCAGCCCGACCCCTCCCATTTTTGGATGCACGACGGATGGACGGACACAATAATCCCCTGTGGGCTGGTGGAACCAGTATAATCGCTTGTCACAAACAGCTCTCTTTGCCCACTACAGTAATTTTGATTCTTGCTGTGGTTGTCCCACATGATGACGGAAGCTTGTGTTGCTTCCGAAACGTCGTGATTTAATTTAGTTATTTCTAGTTTATTTATTTTTTATTATTATTTTGACCTACGTGACTTTACCGAAAGAACCAAAGAGTATGGATCCTTGCAGTCACGAAAACTTTAAATCTAGAATATCTTGATGTTGTCATCTCGTTCGTACCCTTTGCTCAGTGCTTACCAGCGTCCTTCATAGGTCAGTTTAGCACGTAAGCTTTTGCGAGCAATGTCCTCATCCATTGGCTGAGATCGCGTACATATATAAATGTGTCGTTAAACCCGCCACCACCCGACACAGCCAATTAGTAAAGTTTGTCACGTAAACAGAACAAATGAACCTATCTACGTGACTTTATCGAAAGACCCAAAGAATACACATTTATATATTTACACGATCTCACCCAAAACAACCCTGTATTATGCGTACTTCATAGGTGTTTTGTCCTCACCATTAGCAAGTCGTTAGCGTGTCATTTGCATGCATTGCAAACACTTCATGTGCACGGAATGTATATGTATGAGTCTTTTATTCGCATTGAAGACACTGTTCGCGAAGACCACATTGACTGCTGGGGCAAGTGCTGTTCACGAGCACCTTCAATTGCTGGGCACGACACGGCACCGTACCTGGTGCTACGTGGACACTTCAAGTGGTAATGTTTACGCACAACACCAGGTACGTACTCATTTGAGGCTGAGTCGACCAAGGGGAGGCCCAGGACCGATGCAGATGAGTCGCCACTGGTTGTTTGGCCGTGAACGGGAATCGAACTCGGGGTGCCGAGTTTCGTAACGGTGTGGGGGGGGGGGGGGGGCGCTAACCACTGCACTACCGCTCCCCACCAGCACCCAGCACACACACAAAGACATGAAAAGAACTCTTCAATAAATTGCAGAGAGGGGGAGATTCTGAATTGTCCACAGGTGCAGCAGCTGTCATCCCCGTGTCTCACCATATCAAGCACTAGCTCCCCCCTCTCAACATCAAACAAAGCTCGGATTTGAAATGTTTTCATTACATACGACGGTTGCCTGCGGGACACGACTCAATAAACAATTAGAATAAAACTAGCCTTTTGCCCGTCCAAGGACGACGGGTGTATTGCAGTAAATCTGAAACTTGCAAGCGAAAAGCAGCCCGCGACGTGATATTCATCGCATCAATTCGTGTGCACTTTGTAAGGGCGCGGTGACACAGACCTCTTTCATTTTAAGGTTATAACCCCTTGTTCGTCGTGACGTCCTTTTTACTTTGATGTCTCAACAGCGCTACGGAGACCGCGTGACGTGAGGGTTCTGCCTTTGCAGTGAGGGCTGTAGGTTGACGCCGAGGAGTGGGGAGGAGGCCCATCGACCCCCCATGTGGAGTGACGTCAGCCGCTAATTATTATGAATTGGGGAGGGGGGGGTTGTCCATTTGGAGGACGTCACTTTATAATGATTATTGATCAGGGGGGTTGTTCGATGTAGAGTGACGTCACCTGCTCATGATTATTAATGAGGTGGGAGGGTTCTCCATGTGGAGTGACGTCACGAGCGATGCACACAGACATTCTTGGCTCATTACAGTAGGTAATAATAATAGGTGGGGGGTGTGCATTTGGAGGACGTCACCTGCTCATGAATATCAATGCGGGGGCTGTTCGATGTTAAGTGACGTCACCCGCTCATGATTATGAATGAGGAGGGGTGGGGAAGTGTCCATTTGGAGGACGTCACCTGCTCATGAATATTAATGCGGGGAGCTGGTCGATGTGGAGTGACGTCACGAGCGTCTAGGACATTCCTGGGTGACTAAGGTATAAACCTCTTACCCGTGGCACAAGGCACGGGGACGGGAGTCTCGGCAAGGCTGCCGTTCTGGAGCAGCAGGGAACGGGAGAAGGTAGAGGGGAGGCCGAGATGGGAGTCTCCCAAGACGGACAAAGTGGAGGAGGAGGAGGAGGAGGCCACGGCTCAAGATGAGCAACATGGGAGAGGGGAGAGAGGGAAAAGAATGACCGGGTCAAGATGTCGTTGATGACAAGAGGGTGAGTCTCAAGACTCCTCGCCAGGAGGGGTTCCTGCTACGACGACTACACTTTGGGCTATGCATCCCGTAGACACGTGTAGACACTATTCTTTGGTTCTTTCGGTTAAGTCACGTCTAAAGATAAAATAATAAATTAAAATAATAGCAAATTACGACGTTTCGATTGCAACACAAGCAATCATCATCAGGCATAAAAGAAATAGCAACAAAAATCTAACTAGAAAACTATAGACAGACATACAAGCAGACAGACATCACAAGGACACACAGAGAGAGGACACATATCGGCACAAAGAGAGGGGTCGTTTCTGTGACGGTCCCTTAAATATAGAGAGGGGGGGCGGGGATGGAGAGAGGGAGGGGGCAGAGAAAATTAGCATATCAATGAGTGGACGGCAACGTGCTGGTGCTGCAAGTAAGATGACGACGTGGCACGGCACGCAAGCTTGAAAATTAGGAGAAAGGCACACTAAAATTAAATAACCTAGCAAAATATAGAAATGTGATGTAATGCAACACAGTGAGTCGGTCAACACACAATGTGTAGACACGTGGCTAAACGCTTCAAGCTCCGCACAGATGGGCTCACGAAACCACCCACGTGTCGTACTGTCGTGTCCAGTGCGACCAACTGGCTGCGTTAGGTTAACGTGGCCCGGTCAATGATGGAGCCAGGTTCGCAGTGCTCTGGGCTGATGGGCCAGGTTGGAGTGAGACGGGGCAATTCGAATTCGTGTAATAATACTGGTAGGAACCGCCAGGTTACACCAGCCCACAGGGGATTATTGTGTCCGTCCGTCGTGAAGGAAGGGGCTGGGTGGGGAGGGTGGGGCTGGGTGGGGAGGGGAGGGTGGGGAGGGGCTGGGTGGGGTGGGAGGGGAGGGTGGGGAGGGGGTGGGGAGGGGTTGGGAGGGGAGGGTGGGGAGGGGTTGGGTGGGGAGGGACTGAGTGTGGAGGGTGGGGCGTGGGAGGGGTGGGGCTGGGTGGGAAGGGGCTGGTCACCCCGTGGTGCCCTTATAAAACTCAACGTTTAACATACTCACGCCGGCTTGTGCCTGCCCTCACAGTCGGGCATATTTGCGGAATACACCACGCCGCCGTTGACCCTGGCCATTGACCGAGCAACCCAACGTTCCTACCAGCTCCCTCCGCCGGACAATGTGTTTATAATTGGCGGTATACGCAACACATTGGGAAGCTGCCCGTGTTGGCAATGACTCAAGCGCGCTCACTGGACTTGCAATCCAGAGGTTGCCAGGCTCGATTCGATCTGCCGACGACGCAGTTTAAACAGAAAAACTATAAAATTTTGACTTAAAACTTGCGTGACTGCAGCAATTCGTATTATTGGTTCTTTCGGTAAAGTAGATAGAAAAAAAATAAAATTTAAATAAAATGGAAAAAAACATGCAAATAAAAATAATACATTTTTTAAAATCTATTTTATATCTGCGTGACTTTACCGAAAGAACCAAGAATACAAAAGCTATTGTGTGACAAGGGGAAAATCAGGAAGCAGTCAATTGACGGGCTCATTAAACGAACGGGGCAAAGGGGGCGGAGGGGCGGGGGGATATATGAGGGAGAATTAAATAAAATTTACTGAATGAAACTGTGGGATTTCCCCTCACCTGTGTTTACAAGGACAGCCAGGCACGTGTGTGTGTGTGCTCGTTGACAAGCACTTGCCCCAACACTCTGTCAAGGCTACAAGGGGGATCTTTGTGCTTGCGTGCGGGGAGCGGTGGCGCAGTGGTTAGCGCACTGCGCTACGAACCCGGCGACCCGAGATCACGACCACTACGAAATATTTGAACCGATCGTCTGCCTCACCTAGGTCGACTCAGCCTCAAAATGAGTGGCCTCGTGCGGTGTGCAAACTATCAGCACTTGGGGTGACAAAGGCGGTCGGGCGTTGTGCCGGCCATCCACCCCTTTGTGCTCCGAACCGGCCTTCATAGGTGCTCGCGAACAGCACTGGCCCCTACAGTCTGTTAATGCTACACGGGGGGATATTTGTTTTGTATGAGCGTGTGGGGAGCAGATGCGTATTTGCGCGTGTGGAGAGTGGGTTGGTGATGATTGGGTGCGGTGAGTGAATAGCGAATGGGGGTGGTGAGTGGCTGCATTGTGAGTGGGTGTATGTATCTATAAGAGTGGGTGGATAATGAGTGCTTCAGACGTTCATCGAAAGTAAATTGACCGCGGCGTGGTTGGAACGAGGGTAGCTAATATCGATGCGTCTTTATTATTATCATCATCATCCATCCATCATCATCATTCATCATCATTCATCATCAAATGACGTGGAACCCATCCTGGTGAAGGTGTGGATCACGCACCGAACGCGCGAGAGAGGGCGAGTGTTTAACGCACCGCGCTTCCGATAATTAAGAGTTCGACTCCCGGCCAAGGCTAACAACAGTGGCGGGTGAAGTCTGCACCGGTCCCGTTGCCTCACCTAGGTCGACTCGGCCTCAACACGAGTAACCTGGTACGGTGTGTCAACAAAAGCCAATTAAGAGTTCGACTCCCGGCCAAGGCGAACAACAGTGGCGGGTGAAGTCTGCACCGGTCCCGTTGCCTCACCTAGGTCGACTCGGCCTCAAAACGAGTCACCTGGTGCGGTGTGTCAACAAAAGCCAAAAAAAAAAATCAAATCAGCACTGGGGAAGACAAAGACGGCCGGGCGTGGTGCTGGCCACACACCACAAGCCCCGCCCCCACCCCCTTTGCGCCGTTCCACCCGTCCATAGGTGGCCGCCAGCAGCACTTGCCCCATCAGGGCCGTGCAGGCTACACGGGGGAGCTTTGCCTTTCTGAGCGGCCCTCGTTTTTGTCGCATAGTGGGAGGCCAAGCGGATGACGGCGATTGGCAATTAGGGCGGCGTCACAGCGAAGTTGGGGCTCATTGCCAACGTGCGTGGGGAAGGATGAGATGCCAAATGAGTGTTACCATGGATACCTAATTGCCGTGGCTGGCTCTTGAGCACCCCCCCGCTGAAGACTCTGTCCAACCCCCCCACACACCCCTTTGAATCCGCTAGTCAAGCAAACAATATTGGAAGTGATGGTGGTGATAATGACCGTGATGATGGTGATGATGACCGTGATGGTGGTGATAATGATAGTGGGGAGCGGTGGTGCAGCGGTGAGCGCCGCGCTGCGCTAGGAACCCGGCGAACCGAGTTCCATTCCCGCTCGAGGCCGCCAACGCCAGTGACGATTATCTGAACTGGTCCCGGGCCCTCCCCTACGTCGTCTCAGCCGCAAATGAGTACCTGGTGTTGTGTGTGAACATCGCCACCGGGGAGACAAAGGCGGCCGGGCGTGATGCTGGCCACCCACCCCTCCCCCTCGTGTGTCGTGCCGGCCTTAATAGGTGCTCGCTAACGGCACCTTGCCGCCAAAGTCTGTCAAGGCTGTCACAGGGTGGGGGGTCTTTGTCTTTGCTAATGACAGTGATGATGATGGTGGTGGTGATCATGACATTTAATCTGTCGAATGGGCGGGTCCCACTCCAACACCCTCGTCTTCCTCCTCCACCAGGCACACCACGTGTCCCACCCATCACTCACTCCACCTCCTGCTACTCATAACCTCAAAGTCGCCTACCCAGTCATCATCCTCCACCCTGCACGCGCCACGCGACCACGCGTCCCACCCATCACTCCTCCTCCTGCTACTCCAAACCTCCGAGTTGCCTACCCAGTCATCATCCTCCACCCTGCACTCACCACGCGTCCCACCCATCACCACCTCCTGCTACTCACAATCTCCAAGTTGCCTACCCAGTCATCATCCTCCACTCTGCACGCACCACGCGTCCCACCCATCACTCCTCCTCCTGCTACTCCAAACCTCCGAGTTGCCTACCCAGTCATCATCCTCCACCCTGCACACACCACGCGTCCCACCCATCACTCCTCCTCCTGCTACTCCAAACCTCCGAGTTGCCTACCCAGTCATCATCCTCCACCCTGCACACACCACGCGTCCCACCCATCACTCCCTCTGCTACTCCAATCCTCCGAGTTGCCTACCCAGTCATCAACCTCCACCCTGCACGCACCACGCGTCCCACCCATCACTCCACCTCCTGCTACTCACAACCTCCGAGTTGCTTACCCAGTCATCATCCTCCACCCTGCACTCACCACGCGTCCCACCCATCACTCCCTCTGCTACTCCAAGCTTCCGAGTTGCCTACCCAGTCATCATCCTCCACCCTGCACGCAACACGCGTCCCACCCATCACTCCACCTCCTGCTACTCACAACCTCCGAGTTGCTTACCCAGTCATCATCCTCCACCCTGCACGCACCACGCGTCCCACCCATCACTCCACCTCCTGCTACTCACAACCTCCGAGTTGCCTACCCAGGCATCATCCTCCACCCTGTACGCACCACGCGTCCCACCCATCACTCCCTCCTGCTACTCACAATCTCAAAGTTGCCTACCTAGTCATCATCCTCTACCATGCACTCACCACGCGTCCCACCCATCACTCCACCTCCTGCTACTCACAACCTCAAAGTTGCTTACCCAGTCATCATCCTCCACCCTGCACTCACCACGCGTCCCACCCATCACTCCACCTCCTGCTACTCCAATCCTCCGAGTTGCCTACCCAGTCATCATCCTCCACCCTGCACACACCACGTGTCCCACCCATCACTCCACCTCCTGCTACTCACAACCTCCGAGTTGCCTACCCAGGCATCATCCTCCACCCTGTACGCACCACGCGTCCCACCCATCACTCCCTCCTGCTACTCACAATCTCAAAGTTGCCTACCTAGTCATCATCCTCCACCATGCACTCACCACGCGTCCCACCCATCACTCCACCTCCTGCTACTCACAACCTCCAAGTTGCCTCCTCTATCCTCCTCCACCTCTTCGTGATTGCATCTTGCTCGCCTTCTCTGGCGCGGTCTATTATTATTGTTGTAACTGTCGGTAATTTCACACAGCGTGATAGTGCTATATCGGGCCCTCTCGCGAGGCTGATTGTGGCTGTTTTTGGCTCTGAGCGCTTCACAACGGCCACATCGGCAGGGCGCTGAGAGAACTCGCTTAGCCCACGAAAGCCTCGCCGAGTCTCAACACTCTTTCTCAGGAGCGTCCTCCCAAGTTGTGGACCAATCAACTTCAAGGACAGTGCATACATTATCAGAGTTATGTTTTTGTTTGCATTATGACTGCAGGTATTGTGGTCTATGCAAACATGACTCCTTGTAAAAAAGGTGTCAGTTTTGTTGCCAGATAAAAGGGTAAAAAAACTATTGTCAATCTATACACCCGTCAATAACAACCCTGACCTTAATTTTTTTTTTATATATATCATAGGCGACGTTTCGGGCAATAGCCCTTCTTCATAGCACACAGAGAGAGATCGGGCAAGTTGGGCCAAGTGTGGCCGCGCAGGCGTATCGGGAGGGGGAAAACATATTCCAAACGATCCCATGAGAACAAACAGAAATGAAAATCGATCAATGTCTACGATGCATCGCTGGAAACAAACATCTTCAAAGCTGCCGATTGATTGTGCCAATTATCAATACATGTTGAAGTGGGACGCAAAATATTTCTCAACTCCATCATCATCACTCAGCACTTCTGGATGAAGCCCTCTTCCCCCCGCAAGCTCATTTGGTCGCTCCGTCTCCCTAAGCTGTGGTGGTCTCTCTTCTCCCGACTCTGCGTGTGTAGCTTTTGGCCCACCGCTCAGTGCTGAGTCTCGACCGTGCTGCCGTCATGACGTAAACAAAACGTGCCAATTCGTTACTAGTTCAGCACACCGGTGTGTCGGAGAGTAAACCCACAGCATTCAACAATCCGTCCCTGCCATCTCATGCAGAGCAATCTCACACCGCCCAAGCATTCACGATCTGCAATGTCTGGGCTGGGCATGACTAATCCAATTACTAACCAGGCTTAAACCGCTTTGGCTTGCACGATACAACAAGATTGGTTTACTTTCTCGACAGGTGATTTGCATGTGTAATGTCTCCAATATGAATATAGACTATATATCTAGATATGTATAAAAGGGAAATGTGTGAATATGTGTGTCTGTTCGAAATGTTTAGCATACTTCCCAACATGCAACACACTTAAAATTTGGCATGTGGTTAGCTTCCAGACGGTACACAATGCAAAAAGTATAAAAATAGACTTTTCTATTTTGGGGGGGGGGGGGGGGGGCGCAATAATGGAAACAATATTTTGCACAGCAAGTGAGCGGTGACGTCACACCTGTGATGTCACCCGCATGCGGAAGCGTCACGCAGTGTGCCTTCTGACGTCACTCATCCCCCCCCCCACCCTCCGTGTAGGCCGTGTATTAATCCAAGACAAGAATCCAAGTCTCAGGCGAAGCCGGGTAGTACAGCTCGTACTATATATCTGTAAGGACAGTATGGGGTGATGTAGGGATAGTAAGGCTCCCCGTGACCATGGTTACTAATTCACGTACCAGGAACAGACGGGGTCACGTTAGGGTAACGTTGGGACCTAAGTGGTTCGCTAATAATGATTGATGCGACAAGCTTTGACAGGGTCACGTGAGGGGAAGCACGAAACCTAACGGTCGTAAATTTGTAATGAGGGCAGAGACAGACAGGGCCAGGTGCGGTGAGAGAGGGTTCGGGAATAGGGGCGTGGCCGGGTCGTGAGGAGGATAAAAGCCGGTGTGGACCGGGGCTCTGGGCTGCTGTTGTGGGGGCACTGCCGTAGCCATTGTCACCTTGGAGCGGGTCGTCTTCATCAGCCTGCAGTGGGCACCGTGTAGTCTTGGAAGGCTTAGAGTTATGTTGTCTCAGAATAGAGTTATCTAAGCTACCAAAGTGTAAAGAGTCACTCGCGGTTACTCGTTAAGTTATCAGTGAGTCGGCGGACTTTATTCATAATAAATATACAAAGGCCGTAATTATAATATATATTGGGACACACCCCCCCCCCCCCCCCCCAATATTCAAATATGCTCAAAATGCCCTCCCCCCCAAAATATTGCTATAAAATATATTTCTGTTTATATGATTGTGGTTATGGTTGTACTGTATTAATCCCTAATCTCTGCCATTACATACAATGAAACAAGAAAAGGTAACAAAAACAGAGTAATATAATACAATACACTATTAGACATTATTGTACAAAATAAAAAAAAATAAGATTTGGTCCCCCCCCCAATGTTGAATCCATGGCTACGGCCTTGAAATATACATATATACATGAACAAGACGATGTCTCTGAGAGCTACATTACACATATATGTAGAGTTATAGACTATGCATATGTCCACATGTACAAGGAAGGTGTTTCTACAATTTTCGAAATAATCCTAAAATATCCGTCAATTGAGTCCAGGTTGAATCCGAAGGCCGTGACGCCACAACGAGTGACGTCACCTCACGTGACGTTCACTTCCGTAGCGAATCTGGCGCACGCCACGTGCGATCGGACTTTGTTTTTTTGACGTCGTCTTTGTGAGCACCGCGGAGACGCGCCGCGTTCAATGACTCCGTGATGCAAGTGATCTGGGGAGAAAACACCCCCACCCCCCCCCCACATCTGAAAATTTTTTTTTATCTGATTACTGTATTTGTAAATCGAACACGTCTGCAGTATATATAGCTCATATTCGTAGGTTTTTTTCGGTAAAGTCATGTAGGTAAAAAATTAAAATTAATAAAAGTAAAATAAAATAAAAATCACGACGTTTCGGAGGCAACACAAGCTTCCGTCTTCAGGTGGAACCGTCACAGCACGCTTGCTGTATCAAGTAAATGCAGTATATATATAGCTCATATATATAACATCATTAGCCTGGATGGTGTTTGGATCCCGCGTTTCCTCGGTTGCTTCGCCGGCAATTATAGAGCTGCGGTTTTTAAAGGTCACGTGCACGGACACACAACAAACACAGGTCACGTGCGCGGACACCACAACAAACAAGGTCACGTGCGCGGACACACAATAAACACACATCTCACCCTCCTCTGTTGCCTGTCGCCCTTTCAGGAATCATTAACCTCCCCCCCCACCGTACCCCTGCCCGCAGAGGTGGGGGCCACAGTCCAGTGTCAGGGCAAATCTAGGCCACCCTGCTCCATTTGGACAGCAAGTCTGACTGCTGATGAGACAGTGTGTTGACAAAACCGGTCCAGAGTCGTTTTTTGTTGTTGCTGCTGCTCGGTTTGTATTTAATCAATGCTGATGAAATGATGCGCTCACCAGAAGGGAAGGCAAGCTTGTGTGTTGCTGATGGGATGTATAAGCATAATATGATTATACGATTTAGTATTACGTGGAGAGACGTGTCTTTTGTGGAGATGGATTTTTGTCTGAGTATCTATTTTACGACACTAGACCGTTTGAAAACCAGTGTGAGATATCATAATCGTAATGATCATCATTATCTATCCACTGCTGTGTGAAAGCCTCCCAAAGCTTCCGCCAGCCTTCGACAATCCATCCAGCTTCTGCACGTGGGCCGGCACCGACCAACGATTGGCCAAGCTTCGTGGTCCTCGATATATCAAGATGTTTCCAGCACATCGAATGCGCGTTTATACACGCGGGTAGGAAAATGTTTGCGGCTCGAGAAACCCCCACGCGCGCGAGGAAGGTAAGCACTCTCTCCCCCGTACAGACGGAAAAAGATGGGAGATTAGTTTGCACTTACTGTACTGCCTTATCTGGCGAGTAAGGCTATGGCACCTCAATACACCATCTGTGTGTGATACATCAACCCTCGACATTTCCTCCGCCCGTGCTGGATCACAGTCACGCTGCCTGGGTAATGCCCCACCCAGGTCCACGCACCGTTCTCGACGATCAATGTGACGCATCCGACTTGCAGTGTCACTTGCTGGCACTCACGATGCTGCTAAGCAACGCAATTTTGTGAACAACAAAATAAAACAAAAACAACACTCGGGGTTTGGGTCATCGTGTCCGGACGTCACGGACGCGCTCCCACGTTCACCCTCGGCCGCAACGGATTACCACGGTTGTATTGCCATGTGTGTGCCTTAAGGGCCGTCCATAAATGACGTCACGCGATTTTGGACGATTTTTTTTACCCCCCCCCCCCTTCGTCACACGGCGTCACAAAAAGTCAGACCCCCCCCCCCTCAAATATGA
The DNA here is from genome assembly GCF_015708825.2 of Lethenteron reissneri. Lineage (NCBI taxonomy): Eukaryota > Metazoa > Chordata > Hyperoartia > Petromyzontiformes > Petromyzontidae > Lethenteron > Lethenteron reissneri. The sequence goes on from NC_083784.1 coordinate 4,371,096, forward strand.
CGTCACAAAGCTCTGCCCCCCCCCCCCCCATAAAAAATGCTTGGAATCGCTTTAAACTATTGTCATTGTAGTGCGTATTTAATTTGGCGCTGCACTCTGTTGTAGGAGAAAACATGTATTAAAAAGTCGATTTAATTAAGTAGAACGTGTTGTCTCTATTTAATTAAAGTTGCGCATTTTGATGTGGCGTCACATTTCTCAAACCACCTACCCCTCGGTCACACATCGTTACAAATGTCTGACCCCCCCCCCCCTAGGTGCGTGACGTCATTTATGGACGGCCCCTTACCATGTGTTACCATAAAGGCAGCCAGGGGTGGTGCTGGCCACCCACCCCCTCGTGTGCCGTGCCGGCCTTCATAGGTGCTCGCTAACAGCACTTGACCCAACAGTCTGTTAAAAGCTACATGGGGGATCTTTGTCTTTGTGTTACCATGTGGGGAGCGGTAGTTCAGTGGTTAGCGCGCTGCACTATGAACCAGGCCACCCGCGTTCGATTCCCGCTCACGGCCAACACCATTGCGATTATCTGAACCGGTCATGGGCATCTCCTAGGTCGACTCAGCCTTAAACGAGTACCCGGTGGGATGTGTTAACATCGCCACTGGGAAGACAAAGGCGGTCGGGTGTAGTGTTGGTTACCCACGCCATCGTGTAATGTTCCAGCCTTCATAGGTGCTCGCAAGCAGCACTGTGTTACCATGCATTGTTGTTACCATGCATTGTTGTGTTACCACAAGGGGCAAGCAGAGAGGGCTATTCAGAGCGGTGGTGACCACACAGAAGCCACGTGACCACACAGGAGGCTCGAGCTGATTTCAGATGCAGAGACGCGAGAGGCAACGCAACGCAGCGGGAACCTGGGCCGCAAAACTTTTTGCAAGTTTATTGTCATTGTAAAAAGAAAAAAAATCGTTCCGATTAAAACGACAAATCTGTCAAAGTCACCAGATGTGTTTCCTCTTGGGGGTAAACACGCCTGCGAACCTCCAGCCAGACGCGTCCAGCAAGCGCCAAAAGGTCTTAGCCCGCGTGGCTGCGAGAATCATTCTCCAGCTCGCCGCCGGTGAGCGAGCTGAAACGATCGGGAAAATTGGCACGTCATTCACTTCCGACGCTCGTACACCCACGTAGCAATTTTATTCCGTTTGACCCGCGGTCGGGCGCTGGAGGGGTTTCGTACGGCACGAATTTGTCCAGATCCGTTTACGCGGCCTAACGCGAACAACAACACAAAATTTGATCGTGCGTGGGCCTCGAATAATTGTGGAGGACTAAAACGAACACGCATTTTTTGTCGTCTTTCTGACCAAGGGGAAAGAGAAGACCTTGAGACCAGATGGTGGGGTACGCTTAGGCGGGAACAAGAGCGATCGCCGCGTATCTCCTGTGCCTGCCGCATCTGTGGGATCTGACCAGAGGGCGAGAACGGATTGCCGAGGTGTGGTGGCCATCGGCGGCTGAAGTTCAATAGAGGAGCTGTCTGGGGCTGAGCTCTGAAAAATATTTCCTTGTTCGCCCGTTCAACTCCACCAAAGCCATTCTGTTTTCCCCGGGAGGCAGGCAGGGGGTAGGGGGGGGTGGTGCAGAAAGTGTTCCATGACCATTTAAGCCCTGGGATTTGCATCAACATACTCTTAGTTCTTTCCGTAAAGTCACGTAGGTAAAAAATGAAATTAAAATTTATAAAAATAAAATAAAAAATTAAAATTGCTGACGCAGCAAATCTGGCTGTGACGGTCCCACCTGATGACGGAGACTTGTGTTGCCTCCGAAACGTCGTGATTTTTATTTTTTATTTATTAATTTAAATTTAATTTTTTACCTACGTGACTTTACCGAAAGAACTAAGAGTATGAATCCTTGCATTCACGAAAGCTTCAAATCTAGAATTTGCATCAACAGTTGTGGACACGGCGAGACCTCCCAAGTCTCCGCGCATGTTGGCGCTTCGCAACGCGCTACGGAGAACGCCCGTTGCCTGCAAAACGCCGCTCATCGTACGCCTTGTTATTCCTTGCAAGGCCACACAGTGTTATCGACGCTACCCGTTAAATTTTTTCTTCATTTCGCAACAAGCCATTTTAAATAAAAATAATAAAAATACACGACGGCTCACCTGCGCGCGCAAGCCTGGCGGCACCGGCGGTTGCTGCCACCGCGACTGCTGTGTTTTTATTTGACCAGGTAAGGCCTCACTGAGCTGTGTAGCTCGAGTTCAGAAGCGACCTGGCGATAACAAATGACAGCTCAACGGAGTGGGCTTATCGCGTGGGAATTTACAGCGGCCAAATACTCTCAACACACGTCGAGTCTGCATGTGGATGGGAAAACCAGAGGGAAAAATCCACGTGACCACGGGGAGACAGACACACGGACTCCAAATATACAGCAGCAGGCGTCAGGGTCGGGATCGTACCCACGACCTCCTGTACACCAGGCGAGGCAGTAAACATCTCGCCACCGTGGCGGCGCCGGTGACATCTGCCGGTTACATCTGCCCGGCGACCAACGTCCACATCCCTAGGCAAACGTTGCCTGCCAGCAGAGCGGTGCCACCCAGCAGCACCAAGGAGGCGACGCGTTCGTGCCCCGTCAGCACCAGCTCCAGCAGCGCCGTCAGGATCCACTGTCCGTCGAGGGCGAAGCATGGGACCGAGTTCACCAGCGCCAGCGCTCCCGACAGCGACACCAGGTACCTGGGTGGTGGTGGCGGTAGTAGTAGCAGATAACCGTGTTCATGTATGTATGCTGATACGTTTTTCGCAGCGTACGTAGCCAAACCGTGCGAATCAGGGGTGCCCGGGGGAAGGACAACAAACTAAACACAAAAAGCGGTTCTGAAAAAAATTAGTATTCAATTTAGATTTAACAGTGTATAGCTCCAGTGGCTTCCCGATATCGTAAGAGCGTTCCAGACGGCCGCAGAAGCGCATCTGAAAGTGCGCGATGCGGTGACCGTCTTTGTTCGAAGGTGAGCCGAAATCCGCTGCGAGGATGACCACAGTTTGCGTGATGGTTTATGCTCCTTGACGAAATCAGCAAAGGTATTGTGACTCATTTGTGGGTGGCCGGGTGACACGTGTCAGAGCGCCGGCTGGCACCGCTGACAGCCTGGGTTAGAATCTGGGTTTCAGCCACACAAGCGAGGGTAATAAACCAGGTCCTCGAGTGTAGTAGGCTGATGGTTTAAATCTAGTCTGTCTGGGCATGCAGCCATTTTCACACTCATTCATCTAGCCCCAAACTCACCCGGTCACTTAAAACACACCCACCCACTCACTAATACGCCCACACAACTGCCCACTCGCCCGCACACCCGCCGACTCACCAACTCTCTCACCCACCCGCTCGCTTGGCCACCTAATGTACTGTGAACTTACTTGCAGAAAGTTTCCAGCATGGTAGGCAGGTGTATGGAGAGGAAGGTGAATCTCGGCACGTAGTCGCTCATCGTGACTGGGGGTGGGATGAGACAGAATCTCATTACAAAATAATATCAACAGATTTTACTTAAAAAATAATAGCATCTCACTGGAAGTGCCTCTGTAACATTAATGGCTTATTTCTTTGAGCGAGCGATGCTATTTCGGTAGATGTGCACGTGAATGCACGCGCGTGTGTGAGTGGTGTGTGTGTGCAGCAAGTTGGTACAGTAGGGGGCACAGGTGGTGCATCAGCCAGTCATCTCGGTCATCTCGGTCAGTCAGTCGACCCGTGGCAACTGGGTCTGCCCCGTGACCTCCTGCCAGCGGGCGTTCGACACTTCACGTGGCCTCAAGGTGCACATGGCCTGGCACAAGCGTCATGGTGACGTCACCGCCACTTAGTGGCGAATGGCGGTTGTTGTGTGTGCCTGTGTGTAGAGCAGTCGTGTAACGGTTACCCGCTCTGCGCTACGAACCTGGCGACCCGAGTTCGATTGACGCTCACGGCCATCACCAGTGACGATTATCTGAACCAGTCCTGGGCCTCCCCTAGGTCGACTTAGCCTGAAATGAGTACCTGGTGCGGTGTGTAAGCATCAACACTGGGGAGATAAAGGTGGCCGGGCGTGGTGCTGGCCACCCACCTCATGTGCCGTGCCGACCTTCATAGGTGTTCGCTAACAGCAATTGCTCCTACAGTCTGTTGAGGCTACACGGGGGATCTTTGTCTTTGTGTAGCCGTGGTGTTGGCCACCCCACCCACTCATGTGCAGTGCCGGCCGGCCTTCATATACGCTACTCACTAACAGCAGTTGTCCAACAGTCTGTTAAGGCTACAATGGGGGTATTTGTCTTTGAAACGGTGTATGTGTGTGTATAATGTGATGCATGCGTGTGTAATTGTGCGGTCTGTGTATAATGTATTGTAATTGTGCGTACCTAATCGTGTGCGCGCGTGCCCAATCGTGTATGCGCGAGCATAATTCTGCGTGTAATTGTATCCATTTATGATTGCGCGCACGTTTTGATTTGGCGTGTGTGTAATCGTGAGTCTTTAATATGGCATATGTAACGTCGCGTGTGTGTGTGTGTGACCTCGGTGAGTGCGAGTTGCGTGTGTGTTCAATGTGGTGTGTGCGTGTCATTGTGTGTGTGTATGTACGTAATGGGGAGCGGTAGTGTAGCGGTTAGTGCGCTGCGCTATGAACCCGGTGACACGGGTTCGATTCCCGCTCACGGCCAACACCAGTGACGATTATCTGAACCGGTCCCGGGCCTCCCCTAGGTCGACTCAGCCTCAAATAAGTACCTGGTGCGGTGTGTAAACATTGCCACTGGGGAGACAAAGGCAGTCGGGCGTGGTGCTGGCCACCCACCCCCTCGTGTAACGTTCCAACCTTCAAAGGTGCTCGCTAACAGCACTTGCCCCTACAGTCTGTTAAAGGTTATAAGGGGGATCTTTGTCTGTACGTGAGCAATGCAGTGTGTGTTAATGTGAGGAACGGTAGTGTTAAGGTTAGCGCACCACACTACCACTGCGATGTATTGCGTGCAATACACGACCACGACTGGACATCTGTGAAAAAGAGCATCAAAACGCATCGGATTCCTGCAGTCTAAATAAATACGCCGATTCTAAATATATATAAAATATCCGTAATAGGTGGCCAATATTGGTCGCGAAAGCCTACGACTTGAAAAACGAAAAAGAAAAAAGAAACTCAACATTTTTAGGAACATTATTATCTTTCGATTTAAAGCTTTCGTGACTGCAGGGATTCATCTTCTTGGTTCTTTCGGTAAAGTCACGTAGAATGTCTTCTCGACAGACCTGTTCTCCACCTGAGGACGGCTGCTTGCGTTGTGGCCGAAACGTCGTGAGAATTATTTTATCATGTTTTATTTTTATTATTTTATTATTTCCATTCTACGTGACTTTACCGAAAGAACCAAGAAAACGTTATTATCTGTCGATATTTTGTGTTGGTAAAGCCGACCCGAGTAGAGCGGCTGCAGGGGGTGCCCCACGTAGAGCGTGTGCGGCCGCGGCGCGTGCACCACGCGCAGTAGCCGCGTGCCGTTCCCCAGCGCCGGCCACACGCACAGCGCGCCGGCGTCGCCGCCACCGCCGCCCCCTCCACCGGCCGCCGCTGCTGCCGCTCCCCGGCAATCCGCATTGCTCCCGCACGCCCGGCTCTCGCCCAGAACCCTGCGCACCGGCAGGCACGCATACTGCCCACACGACACGCGCGGGCACGCACAGACGATGACGAGGGGACGGTGATGGTGGTGGTGATGGTGGTGGTGATGATGATGGTGATGATGGTGGTGATGATGGTGGTGATGATGATGGTGATGATGGTGGTGATGGTGGTGGTGATGATGATGGTGATGATGGTGGTGATGGTGGTGGTGGTGATGATGATGGTGATGATGGTGGTGGTGGTGATGGTGGTGATAATGGTGATGATGGTGGTGGTGATGGTGATGATAATGGTGATGGTGGTGATGGTGATGATGGTGATGATGGTGATGGTGATGATGGTGGTGATGGTGATAATGGTGATGATGGTGGTGGTGATGATGGTGATGATGATAATGGTGATGGTGGTGGTGGTGATGGTGATGATGATGGTGGTGGTGGTGATGATAATGGTGATGATGGTGGTGATGATGATAATGGTGATGGTGGTGGTGGTGATAATGATGGTGGTGATGATAATGGTGATGATGGTGGTGATAATGGTGATGATGGTGGTGATGATGATAATGGTGATAATGGTGATGATGGTGGTGATAATGATGGTGGTGATGATAATGGTGATGATGGTGGTGATGATGGTGGTGATAATGGTGATGATGGTGGTGATGATGATAATGGTGATGGTGGTGGTGGTGATAATGGTGATGGTGGTGGTGATAATGGTGATGATAGTAGTGATGATAATGGTGATGGTGGTGGTGATGATAATGGTGATGGTGGTGGTGATGATAATGGTGATGGTGGTGGTGATAATGGTGATGATGGTGGTGATGATGATAATGGTGATGATGGCGATTGAGGTTCTATGATGCTGATAATGGTGATGATGAATATTCCATTCATCGCAATGTTGATGGTCGATCATTGATGATGATCATGCTGATGGTGACGATTATCGTAATAATGATGATGGTGGTGGTGCTGATAATGGTGATGATAGCGATGAAGATGATGATCGTGGTGGTGATGATAATGGTGATGATGAATATTCCATTCATGACGATGTTGACGGTCCATCATTTATGATGATGATGACTGTGCTGATGGTGATGATGATAGTGATGATGAAGATGATGGTGGTGATGTACCTTGGTAGTATAATCCTTCGCGTTGGAAGAGGAGTAGGAGTAGGAGAAGCAGAGGTCAGTCTCGCTGCCGTTCCGACAGCACTCAACGCTCCCGTCGTCCCGGCGGTACACTACGGCACACGGCATCACCGCCGTCATCGTCATCGTCGCCGCACGCGAAATTCCATAAACTTGCACCGCCGCTGAAGCCGAGTCAACGAGTGCCGCCGGGGGTGCCCTGCCAAATGGACGTGTGCAAAAGGAGCTTTGCGGCTCATCGAATTCCTCCAGCCCAAATAAAGATTCTTCGATTTAAAGCTTTCGTGACTGCAGGGATTCATCTTCTTGGTACTTTCGGTAAAGTCACGTAGAAGGGAAATAATAAAATAATGAAAATAAAACATAATAAAATACAATTCTTACGACGTTTCAGCCACAACGCAAGCAGCCGTCCTCAGGTGAAGAACAGGTCTGTCGGACCTGAAGACTGACCTGTTCTTCACCTGAGGACGGCTGCTTGTGTTGTGGGGCGAAACGTCGTGAGAATTGTATTTTATTATGTTATATTTTTATTATTTTATTATTTCCCTTCTACGTGACTTTACCGAAAGAACCAAGAAGATAAAGATTCTTCTTCGGACATGTGTCGAGATGAGATGCGACGCAAGTCGCTCATCGCGTGTGCAGCTTTCTCCGAGTCACCGTGGTGTACAGGGGAGGGAGGCTCTTCCCAAACAAATCACAATGATTATTATCGTTTAACAAGTAGGCTTTCGTGACCAATATTATCCATAATAAAGGCGATTTTTGCTTCATTTAAGACCCAAAACACGAAGACTTCTTCGCAATTTTGGCAAAACCGCCTGATGAAGTTGGTTGTAATCACCAGCCAAATGTCGTACTCAAATGTTAAATGTTGTGGGTTTCCTCTCCGACACAGCGGCGTGCCGAACTCGTAACTAATTGGCACGTTCTGTTTAGTGACAAACCTCACTAATTGGCTGTGTCAGCTCGCGGCGGGTTTAACGACGCATTAATATTTACGCGATCTAACCCCCCCAAAAAAAAAAATGTATCGTGGATATTATCACCATCATGACCATCATCTGTTGCAAAGGCAGTCGCGGTCGTGCCCCCCTCACCGGGTGCGGGCCGCTGCAGCAGCAGAAAGTGCAGGCTGGTGCTCGACAGGCAGAAGCCCCGCGCCGGTCTGGCCGCCTCCTCCACCAGGCAGCCGGCCCAGCGAGCAGCTCCGTCCACACGGCACTCGCCCACCGTCGTGACCACGTCGCCCACGCGCAGGCCCAGCCCGCCGCCCACACCAGAGTCCTGCGCTCGGCGTATCGTGGTGGCGGTGGGGTGGGGGTCAAGAGGACTATTTAAACTAAAAAGTTGTTTTTATTTCGATTTAAAGCTTTCGTGACTGCAGGGATTCATCTTCTTGGTTCTTTCGGTAAAGTCACGTAGAAGGGAAGTAATACAATAGTAAAAATAAAACATAATAAAATATTTTATTATGTCACGTAGAAGGGAAGTAATACAATAGTACAATAGTAAAAATAAAACATAATAAAATATTTTATTATGTTTTATTTTTAATATTTTATTACTTCCCTTCTACGTGACTTTACCGAAAGAACCAAGAAGATAAAAAGTAGTTTTTTTATTTTACCACGTGTAAGGCCCCACTTAGCTATCTTAGCTCTTTTTTCAGAAGCCGCAAATGATAGCTCAACGGAAGTGACTTATCATCACGTGGACATTTATAGCAGCCAAATACTCTAAAACGCGCGTTTTTGATTCTAAATGCGGAGGGAAAAACCGGAGGAGCCGGAGAAAAATCGACGCGACCACGGGGAGAGAGGCGCAAACTCCTAACATGCAGACGTCGGGGTCGGGATCGAACCGACGACCTCCTGTATACCAGGCGAGGTAGCTAACGTCTCGCCACCGTGGCGTCAACCAGGTGATCGGTCGATCAATCGATCTATCTATCGATTTATCTGTCACAACGTTGATGGTGTTCTTTGATATATACTGATAATGATCATCAGTTATTTATCCACAAAAGCCACGTCAAGTCAAAGGACTTTTGTTCAGGAGGGTACTTTCTGAGATGCCCCAGCGTTTAGGAGGGCTTCTCCTTCAAACACAACTCATTATCATTATATTAATTGGCCACGACACATTGTCAAATTGCGTCCAAGATGCCAGACGCTCGTTGTTGCTTGGCGCTCTGTGAAAGTCCGGCTGCGTGACGCCATATCCTCAGGTCACAAACTCTCGCTACGACTTGTGTGAGAGGTGGGGGGGGGGGGGCGTGGGGGCAGTGTGGGGTGGCAGACGGTGACTGTGAGCACTCGTGCGAGGAGCCTAATGAGCAGGTAAGGGCCAACAGCCGACCGAGTGAGAAATCGCACATGCTTACTGTTTAATTATTTAAAACACTCGTCAATGACACTGTGGCCGTCAAGGATAAGTATGTAGCAGGCAATATTTCAGCCAATAGCTTCTTCTTCACAACACGTAGAGAGGCTGGAGAGGCAAAGATGCTGCTTGTAATGACCGGCGTAATGTCCTCACACGATCGTTAAACGTGTGTTGATCGCTCTCCAGCAGCAACAACAGTGGAGCTGCTGCAGCGGTAAAAAAATATTGGCCACGTTTGTTCATCACGTGACAATTTTATTAATTGGTCGTGTCGGGTGGAGGAGGGTGTACGTCACACATTTTAGAAAAAAAAATTACGAATCGGGAATGGATAAGAGTCATGTTTTACTAATCGTCGTTATTAAATCCTTTATATTAAGTTCACTTGCTTGCTTGCTTGCGCGCTTACGACCGTGCAAATCTTTCGGTCGTTTTTTAACCCACTTCCCGTGATCCAATCGAGCTGGCATTTTGCACACAGACTCGTTGTGCGTGACAATTTATTTTCGTGAAATTTTTTTTCCAACATTTTCCACTTTATAGGAATTTTTTTTTCATATTTAATTTAAAATACTAATGTGATAAAAATGAAACTCTTACTCAAGAAAAACAGAAATGAATAATAAAATAATACCGATGCCACGCATATAAAGGATTTATAGTGAAAAACTTTGTTTTTACGGGTTAATTTTTTTTATTATTACAGACGATGAAGTGAAACTTAGGAAGAGACACGGATGACGCACCTCAACCACGGCCGTGACGAGGGCCCCGGCGCCGGTCCGGTAGAACAGCGCCAGTGCCCAGGGCATGAGCAGCAGCGCCAGCGCGGCCACCACCACCAGCACGAAGTTGTGCCAAACACCTGTCACGCAGCACACGTGCGTCACCATCATCACCACCATCGGCCGTGGTCTATCCATCCGCCTCCCGATTTTGTGGCTCCATCTCCATAGTGGGCATCCACTAGCCGTGCCTTGTCCATGTGTGTTACCAACCGGTAAGGTGGTTTAGCGGTAGAGCGAGTGGCTCGCAGTCAAAAGGTCGCGAGTTCAAATCCTAGTTTGGCGGTGTTGACAATTAAATCAGTACCGCTTCATTAAAGTTCCAGCTCAAGACCTTCCTATGGTGGCGAGATGTTAACTCCCCTGGTGTACAGGAGGTCGTGGGTTCAATCCCGACCCTGACTTTTGGAGTTTGCATATTCTCCCCGTGGTCGCGTTGATTTTTCTCCGGGCCCGCCGGTTATTCCCTCCACATTTAGAATCAAAGTGCGTTTAAGAATATTCGGCTTCTCTAAATCCCCACTTCGTTGAGCCATCATTCGTGACAGCCAGGTTGCTGCTGAAAAAGAGCTACGTCGCTCAGTGTGCCATACGTTGTCAAATAAAAAAGGTGAGTTTAGTTTAAAAGTCACGTCACGGACGCATTCTCTCGTTGAACCTCCGCTGCCAAAGTCACATCATGCTAGCCCGCGAGCTTCGATCCAAGCCGGCCCTGGCTCCCGCCGCGTGTCTCGTATCCCGCCGCGCTCGTACCCGCGCAGAATATGCGCAACTGCTGGCTGGGGGAGGCGAGCTGCAGGTGCGGAGTGTGCAGCTCCACGAAGGCTCCGGGGTAGAGGACGAACAGGAAACAGCCAAAGCCGTTGACGCGAACCTGCTCCCTGTGGCAAATACGCGTGGAAGCAGCGCGGCTCTGAGCTCCAATGCGCTCTGATGAAGGGCAACTGCCCGAAACGTCGTACACGCCGCCTTTGAAGGCCGCTCTATTATCGACGGACGCGTCGATGTTTTTTTTTCTCGTGTTTGTCTTTGCTCATGAGCCGCGGTCAACACAGCATATTTACAGCCAATGCTCCTGAAAATGACACACTCCCAGAAGGCCGAGCGGCCGATGGGTTGTGTAAGAAATACTTTTACTTGTTAAGTGGAGGCGCTTGGGTATGTGGAGGTGACGGAATGTCCCTTTATCTATTTTGTTCTCGGGTCATGGTGCGCGTTGTTCGGCACGATGTCCGACGTTTCGCACCACGCGCTGCTGGGAGCTTCTCTACACAACTGTGCTATTGGCGTCACGTCGCAAGATGAAGTGCCCATTCGGATCTTTCACAGGGAAGTGCAGCCTCTCAAATGAAGGGAGCGGTCCACGGAAATGTAATATCGCAGAACGAGTGACCTCTGCGCTATGAGGGCAGCAGCTTCCCACCCGCTCTGGGCACTGAGGTTAATGCTCGGCGGATCACGCCCAAATAAATATTTGTAATTCTCAGAGCTGCAATTCAGCCAAATTCAGGGCAGAACCAAATTTAATGTGACGGACCCTTCTGTGCATTCATCGATGACCATCGCTGGGACCATCAACTCACAACACTTGAGAACCCGGCGTAATCAGAGGTGGCTGCGTGGACTAAAACCCAAGATCTCAGCAGTGCCGGTTGAGTGTATCCGACACGGCGATTATGAACCAGACCCCACGCCCCCCCACTGAGCCACCCAGCCACCTCTACAAGGTTTCACTCTGTTCATTTTTTCCTATCCAATACATTTTAGCCGTCAATGTGGTTTCACTTCAAATATTTACCGTGCGCTCTCAATCAAACATTTATAGAGCAATCCACTAAGGGAATTGAATCCTACGCTTCCACCGATGTCCTGATTTGTACCACGCAGAGGGCAGTTTGGAAATACAAACGGGTGAACAGCTGGTAATTTTTATCTTAAAAATTCAGGGCAGTGTGTGTAGCATCCGTCGCGGATACGGGAACGACAAAATCGGACTCGCGTGCAGGAGCTACCGTAGATTGTCGCTCTGCATGAGAGTCTGAGACGACAATGCATTGTGGGGGGGGGGGGAGGCCCTCATCCAGCAGTGGATAGATAATTGCTGATGATGGTGGCAATGCGGGGAGGGGGGCGGTGACACGGCGCAGTGGAAGCACGTTCGTTGCGGTGGTCCGCGGTTTGAATGCGGCTGCCCGCTCTGGTTATTACTGCGAGTGCATTAACCGTGGGGAATGCGGCATCTGCTTTACAGTCGATGTTAAAGATACTCGTGATGTCCTACGACAGACTAGGCCATTGTGTGCCGGTGTCACAGTGCAATTCGAAGATTTACTCGCACATTGCTCCATTGGGATTGCACGCAGTGGCCACCGTCGCCCCCTACCGGCAGACTAATGCCTGCAGGCAGGCCAGGTGCTGAGTGACCTTGTGTCACACCGACACACAGGCATAAACGCCACTGGCGGTGACCTTTCAAACGTGTGTTTTCAGGTTCATACGTTGTACAGCCGTTTTAATTACGGGAAACAAAATTATAGTCCGTGTGTTTGTGTTTCTCCCTTGCGATAGGACTTTTGCAGGATGAACGTAGAGATGTCTAAGGGCACGGGGTGACCAATAAGGTCTGAATTGGTTTGTAATAAGGTAGAGCACCGATAAGGGGTTTACAGCTGTGGTGATGGTGGTGCACAAACAGCAACAAACTCACCACATTCGTCAATGGCACCGTGGCCTTAAACGTGAAAATATACAACAGACAATGGAGGCGCCTCTATTTATGCATGATGAAGAAGGGCCATTGACTGAAACGTCATCAATTAGATATTCTTCACTTAAAGGCAGTGTTATTGAGAAATGCGTCACGTGTTTTTTTTTTTTTACGTAAAAAATAGAAAAGATGATTGCTATGGCGATGATGAAGGGTGCGCTGGTTACTTGACTGCCGCCACGGCGTGGCCGAATTCGTGCACGACGCCGCTCAGCAGCACGGCGAGGAAGAAGTAAGAGGCTTGAGACAGCGGCAAGTTCACACCTGGTACCTGTCGGGGTACGCAGACGCACGCACGCACACACACACGGGGCGCAATCATTCAACCCTCTGTCAGATCTCACAGTCGATACGTGACCCCCAAGATCTGTCCTGACAGTCTCTCCCACCATTCACCCCTGAAACAGACTCACGTTCATAGAGTCAAACAGTTACCCATATTCCCACACAAAGACCCACAGACACCCATAGACTTACACAGGGACCCACAGGCTTACACAAAGACCCATATACCCAAAGAAGGACCTATATACCCACAAACAGACCCACAGACCCACACAGAAACCTATAATTCTGCCCGCAAAGTATCCCATCAACTGGCCTTAGTGTCAATGTATGTGTAATGACTCCGGACACGAGCTGTAGAGGTTTCTTTTATTGCACGTAATGTGGCTTAGGACCACGTCGTCATGAGATAATGTCGACGTGGAGATCGTATGACTGAGCAGATAGTGATGACGTGAAGACAGCGACGATGGCCCGAGTCCCTTTCGACAGCCCCGAACACCCCTTCTTGCCCTGCTTTTATCCTCGTGGATTCTCTGGGGGAATTTCCCCAACTGTCTATTTTGGACACTCTGGAAAATTTCCCAACCAAAGTCCTCCAGACTTGCTGGCGCCGTGTCTTTGCATCCAGCCTCGCTGACACCCTGTCTTCACATCGAGACTTGCTGACACAGTCTTCACATACGTATGTTGAACTTCTTTCCAACTGTAAGTAGCCTACCGTGGTAATCGGAGGTGGGAGGAAGGGCAACAAACCAAAAGGCTACTTTTCAAAATGAGTTTCTTTTATTCGAAAATGTGAGGTCCCATTCATGATTGATTTTCCAATCTGTTTGGCTATATCAGGTTGTGGAGGGTTTTTACGACACAAATTTGAGCAGACCAATAGGTGGCCTCACCCAACAAAATCCAATCAATTATGAACCATAACGTTGGCTGCGAACGCCTACGTTTCAACAAAAACAGCAACATAAAAGCACGATTGCTACGCGGTTGCTGCGCGGAGACTTACAATGACTTGCAGGACCTGCTGCTGCTGCTGTTGCTGTTGGGCTGGCGCCGGGAAAAGCAGGATCCTCAGCATGCTGGCGAGGTTGCTAGTGAGCAGCACCACGGACAGCACCATCCCGGCCAGCCCAAACACCAGCCCCGCCGTGAACCTAGGCAGCGGGAAGAGGCGTTCGGGCTTTCGGTAGGCGCTTTTTCTCCTTTTAGCCTCAGTCTCAGCCCCGTGGAAAACGGCCTGTGGAACGTGAGTCGAGTCCCAGTCCGTCGGTTGCACTCGGTCGTTCTCCTAAATCTTATCGACTGGAGCGGTCAAAATGCTAAAGTCCGCGCTTCGTTCGTAAATGACTGTGTCAGGGGTGCATCACTTTTCGCCACAATCCCCCAATATCCTGGGATCTCCTTTGCCAGTACTAAAATATGAGAATAGGTTTTCCCCTTTTTTCTGGCAACAAAACAGGTGTTGAGATGTTAAAACACCAAACTGAAACCTTTTACAAGGAACCATGTCTGCATTAACCACAATACTTGTGGTCAGAATGCAAACAAAAAACATACTCTGATAATCTTGGTTCTTTCGGTAAAGTCACGTAGAAGAGAAATAAGAAAATAATAAAAATATAAAACTATACAATTTTCACGACGTTTCGACTGTTGCAGTTGAAACAATAAAATTGTCACGACGTTTCGACTGCAACAGTCGAAACGTCGTGAGAATTGTATTGGTTTATATATTTATTATTTTATTATTTCCCTTCTACATGACTTTACCGAAAGAACCAAGAATATGAATCCCTGTCAGTCACGAAAGCTTTAAATCAAAATTTATACTCTGATAATATATGCATTGTCTTTCAAACTGATTGGTCCACATCAGAGACAGCTTTCTTTTGAGCCTAGTCTCAAAACGGCGTTAGACCAGGGGACGCCAAAAGGCTAGGCTCAAAAGAAAGCCGTCTCTGGTGTGGACCAATCAGTTTCAAAGACAATGCATATATTATGAGAGTATGTTTTTTGTTTACATTCTGACCACAAGTATTGTGGTTAATGCAGACATGATTCCTTGTAAAAGGTTTCAGTTTGGTGTTTTAACATCTTAACACCTGTTTGTTGCCAGAAAAAAGGTGAAAACCTATTTTCAATCCCCCAATATTATCAGGTCGGCGAATCGGCGAACTCGGTCAAGTAATTTATTTTATTTATGTACATATATAGCCAGCAAACCGTCGATGGTCTTCCCCAGTGCACTGCGGCATCTTAATAACATCGCCAAAATGACCTTGCGTCTTCACTCTGACTGGATAAGTTAATCTCGACTTAAATCGGTCACGCTTTGGTCCGTCGTCGCGCTCGATGCTTTTCGTCTGCCCGCCATCACCGCAGACGAACATTTTGCGTCACCAATTTAGTTAACAGAGCCTTGGAAGCAAGGGTTGGTGGATCGTGGAGAGCAGGGGGTGAGGAATGTTTTCTCTATGGGACACTTTTTTTGCCGGTATAAAAATTACGAAAAAATAATAGGCTTTACAATTTCTGGCGATAATACAGACTTCAGATATCACTGCTCATCCCGAGCTATTAATGCCTTGTTATTTGCACTGCCTTTGTGCTGTTTGCCGTTCTTTGGTCTAACACCGGTGGTGAGATAAGGCCATCAAGGAGTCTCACTCCGGTGAAAGCCAATCAGTTCCAAGGGCAATGCACACATTATTATCAAAGTATGTGTGTTTGCATGTTTTCCCACAAGCACGTGTTGCGAATTGATGATTTGTAATAGGTGTCTATTTGGTGTTTGAACATCTCAACACCACCTTTGCCGGAAAGGGTAAAGTCGATTCTTTTTTCATAAGCAATGTTTTCGTTTGACCAGCATGGTGAAGTATGGTCAAACAACCGCCCCCATCACCCCCCCAGATGACCCCACCAGATGTGCAGGAGTCGAGGGCGCCAGTGTCCGGCTCGCAGGAAGGCCCGGTTGAGTATCGTGCTGCTCCAACGCACGTGCCCAGGCGACACGGCCACGCTGTGCGTTGTCATCCAATGCTCGTACCGCGTACCCAGCCAGCTCGCCTGTGCCACGCGCCATGGAGGGATGAGAGCGAGTCTTAAGGACAACATATCTTGTATCGATAAGAAGTTTATTTTAGTCAGTTCGCATAAATATATAAATGTGTCGTTAAACCCGCCGCTACCCGACACAGGCAACGACTAAGGTTTGTCACGTAAACACAACGTGCCAATTCGTCACTAGTACAGCACACCGGTGTGTTGGCGAGTAAACCCACAACATTTACAATTGGAGTACGTTTCGCCAGTAATGACAACTAGCATCGTCAGGCGACAGCCAGGGATGCATTTTACAATCCTTTCGAGCCGCACGTAGCCAACCATGCTCATCGGAGGTGCGGGGGCAGGACAACACATCTTACTTCCCAGTAAACATGGAACGTTGGGCAAACGACGCGCCGACGTTAGCGCAACGTTGCACGTTTTTACTGGGTTATCACAGTCGGTCGGTTGTATCGTGGCATCGTCTGGGGTGGGGGGTGATCCAGTGCTCTTCACTCATTTTCAGAGGGGGGCACTTTTGCCGAGAAGACTTCATCAGTGTGTGCGAGGACCGCCACACATTTGACAGCAGCACGATGATGATGGGGGGGGGGGGTATCTTCACTCTTTGCGTATTGTCGGGGGGCGGCACGCCAGGGGCCGCACTAAAGGCCACCAGGGGCTGCCAGTGGTCCTCGGGCCTTGCAGAGTAGAACACCGGTGTAGCCTGATGCAAATAGGACCGTGGCCTGCCGAGGAAGGGTTTTAGGTGTGTAGGCTTATAAACTTACCAATATCATTAGACCTCCTTTGCCAGTACCAAAATATAATAATAGGGGTTTCCTCTTTTTTTCTGACAACAAAACTGAAACCTTTTTACAAGGATTCATGTCTGCAGTAACCACAATACTTGCAGTCAAAATGCAAAAAAAAACACACTGATAATATATGCATTGTCCTTGAAACTGATTGGTCCACACCAGAGACAGCTTTCTTTTGAGCCTCGTCTCAATTGGTGTTAGACCAGATGACGCCAAAAGGCGTACAGCTCAAAGACAATGCACTATCAAAGCAAATATTATATTTTGGTACTGGCAAAGGAGGTCTAATGATGTAGATGCTTACCCCAAGCCCTCATTAGCTCCCTTCTGTCTCCACATGTCAACGTTTAGACTCATATTTGATCATGAAGTCAGCCGGCAAGGCACCATTGAAGCTAAGGAGTTGTTATTCTTAGGGTTTTTTCGGTAAAGTCACGTAGGTAAAAAATTAAAATTAATAAAAGTAAAATAAAATAAAAATCACGATGTTTCGGAGGCAACACAAGCTTCCGTCTTCAGGTGGAACCGTCACAGCACGACTGCTGCATCAAGCAAGAGTCGTGATTTTTTATTTTATTTTACTTTTAATAATTTAAATTTTAATTTTTTACCTACGTGACTTTACCGAAAAAAACCTAAGAATATGAATCCTTGCAGTCATGAAAGTTTCAAATCCAGAATTAAGGGGTTGTTGCCAGGACGACCACAGCACAAGGCTGTTGATAGTGTGAAAAAAGTGCTTTATAGTTCATCGGATTCCTCCAGGGTAGAGAGATATTCTGATTGTGAGCTCTAGGACATTGCAGGTTGGGAATGTGCCAACGAGAGCAAAGACGCAAATCATTTACAAGAAACGTCAGCACATTGGTTTTATAGACCGCTATAATTCAGAAAGACTTTGTCCAATTGTTTTTTGCTATACACATTGGACATTAACGCTGTCAACAACAAAAACATATCATGGGACCTCCTTTGCCAGTATCAAAATATACTAATAGGGTTTTTCCCCTTTATTTCTGGCAACAAAACCGACACCTTTTGCAAGGAATCATGCTTACATTAACCACAATACTTGCAGTCAAATGCAAACAAAAAACAATACTCAGTCTTTTGTTTGCATTTGACTGCAAGTATTGTGGTTAATATAAGCATGATTCCTTGCAAAAGGTGTCAGTTTTGTTGCCAGAAAAAAAGGGGAAAAACCCTATTAGAACAAAAACATACTTATACAGCCCTGTAGATGGCGACGTTTCGGGCAATAACCCTTGTTCATACCCCCCCCCCCCCCCCATTACGTTGGTGTTATTGACGATTGTGAGGATATTATTGTTCTGTCATTCGACTAAGCAGGCGAAGTCGAGGCCGGTTTCCCTCTGCTCTGGAACTCATCAGCAGAGAAGGGCTCTGTCAAACGCCGTGACGTCACTCACCAACAACAATGACTTACCACCCCCCACCCACCCACCACTTTTCTCTTTTTTTTTACGATCAGTGTAAACAAGAAGATGCTCGGTGTATTCGGCACTTTGCTTCGTTCATCATTTCGTATTTTAAAAAAATTAAATTACAATTTTTTTCAAACTTTGCTTTATTTAAACCCCCACCTATCACTCACTCTCTCGCTCGCTCTCTCTTCTCATCCCTCTCACTCACCCGGATCAACGCGTCCAAGGCAGACACGAGCGCCCAGAATGACAGCAAGACGAGCGCAGAGGTCGCAAAAGCCATCCTTGCCGGGCGCCGTCGCTTCCTTCCCTCTGGATAGCGCCGACCGAGTCCCGACGCGCGACCGACCTCGCCTGGATCTTCAGCCCGAAGCCTCTCGGTTGAAGATCAGCAGGCCGTAGAGGTGCCGGGTCGGGGTCCGGGACGAGACATGTTAAATTCGGGCGCCGCTTGCTGATGTCTGCGCGAAATGATAGAATGATGGGTGTCCGTGCGTTGGTAATTCAGGAAGATGTATTTAATTTGTGCGGTGATGAGAGGACTGGGTAACTTCCCGTATTGTTTAAATAGCGGCGAATGAGCGCGCCGACTGAGCGGGAGACAAGTTAATTTAATAAAAAAAAATAACTTTAGCATTTGACAAATATAGCCAGCGCGTAGTAATAATTTAATCTCCCAGTTTGATATCGATTAAATCGGTTGAATTATCCGAATGTATTTAAGGGCAAAAATATGAAGTGAACGTACACTTTGCGAAGGAGTGACGAGCGAATGTGCGACAGTAAAATGCGCAGCTAGCTTCCCGGATCTCCACTGTAATCTACACGTGCTATTCGCCATGTGCTGTCGATGCGATGAAGGTTCAATTGCTTTGAAGGGGCATTGTCCGAAACGTCGCCGATTATATATTTTATTTTACAGCAGTGTTATTGACGAATGTTTGCTGTTTTTGTGCGTGTCACTGCTGGATGAGGGCCTTATCACCCCGTTCAGTGCGTGTGGGTTATATGGGCCACACTTCACTACGCCAGTCAGTGCGGTTTGGTGAATTAAGGACCACAGCGAAACTTTTTTGGGGCCTATTTAGTATGCGGTGCTCATCTGTTTACACCCATGAGCCAGTGGTGGAATTTACACGTTTCCATTCGGGGGGGGGGGGGGGGGTCGAATCTATCCATAGGACAACCACTTTTGACTTACCTACAACGTAGTAATATATATTTTATAGATGATGCGCTAAGTCAAACACATAAGAGGCCGTCCATAAATGTCACGCGGTTTTGGACGATTTTTGAACCCCCCCCCTCGTCACAAAAAGTCAGACCCCCCCTCAAATATGACGTCACAAAGCTCTGCCCCCCCCCTCAAAAAAATAAAACATGCTTCAAATCGGTTTAAACTATTGTCATTGTAGTGCGTAATTAATGTGCCGCTGCACTATTGTAGAATAAAACATTAAAAAGTATATTGAATTAAGTAGAACGTGTTTATATTTAATTAAAGTTGCGCATTTTGATGTGACGTCACATTTATCAAACCCCCCTCCCCTCGTCACACATCGTCACAAATGTCTGACCCCCCCCCCCCCCACCTAGGTGCGTGACGTCATTTATGGACGGCCCCGAACCAGGATTTGAATCGCAACCGATGGAGGACGGCTCGCGCTACCGCTGAACCACGTGACCCGTCAAAGTTCCCCACGAGCGGAGCAATCGAGTTTGCTGTACCGCCCTCTGCTGTCCACCACGTGCTATATATAAAACACTTGAACCAGTAAATAATATAACTGAAATTACATTTTGTATTAAAGCTTCAAATGTAGAATACCTTATACACACGGTTTTGCAATAAGGTCTTAAGGGAGAACAAACTAAAATTTGCAAAATAAATTTGCAAATTATTGATACATTAAGATGTGCAGCCCTCTCATCTTCAATCCACTGCTGGATGAGGGCCGTATTGCTGGGTTATTTGATCATACTTCGCGCTGGTCAGTGCGGGTTGGAGAATTGACCTGGGTATTAAGCCTTAGTGCAATTGATTTAGCGAGGTTATCCTCTACTGCCAACCACGTATCCCCACAGCATGGGGTAGTTCTAAATAAATAGGGGCCCACGTTTATAATAATAATACATTCAATGCATTTTCTCCAGTAAATATCAATGCAATGATGTTCGCGGTCTAGAAAATGGAGGGGGGCGGGCGCTGACACCCCCTGTAGCATCTTAACACCTATTACGCATGGTAGTTAGCCCATCCAACTACCGTACAAGTACTATAATCCAGGCTCTGTTAGCTGTCTTTGAGATCTGACGGGATCGTCCGCATTCCGGCCGAGTGGTGATTTCAAAACACAGCCACGTCCAGTGTTCACTTGATGATGCCAGCATGTGCATGTGTGTCCCCTGACTGCACACTTGGGCCACGAGTACACATTGATCTGAAAGAATAACAGCTTAATAATATGCAGTGGATTCAATGCTAAGCTTTTGCAGGGGCTTGTAATCCAATTGCGGTTTTCGGGGTTGGGCTGCGTGTCGTCCCGGCTGTATCTTTCACGATTTCACCACACTACTGAAGATGCTCACAACCTAATTATGGAACGCCAACAGTGTGGATGTCTCCCTCGCTTTATGCGGGTTCAGTTTGTCCGATTTCGCGTATATACGGTTAACCTATTCTAACCAAAATTCGCGATATGCGGATTGAATTCGCTCCTCTGCGGTCGGACGTGAGACAACATTGTGCACTGTGAGTCCATGCTTTGCCATTTCGCTTTTGGGCGCCCTTGTTATGGAACACACTACCCGCACAAAGCGAGGGAAACCTGTACTAAACTAAAGATGGTCATACAAAAACAAATCCTTCATTCAAATTGTTTCCCACTGCTATTCAGGATTATATTAAATACACCGTTGCACTAAACAGGCTCAAAGAAAATGACAGCAACACTGCGCACGAATAAAATACATTGCAACTTCGTAAGATAAATTTGATGAAATTTACATTTGAACAAGCAAATATGAACGCTCGCTTTGAAATGTAATTCTGTACACAAGTTGCCTTCAATAACGTAATTCACCATCGTATTTACATTTGCATGCATAGTCGTGTCTACACTCCCTGCCGCCGTTTGAACGGAACGGTCACATTTGCATTCCCCCTTAAGCAACGACGATCGACTTCTTTGTTATTATTAACGCTGCCTTAGAACAGATAAAATATACACTGCACACGGCTAATGTTATGTGGAACTGTCTTTAACATTAGCCTCATACTGTGTATATGTTATCCTTGGGGAAGAGACAAAGGGCAGTTGTATTGACTGGCAATTGGAGATGAATTTGTTTAATTTCGTTTACCTCCCATCTACATTCCAATTATTCTGTTAGGGTCACGTCATGAGACCTACGACATTTAGATTCATAACTCTCGCGGGCAGCAGCAGTGTGTCAGAGAAAGGCCCTAGAGCAGTGGTGCGCCACCTGTGGCGCATGGGCCCTATGCGTGCCGTGGAGCCCCTCCTCGTGGTGGTCTCGGTATGTCTCTAGGGTCAAGCGTGGGGTCACGATTGGTGCACAAGCGCTGTTATCATGCTTGCCGCCCACAGAGGTGAAGCAGGCCCGCTCACGCGGCCCACCGACACGTCTGGGTTGCCCGTCACTGCCCTAGACTATGAAGTGACATACATACTTCTAAGATTTTGATTTAAAGCTTTCGTGACTGCAGGGATTCATATTCTTGGTTTTTTCGGTAAAGTCACGTAGAAGGGAAATAAAATAATAAAAATATAAAACAATAAAAATTCTCACGACGTTTCGACTGCAATACAAGCAATCGTCATCAGGTGTGAAATTCACAGCAAGAAAATTTGAAAAAAGTGGCGGTTTTTCCTACCGAAAGAACCAAGAATATACTTCTAAGAGTCAATTTCATTGCTTATCTATAATTAGCGCCACGTTATTTATACGGCCTAGAAAAGAGTGAATGTTGGTATAGGCCACACTAAGTTATTCAACCAAGCTTAACATGGATGAGTTGGTTTTCTGTGTGCATTCATTGGTGACTGGGCTGATACCGTCAACTTTACTACACATGACGACGTAGTTGAAATCATGAGCAAATGAAACCTGGATTCGAAACGGGTCCCAGGAAAGCTGCCTGGGGATTCTTGGACAGGAAGCTCGATCGCTGAGTGTGCAGAGGGGATATAGAGTGAGTTGAGAGGGGCGAGATCGGAGCGTGCGTGGAGGGAAGTAGAGTGAGATGAAAGGGGAAAGGTATGTGTGTGAAGGAGAGTAGAGTGAGATGAAAGGGGAGAGATAGGTGAGTGTGTGAAGGGAGTAGAGTGAGATGAAAGTGGAGAGGTAGGTGAGTGTGTGAAGGGAGTAGAGTGAGATGAAAGTGGAGAGGTGAGTGTGTGAAGGGAGTAGAGTGAGATGAAAGGGGAGAGGTCGGTGAGTGTGTGAAGGAGAGTAGAGTGAGATAAAAGGGGAGAGGTAGGTGAGTGTGTGAATGAGAGTAGAGTGAGATGAAAGGGGAGTTCAGTACGAGAAGGAAGAGGTAGGCAGGGACCAAGTCAATGTGTCGGATCTTGAAGACCGTGAGTGTGATCTTGATATTGATTAGAGATTGGACTCAGAACCAGCTCAGTTTTGGAACACATTTGCGACATCTTTGGGGTCGTCCCAGCCCACGCACTGGAAACCTGCGGCACACACACATGAACACGCGCACACACACGCATTGACGTTTCCGCTTGTGATGCAGCACCATTAACGTGGAATAATTAAAGACGACTTAAATAGTAATGACCGTCACTGAAGGTTAGCAGGGGACTTGCCATAAAGCCTGTCTGACGTGTTGGTAGTCCCAAGCTCTTTCCAGCCGTTGATGTACCTTGAGGAAAAGCGAATGCATTATTCAAAATAAACAGCAGAATGGAATTAATATTTCCTCTCATTATCCCCCAATTGTATCCCCACCGTGCTATCGGCGCCGGGTCGTCACGTGACGAACATCCCATTCGTATCTCTCGCGGAGCAGTGCAATCCTTAGCATGAGAGAACGGTGCACAGAAGCCAATATCACAGAGCAAACTCTGAGATCCCTTGTTTGACTTGCATCACACTGGGATTTTTGCACACAGCGTTGTAATACGGTGATTTTTTTTTTTCTGGAAGATTTGCCGGTTTATCCAGGATGTTTCTGTTGCGCGTCGTCGCTTTAAGATGTTCTCTGTTCATATTTTGTTTGTTGCGGTTGCACCCGACTCAAGAGCCGCATGGCTCACAGGGCTATACCAAATAAATTAAACTTGAAACTTGAAAGCTTGAAAAGTGCCACTCTTATTCTTGGTTCAGTGAAGTCACGTAGAAGGGAAGTAATAAAATAATAAAAAATAAAACAATAAAATTCTCACGACGTTTCGATTGCAATACAAGCAATCATCATTATTTCCCTTCTACGTGACTTTACCGAAAGAACCAAGAATATGAATCCCTGCTGTCACGAAAGCTTTAAATCGAAAAGCGCCACTCTGGTCCAAATACTGCAGAGGGCAGCACTTTCCCACCTGCTTTGTATGATACCACCAACTCGCTGCACTTGAGAACCTAGTTTAATCACAACGTTTATGTTTCACATGAGTCTAAGGTTCTGTGAGTACTGTATATGGATATCCATGAGTCAATGGGTCTCTGTCAGGCTCTGGGTCACAGTGAGTTCTTACATATTCTTAGGTTTTTTCGGTAAAGTCACGTAGGTAAAAAAATGAAATCAAAATTAGTCAAATACAATAATATAAAATAATATAATATGCATCTCTCTGTCACTCATTGGTGACCGGGCTGAGACCATCAACTCACGAATGCAAATAAATGACGGAAATTCAAACGTAAAACCATCGAAACGTACTCTTCAAAGTCGAGCGCCTTGGTCCATGTCAGTAAATCCTCGAGCTCCGAGTCCACAGGTGGTCCAGGCGCCGTTCCTTCTGATCCACAGCTCCCAGGGGCATGCTGCCCTCCCTCGTACCTGTGGTGATGTCACCACACGCGAAAAGGGCGTTACTGTTGTGAACACGCACGCGCACACACGTTAATGCGGAGCAGCATTAGACAGTAGCGTGTCGCGATTGTGTGTCAATGTGTAGGTTTGAATGCGCTCGTATGAACGTGTGTGTACAGGTGCTCCCTTACAGCACTTGCCTCAAAAGTCTGTTCAGGTTACACGGGTGATTTTTTGTCTTGTGTGTAGATGGAAGTGGTACTGTGGTGGTTAAACAAACCCAGCAAACCCGAGTTTGTATTCCTGCTCTCGGCTACTCTCCATTAATAACACCTGAACCAGTGCTGGGGCTCCCCTAGGTGGACTCGACCTTAAATGAGTACCCTGGTGCAGTGTGTAAACATGAGCATTGGGGTGACAACGACGGCTGGGCACGGTGCGGTGCTGGCCACCCACCCACCCCCTCGTGCACCGTGCCGACCTCCATAGCTGCCATTTACTGACGGGACTTGCTCCGACAGCCGACAGCCTGTTAGAGGCTATGGCAGGGGAGGCGGGGGGATCTTCTTAGTCTTTTTAAAGCCTCTGCGTGCGACGCTTCTCACAGCAGAGGTCGCAAACGGGTTTTGATTCCTTACCCGTACCCGGCCGCACCAGGGTCGCAAATGGGTACCCGTTCCCTACCCGTACCCTACCCGAAATGAGTGACAAACGGTTACTCACCAGTGACTCACGACCTACCCTTACCCGTACCCGGCCGCACCAGGGTCGCAAACGGCCGGGTATCGGGTAGGGTACGGGTATCGGGTACCCGGTTGCGACCTCTGACTCACAGTTTGCGCAGCCACTGGATCTGCCTGCGTCGGCGCCGCGAGCTCGAGTCGTGGCTGCGTTGGCGCCGGCTCGGGGAGAACGGAGCCGCGGGGGGCATCTTGCCGCCAGCCTCCCCGCAGGGCTGCGCTGCCAACGGGCGGCCCACCAGCTGGGGAGGGCGAGCACACGGTGGGCACATGGCAGAACATGTCAAGTGCGGTGGGCAGCCCGGAGCAAACAGAGACAACGGGATCACCTGTGTGGACTGCACAGGTTGTTGGGGAAAGTGCTTTTAGCCATATAGATTTCAAGCTTTCGTGACTGCAAGGATTCATATTCTTAGGTTTTTTTCGGTAAAGTCACATAGGTAAAAATTTTAAGTTAATAAAAGTAAAATAAAATAAAAATCACGACGTTTCGGAGGCAACACAAGCTTCCGTCTACCTGAAGACGAAAGCTTGCGTTGCCTCCGAAACGTCGTGATTTTTATTACATTTTTTATTTTACTTTTATTAATTTTAATTTTTTACCTACGTGACTTTACCGAAAAAACCTAAGAATATTTTGCCATATACACACACATATATGGCTAAATACAAAGATCACTCGTATAGCCTACAAAGATTGTTGGGGCAAGTGCTTTTAGACATGTAGATACAGATATAACTATATAGACAAAGATTCCCCGTATAGACGACAAAGAATGTTGGGACAAGTGCTGTTAGTCGTATATACGGTTTATCCCCCAATGTGTTCGCATATTTTAAAAGTGAAAGCGACCAAACTTCCCAATGCAGGATCCTCGTGAAAAGGGATTCAGTGACACTTTCCTACATAAACAAATGACTTATAAATATGAATCAACGCATTGTTCCATGCCCAATACATGCAGACACATTTGCATATATATAGCGAAAATCACAAAAGAGGTGTGCATTTGGAATTACACTGGGAGACGGCAAGAAGAACACATGAATTTGATTATCCAAGGGATGTCTATTATTCAGGAGTACATTTTAAAAGAGGTCATCAGAAATCATTTTAAATCTAATTCTCCATCAGTCCCCATGGCGTCAACAAGCGCAGTCTCTAATTCGCATCATCCGCTCTGTCTGCTGGCCTTTACGTACTGTGAAGAAGGGCCATTGGCCGAAACGTCGCCGATTCTAGTTGTTTTTTTCCTGTTAAGGCCACGCAGTGTTATTGATTAATGTGTTGGGGTTTTTTTTATTAGAAAAAATACGTTAAGGACATCATAAATTTCGATTTAAACCTTTCGTGACTGCAGGGATTCATATTCTTGGTTCTTTCGGTAAAGTCACGTAGAAGGGAAATAATAAAAGAATAAAAATAAAACATAATATAATAAAATTCTCACGACGTTTTTTTTTCTTCACCTGAGGACGGCTGCTTGCGTTGTGGCCGAAACGTCGTGAGAATTGTATTATATTTTATTTGTATTATTTTATTATTTCCCTTCTACGTGACTTTACCGAAAGAACCAAGAATAAGGACATCATATTCAGATGCACAGCCACATTTGTGCGATTGTGGCCACGCAACCCAAAACTATTGACCGTATAGTGAACCCGCTGTGGTCTACACTTCTTTGCTGAAGCCCTCTCGTCATGGCCAGCAGCAGACTTCGATATTGGTATTCTTAGGTTTTTTTCGGTAAAGTCACGTAGGTAAAAATTTGTAATAAATAAAAATAAAATAAAAATCACGACGTCTCGGAGGCAACACAAGCTTGGGTGATTTTTATTTTATTTTTTATTAATTTTACATTTTTTACCTACGTGACTTTACCGATAAAACCTAAGAATATGAATCCTTGCAGTCACGAAAGCTTCAGATCTAGAATTCGATATTGGTATTGAGTTCCTGAACTCATGATGGCTGCTGCTGCCATCATGAGCGCAAGAACAGCATCGTACTTATGGTGTAAAAAAAAGTAAGTGGGCTTGGGCAAGGCACATCGCTGCAAGAGCTGTTGGTCGGTGGTCGAGACTAACGATGGAATGGCAGTCAGAGGAGGGAAACGCGCCCGAGAAGACGCCACCCGTGAAAATGGCAGCGTGGAATTTGGCTCGCGTGCCGGCGCTAGCCAGAGCATTATACCAGTGGAAAACCGTCGTGTGAAAGACCCACGACTTAAAAACTATTTTTTTTTTCACCAGATTTTCCAGTTAAGCTCTATAGCTCTTTTTTCAGAAGCGACCTGGCTACAAATGATAGTTCAACAAAGTGGCTTATCACGTGGAAATTTAGATCAGCCAAATACTCTGAATGCATGTTTCTAAATGTGGAGGGAAAAACCGGAGGGACCCGGAGAAAAAAAAACACATGACCACAAGGAGAACATGCAAACTCCAAATATACAGGTGTCAGGGCTCGGGATCGAACCCACGACCTCCTGTATACCAGACGAGGTAATTAACATCTCGCCACCACGACGAGATGTTGAGGGCCTTCATCCACCAGTGGATAGATCGTGGCTGATGACGATGGTGCGACTCGTGGCACGAGTCCGCTGCGAGGCAATGTAAATGTAACGTTGGGAGCTGCCCGGCTGCGAGCGCTTTAACGCTGTGGTTTTGGCACACGGTGGCGGAGGCAGTGCACGCTTATTCTCATCAGGCCCCCATGGCGTAAACAAGTACAGTCTCCAACTCTTTTTCTTGGTTCTTTCGGTAAAGTCACGTAGAAGGGAAATAATAAAAGGATAAAAATAAAACGTAATAAAATACAATTCTCACGACGTTTCAGCCACAATGCAAGCAGCCGTCCTCAGGTGAAGAACAGGTCTGTCGGATAGACAGCGTCTGAATGGCTCATTCAGACGCTGTCTTTCCGACAGCCTGCGTTGTGGCCGAAACGTTGTGAGAATTGTATTTTATTATGTTTTATTTTTATCATTTTATTATTTCCCTTCTACGTGACTTTACCGAAAGAACCAAGAAGATGAATCCCTGCAGTCACGAAAGCTTTAAATCGAAATTTTATCTCCAACTCTTATCACCCACTCCATAACGATCAATTATCATAATTTACTTATTTATCCAGGAAAGCCATGCTGAGTCCTAGGACTATCTTTCAGGAGTATCATGCATTGTTTTTTTTTTAAGATATTGTCTCGCCAGTGGGAGAAAACCGGAGCGCCTGGAGCAAACCCACGTGAGCGAGGTGGGAAACACTCTACCCCCATACAAACTGAACAGGTGGTGTCCACATGTTTTCTGTACTCGCCTTCTGGCGCGCCAGGGTACGTCTCCTCGACGCTCAAGGGAAGGGAATTTCACAACGTGTCTGTGTGGGTGCGCAATCCACAAACCCTCACTGTTGCCTCCACAGTGCTGGCTTACAGGCCAAGTGCGCCACCACATCAGACATAGAGTGACCAGGGTCTGCCAATATTTTTGAGATGGACAGAAGGAGAGAGGCCACACAGTAAAGGGGGTGCTTGCGATATTCTTAGGTTTTTTCGGTAAAGTCACGTAGGTAAAAAAAATTAAAATTAATAAAAGTAAAATAAAAAATAAAATAAAAATCACGACGTTTCGGAGGCAACACAAGCTTCCGTCTTCAGGTGGAACCGTCACAGCAGGACTGCTGCATCATACTTTTATTAATTTTTGTTTTACCTACGTGACTTTACCTAAAAAAACCTAAGAATATGAATCCTTGCAGTCACGAAAGCTTCAAATCCAGGGGTGCTTGGCAGTTTACCCTCTCTGACACCAGCCTCCACCCATTGTTCTCCACTCTCTTGTACCACCCGCTGCGACCCGGATCTGGATCCCGGACAGACCGCTCGGTGCCGGGTGTTGCCCACGCTCCAGTCCCGTGAGCTCCGTGGCGTGCGATGCTGTAGCGCGGTGGTGGTCTGGCAGGCAGTGTTTTGACTGCGGCGGTCGCGTACACCTTGGGGCTGTTTGCGCACAGGTCTTGCACGGGGCGGTGCGTGAAGATCTTGTAGTAGATGTTTGGCGGGAAGCGCTCCTGTTTCGCACGGCGTCAACACTACATCTTAACCCTGCGGGCGATTTAATCTCACGAACCATCGCAACATTTAACATACGCACCGTGTGTCCAATTAA
Source organism: Lethenteron reissneri (assembly GCF_015708825.2). Lineage (NCBI taxonomy): Eukaryota > Metazoa > Chordata > Hyperoartia > Petromyzontiformes > Petromyzontidae > Lethenteron > Lethenteron reissneri. Next base: position 4,400,364 of record NC_083784.1, read on the forward strand.
CACGGTTAATTCACGATGATATAATAATCATATCTCCGCGTCAATCCACCGCTGCATGGATGAGGTCCTCCGCCATGCCGTGTCGGTCGGTCGTGGGGGTCATTTGACCTTACTTCACCATGCCGGTCAACACGGCTTGGTGAAAGTGGCCATGCACTCCAAACTATGGACCATATAGTAAGCCCATAGGCCACGGGTCTGCAACCGAAATAACAAGAAGAGACATTTTTTTCCAATACGATAAAACTCTCAATATTTCAAGAGCCGCAATGCCACGTGATTACGAGACGGTGGTTCCTTAATAAATAACGTCACTAAGCGGTAGTTGAAGTGTCGCACGTGGCTCCGAAGCCATAGGTTACCGGCCCCTGCCATAGACACAGAGATATGTAGAGACTCAGAGATACATAGAGACCCATAGAGATACACTTAAGGGCAAGCTACAGTGCGACTGGCCATGCAACCCAAACCAAGGACCATAACAACTATAGTCTGTGCTCCTTCAACAGAAGCGGGAACAGCACAACTACACAAAAATCTGGCTAGCAGACCTTGACATTGGCATTTAGCCCATGCACACATTGCCATTCGCAAGACTCGAATGATTGGCATGTATTTAAACACGCAGCAGCTCCCTGTAGGTAGGGTTTGGCCTTACAGTGTTAACGTCTGGCCGCACAGATGTTTCGTCTGCGATCGTTGTTACGTAGGTAACGTGAGCAGGCAGGGGTCAATACATAATTAAATGCCTCCAGAACTAATATTCTCAACTAATTAATGGGATCGTGCCATGGCTCGTGTTTCATAAAAATGAAACGCCTGCACTGGGCCAAGCTCGGCCAACTTCAACCGATAATTGGTGCTCGGTGTTTGCGAGAGAGTGGAGGCGCAGCAGTTAGCGAGTCGCGCTGTGATCCCGACGACTTTTAGTTTGATTGGCGGCCGTGACTTAGATCCAAACCTGGTCCTCCACACCCCTCCACCGCACTGCACACTGACCAGCATGGTGAGGTATGGTCAAACCATTACCCACAACTCACATGGCATGCATGGAGAGGTTTCTTCATGCAGCAGTGGACTGACAAAGCGCTGTACTCAACGCTATTATAGTGTGTCTATATATACAGGTTTTATGTGCTTGCGTCTATATGTGCTGGTTGTATCATGTTGATGCACGACCTTGCCATGCGGAACTTGACCATGTACGTTAAACACCTGGTACTGGTAGGAACCCACTGGTTACACCAGCCCACAGGGGATTATTGTGTCCGTCCGTCGTGCAGGGAGGGGCTGGGTGGGGAGGGAGGGGCTGGGTGGGGCTGGGTGGGGAGGGGCTGGGTGGGAAGGGTGGGGCTGGGTGGGGGGTGTGAGGGGTGGGGCTGGGTGGAGAGGGACTGGTCACCCCGTGGTGCCCTTATAAAACTCAACGTTTAACCTACTCACGCCGGCTTGTGCCCGCCCTCACAGTCGGGCATATTTGCGGAATACACCACGCCGCCGTTGACCCTGGCCATTGACCGAGCAACCCAACGTTCCTACCTATTGGATATCCATAAAAATGGATATCCAATACCGTTTAGGTTATGCAAAAGGTAATTAACATACATTATGCATGCCCATTATGCATGTTCATAATGCATGTACATCCTGCCCTTTTTTGGGTGCAAGAAATCACAATACCTGCTGTTGTTTGCTCACAGTTAATCATCATGGACGTATGGTGACTTGTATAGGCATGCAGTTAAACAGTATATTACTTGATAATTCGCTTCCAAGCAGCACTGAGAAGAACATGTACCGTGTAGAGTTGGTTTCTGATTGTTTTGTTAATGTATTTTCGCTGTAACCAGATTTCTGTGATGTAACCAGGTCCCCATAAAAAAAATTAGCATTTATTTCCCAATGGGTTTTATTTGTGCCAAAATAAACCCTGAAAAAAAAAGCTAAAATAAAGACCGTATCTATGTCGGAAAATATATATGTATGTCTGCATGTTTAGTACGTCAATGTATGCACTTATGTCCATTGGCGAACCCTGCGCCAGTCGTGGCAATTCCACATTCCAATGACACTGTCCTGTGTCTCCATAGGAGAACAATATAATCGTGATCTCTTTGTGGGGGTAGTGGTCGCGGGATTGGGGTGGTACTGACCCCTCCAAGGCGGAACCTCACATGTGCTCCCGCAGCTCCATCGAGTAACTCCGCCTGCACACACACACCAAGACAAAGACCCCGTGGAGTCCACATTGGCCAATCTCAATTTTGGAGCTTTCGTGACTGCAGGAATTATGCTTTGGTTCTTTCGGTTAAGTCACGTATAAAGATAAAATAATAAATTAAATAATAGCATACTACGACGTTTCGATTGCAACACAAGCAATCGTCATCAGGTATAAAAGAAATAGCAACAAAAATCTAACCAGAAAACTATAGACAGACACACAAGCAGACAGACATCACACAGACACACAGAGAGAACACGTATCGGCAGAAAGAGAGAGGTCGTATCTGTGACGAGGCCTTAAATATAGAGAGGGGGCGGGGGCGGAGAGAGGGAGGGGGCAGAGAAAAAATTAGCATGTCAATGAGTGGACGACGACGTGGTACGGTACGCAAGCATTGGCCGTTTGGGCAAGTGCTGTTAGCGAGCACCTATAAAGGCCGGCACTGCACACGCGATGGGTCGATGTGCCTAGCGCCACACCCGACCGCCTTCGCCTCCCAGTATTTATGTTTACGGCACCACACCAGGTACTCATTTCAGTCAACCGGGACCAGTTTTAATATCACTCGCCACTGATGTTAGTCGTGGCCGGGAATGTAACTCAGGATGCCGGATTTTTATCGCGGTGCACTAACCACACTTCTGAGTCACTCCTTATCGGTATTAGTGTGGCTATTAAAAGGTCCATCCACAGGACGATGGGGTATCTTTGTGGCCCAGCAGAGGTCACGCGTTACGTCAGTCACAAGGAATGGGGCCGTGCATTGACGGCTAATAAATGTTGCCTGCGCTGTGGCAGGATTCGTCACCGACACGGGATGACAGCCGGCAGTCGAGACTCGCTAATGAGTGGCAGCCCAGGGAGGGAAAGAAAACTCGTCCGAGAGGCCGTCCTCCACAGATGTGGAATAATGTGATTAACTTGCACGTAGGAGCTACATGTGGATAGATCATCTTCTTGGTTCTTTCGGTAAAGTCACGTAGAAGGGAAGTAATAAAATAATAAAAATAAAACATTATTATATTATTATATTATATTATTTTTATATTATTTTATTATATTATTTTATTATGCTTTATTTTTATTATTTTATTACTTCTCTTCTACGTGACTTTACCGAAAGAACCAAGAAGATGAATCCCTGCAGTCACGAAAGCATTAAATCGAAATTGGATAGAATCATGTGACCGTTAAAAGATGGAGATGGCTTAGGGGAGGCCCTCATCCAGCAGTGGATTTGCAAACGGCACTGCCTGTACCGCCACCGCCTACCACGTCACAGCAGCCCAACGGTGGCTTTGTGAATTTCACGAATCTCTGCGTGATCCACCAAACCTCGCTGGCGCGCGCGCCGCCACGCCCAACCAAGCGTAAACGTTCCGCATCCGACCCCGTGGCTAAATTGGCCAATTTCTTTCCCGTGCAACATGTTCGTTCAAGCGTTGCAACTTCCATGCAGTGACACTCCGCACATTTCTTAAACGGGTTGTTTACGCTGAGAACATTGTTTGCGTTGGCTCTGCACAGGCCCGTTCAATTGAGCTGCATGTGCCTTGTTTACACATGGGGGGGGGCTCCTCACATATCGATTGTCTTCAAGCCGGGCAACTCTATTAGGCTGAGCACAGCTTGTTGACAATAGAGTCTCGATTTTTTTTGATTGATTATCTTTACCCAGGCTGCGCTAATCAAGACGCACGTGGCTACGACTGGTGGCCGGGGTGGCTGCCACTGTCGGGGTTGGGGGGGCGCGTTGAGTCAGCACCGCTGGGTTTTAGCCACCCGTGGTACTGGTAGGAACCTCCTGATTACACCAGCCCACAGGGGATTATTGTGTCCGTCCGTCGTGCATCCAAATATGGGAGGGGTGGGGCTGGGTGGAGTGGGGAGGGGCTGGGTGGGGCTGGGTGGGGCTGGGTGGGGGGGGCTGGTCACCCCGTGGTGCCCTTATAAAACTCAACGTTTAACCTACTCACGCCGGCTTGTGCCCGCCCTCACAATCGGCCATATTTGTGAAATACACCACGCCGCCGTTGACCCTGGCCATTGACCGAGCAACCCAACGTTCCAGCTCCCTCCGCAGGAATGTGTTTAAACCGGGTTGATGGTCTCAGGTCGGTCACCGATTAATTAGATTGTGACGCATAGGCTCACGTAGATACCCATAGACTTACGTTGAGAGACAAATCGACTTGCATAGACTCCCAGGGACCCATAAACTCACAAGCATAGCAAATTGATGGTCTCAGTCTGGTCGTCAATGGCCGCGTAAAAACAAATCACCCTTAAATTTGGTTCTGCATGTAGTTTGACAAATTCCAGCTCTTGAGAATTCCAAATAGTGCGTTGGTTTGGCCAGCATGCGACGAGCATTACGCTCTGTGGCAGGGCGGGTGAGAAAGTGCTGCCCCCTGTGGTGTGTGGACAAGAGGTTCACTTCTTGCAGGGATCTCAGGAGGTAGCTCTTTGAAATCCACTTCTGCGATCCGTTCTCCGACACAGGGTTGTGCATTGCTCGGCGATATTTTTCAATGGATTCTTAGCCTTGTGATAACGCACAATCGCGATATTGATTTTTTTAAAAGCAGGATGTTCACTAAGCAACCTAGATTTATCTATTGCAATGGTAATAATGTCAACTTGTCATGCGGCAGCGCACAGTAATCGCTCGCTCTCGTACAGAGGGCAACTAACAGGCGCGAGGAGGAACCACAGACGAGCGGTAAGCTGGTGTCAAATTCCCCCAAAGCTCTGCGGTCCTCTAGATATTGAGGTGTTACCGGCCAAGTAATGAGTGTTTATACCTTTGGGATGAAACTGGAGCACCCCAAAAACCCCACACGTGCGAGGGAGCAACGCTCTATCCCATGCAAGATGGAACGTGTCGGATGCATATTTTTGCTGTACCGATCCTTCAACCCTCATCGTCTCAACACCAGTGCTAGACTACAGGCCACGTGCATAGCCGCCACCGCCTGGCTAATCGTCACTGGTGGGGGGGGGTTCTAATCTCGCACATAGTACTTGAGCCTGCACAGAGGCGCAGGGATTGGAGGCTCGGTACCTCCGAAGCAGATGTGTTTAAAGACACAAGCCCCACAAAAACAAAGAGCTTTTAGACTGCAGATACACACCAAGGTGACAGGTCAGCAAAGAAGCGTGGAGAGATGCATGCTTGTAATAACACCGAGCCGACAGAAAAGGGAGCATGTAGATAAAAGTGTTTGTAGTGTTGCAATATAATGGATTAGAGAACGCTGAGGTTAATGTAATGAAATAATTCAAAGCGTAAGATAAGAAAACTATATGGGCCCGAGAAGGACAGGTCACTCACTAGAGGTGATGATGGAGTGGTGGTCAAGGCACGGAACGCATCCAGGAGTTGAAATGGAGCGATGAAATCACCTCGTGTGGAGGTGCTTAGGTGGATTCCATCAATCACTCTTTAATTCCATAAAAAAGTAACTAGCAGCAGCACACCTATTTCCATCCTTACAGGAATGAAAGGTGATCCAAACTCTGACCCCCAAGAACAGGTTCGTTGAGCATTTCTGTGAGATCTTGGGGGAGGGGAAATCCCTCAGCCCAGAAAACATTATGGGGCAAAGTGGGGATGACCCTGCTGAGGCTGCTGTGCCTCAAATATTGTCAGGAGTAGTCACCCCCTGTGAGTAACTGGCTGAAGTGCCTCTGTTGAGGAAGTATGGAAGGCGATCCAGAGTCTGAGACCAGGAAAATGGCCGGGCAGAGATGATCTCCCAAGCGAACTGCTGAGGGAGGGTGGCGTTTGTGTGCAGACTCTCCTATATGGCATCATAATAACTGTCTGGACCACTGGGCGGGTTCTGCAGGATTGGAAGGTCCCCCTCTTAAAGAAGGGGGACCACACACACTGTACAAACTACAGGGGCATCGACCTCTTGTGTGCCGGGAAATCTCCTGTCAAGGATTATTGTGGTTTCAGATGCCATATTTTCGGTCCATCTGCTACGACAGAGGTGTAGGGAATTCCCTGACTCTCTGCTCACAATTATCAAAGCTACGTCGCTAGGAGCCAGAGCCATTCCATGCTCACCTTGGTGTGCGAAAGGGAATGTCCTCTGGCTCCTACACTATTTAACATCTTTTTCGACCACGTAGTTTGAGAAGCTTTCCGTGACTGTACCAAAGGAATCTTTACCTGGGAGGTTGATCGATGCCATTAGGCCAATGCAATTAGGCCAATGCCATCAATGCAATCTAATTAGGCCAATGCAATTAGGCCAATCTCATTAGGACAATGCCATTAGGCCAATGCCATTAGGCCAATCAAATTTGGCCAATGCCATTAGGCCAAATCTCATTAGGCCAATCACATTAGGCCAATCTAATTAGGCCAATGCAATTAGGCCAATCTCATTAGGACAATGCCATTAGGCCAATGCTATTAGACCAATCAAATTTGGCCAATGCCATTAGGCCAAATCTCATTAGGCCAATGCATTAGACCAATCTAATTAGGTCAATGCCATTAGACGCTTCTAATTAGGCCAATGCCATTAGGCCAATGCCATTAGGTCAATATAATTAGACCAATCTCATTAGGCCAATGCCATTAGGCCAATCTCATTAGGCCAATGCAATTAGGGCAATGTAATTAGGCCAATGCCGTTAGGCCAATGCAATTAGAATCACCGCCACCTAGTGGTGATTGGTGGTTGTTGTTGTTGTTGTTACATCTCAGGATCGTGAGAGGTGGCAGCGGCTTTGGGAAGCTTTCATCCAGCAGTGAATCGACTATGGCACGTGATGACGAACTTCGCAAAAGAACTGCCCCCTCAGGCGTGACTGGGTGTGAATGGCACGGTTGACCCCATTAACCCCGAAAGGTAAATTGCAGAATCAGTCTGGGCGAAGAGGACGACCTCCTTGGGGTTGACGCATCGAAGCATGTGGCGCGGCTCCCCACTCGCCCTGAAGCTGAGTAGCTCGCGGTAGTAGCGGAACACCTGCAGGTCCTACACACGTTCCACACTCAGGTTAGCATCCGGGACCATCGCGTAACATATAAGCATGTCAAAGGTATTTACTGCTCAAATGACCACTGGTGTTCATCTCCTGTTTATAGCCCTGCAGAGCCAGTGGTGCAAATTCCACATTCCTGCGGTAGGGGCGAGTCTGTCCACGGGACAACCACTGTTGACTACCCCAGAGGGGTGATGATGGGCTGAGTCAACCCCTAAGCCTCTGTCCGCCCAGAAGTATAAATAGATACTACCAGTTAGTTGAGCTTCTGGTTGGGTGTGGTGGGGTAAAGTGTGGGTACGCTCACCTCTTACAACACGTCCCGGTCACTCGTGGAAGAGTAGGCCAAATGCACCTCCTATAGTTGACTCTAGCAGGGAGGCTTTTCGAAACACGACATCAGCGAATTACGAGGGTTGAGCTAAAACTCACGATGTATCTCCTCCAGGCACGTTGGATAACGATGGCGGAACGCCGATGGCTCTCCGACAAACCCCTCACCTCGTCGCTCCCCTCCTGTGCCTTCTCGGTCTGATCCTCGCCTGTGGCACTATTTCAACGGTGGGGGGGAGAGTGGGAGGATGTGTGGGGGGCGACAGAAAAACATTAGATGTCAGCTTTTTGTTTAACAACAAGAAAGGAAAAAAAAATTTAAAGCTGGTTTTTTGACATATTTGCGGTTTGACCAGTGGCCAGTTTTGATAAACAGTACAGGTGCTGCTGTGGCGTTTCGAGTTATTTTTTTTGCTGAGCCCAGGGTGAGAATTTGAGAGACAAGGATAGCGTCTCGTTTTGTGAGCCAGGGTCACCACGACGGCAAAGAGTAGTCGCATAAACAGTAAGCACATGGCAATGTAGCAAATAGAAATCAGGGCAAAAAACAATCGAATGAAAACCAAAATGATAATTTTTACGATATTTGGCTCAGACAAATTAATAAGAAAAAATTGGCAGCAAACTGGCCTTGCAATTCAGAGGTCGCCGCTTCGATTTGATCTCCCGGAGTGCCAGTTGAAGCAACGGGAACGTTTCTTGAATCTCCCCCTTCCCCCCCACCTCCAATCATCGTCTCTAAATGGGTTCACCGCAGTCGATCGGCGGTCCTCGTGTGGTGGGGTAAAGTGTGGGTACTCCCACCCCAAAATACCCTGTGGCGGAGGGGGGGGGGGGTTAGCGGGGCCTCTCTAGAGATCGCTCGAGTGAAGGCCCCTTCCACCAACAGTGGAGTTAGCGAGCAATTGCTGGGCTGCACCCTTTCCTTTTGAGAATGTCGCAGGCTGCCTGTGTGATTGATCTCTCTTTTCTGCTTGACATGTGGCTATGAATGCTAAATGCCGTCAAGACGTCTCTAGAATGAAGCCGATGCCTTTTATTTCATAAAAAAAGAAGTAAAACCACTCTCCGCATTAATCGCAAATAGTTGATGAATTACAGCCCTCTGTCAATCCACTGCTGGATGAAGGCGTCTCTATGCCAGTTCGGTTGTGGAGGCTTTTCGAAAACACTTCACGATGGTGAGTGGGAGTTGGTGAACGGGGAAGCCTAGAACTGGTTCGGATATCGCTCGCCAATGATGTTAGCTGTGGCCGGAATTCGAACTCCGATTTCCAAAGTTCAAGCCCGCAATGTGCTAGCCACCACACGACCGTTCTACCCGCATCGTTAAATCTGCCTTTTAACACAAAGTAATTATAGCTTGACATTTTAGGCAATTGGTATGCCTCTCTTCATTATTAAGTTAATGTCTTAAGCTCGTGGACAAAAGGAAATGGATAAAAAAGCTGAAAACAGCGCAAAGAAGCGCGCAGAAGTTCTTGCACGCTGACACGTGGAGTTGAGAATACGCGAACGTTAGAGGTGAAGTACCGGTGAAGACGCTTGACGCCGAGGTTGAGGCACACGTATATTTATTTCACAGTATGACAGAGGGCATATACACTCTCGAGGGGGTATCGGCACCCTCACCCGTATAACTCGGGATACACCCCTAGCTAACTCTGTCCTAGCCCCGAATCCTCCACTAATGGGCTAGGGGAGGCTAACTGGCCCGACACTGTTAAGTCGGGCCCGGTACCCGGAGTTCCAGACCAGCTCTTACAAGAGCACCGGCTCTGGCTTTCGGGACCACGCCGCTGGCTCAGTCCTGTCCGGCCCTGAAAAGGACATCGAACTAGGGGAGTCCAGGGCTCTATCTAAGACGTCTTCAGTCTTCTTCCCTTAGCTTAAACATAACTGCCGAGCCCTTTGAAACATCCCCTTTTATACCCAACCCCTCCCTGAGGGGTGGGGCCCCGGGGGATCATAACGTTCGAACCAGCCCCCCCCAGGGTGTCTGGCTCGGACGTCGTAGAGGGCACTTGCTCGTGCACTTACGTAGCCCCGCCCACTGTGTTTGTTTTCCATAGGCTGCCATGCATAACGGGCCCTCTCTTTAACACCCCTACAGAGGCATCATCATCTTGCCTTGGACAAGACGTGGCTAGAAGGGACAATGGCCACATGGTTGAGACTAACGATGGAGTGACAGCCAAATGAGGGAAGCGCGTCCAAAATCTACGTCCACGACGGAGATGGAGCCGTGATATCAGCGCTGTGTGTAGAACTCCACAGCGCCGTTCTGCTGTGCACATGGCCTGTGATGCATCAGCACTGGAGGCAGCAGCGAGGGTTTAAGGATTGCACAAAAAATTACTACATTTCGTTTTCTCAACCTATTTCTCTCTCTAAAAAAAAAATTCACCAGGCTCTCATAGGGCCATTCGATCTTCTTTTTTCCCTCGGTCGCTTCGGGGTGGATTCATTGACTCATTGACATGCTAATGTATCTACTCCAGCAGCAGCAACCAGCAGACCCACCTCTCTCTCTCTGCCCCCCCTCTCTATTTAAGGCCTCGACACAGAGGCATTGGGTCTCTGTGTGTCTATGTTGTGTGTCTCTCTCTGTGTGTCTCTATGTTGTCTCTCTCTGCTTGTGTGTATGTCTGTATGTCTATGTTGTGTGTCTCTCTCTGTGTCTGTGTTGTCTCTGTGTGTCTGTATTGTCTGTCTCTCTCTGTGTGTCTGTCTGTGTCTCCGTGTCTGTGTTTTGTCTCTCAAATGTAGTTCTACCTGATGACGGTTGCTTGTGTTGAAATCGAAACGTCATACTATATTATTTAATTTATTTTCTTTCTACGCGACTTTACCGAAATAACCAAAGAGTAATTCCTGCAGTCACGAAAGCTTCAAATCAAGTTTGATCGCACAAATGTTGTGAAACTTCCTTCCCCCGTGGGCGTCGAGGAGGAAGCAGTACCCTGGCTCAGGCAGGAGGTGGTGCAGAACAAAATGTGGACTCCATCTGTTCTTTTTGTACGGGAGAGAGTGTTTCCTCTGCGCACACATGGGTTTTGTTAGAGTGCTCTGGTTAATCTTCTTGGTTCTTTCGGTAAAGTCACGTAGAATGGAAATAATAAAATAATCAAACTAAAACATTATACAATAATTCTCACGACGTTTTGGCCACAACGCAAGCAGCCGTCCTCAGGTGAAGAACAGGTCCGTCGATAAGACTCTGTCTTATCGACGAGCATTATTTTATTATGTTTTAGCTTTATTTTTATTATTTTATTATTTCCATTCTACGTGACTTTACCGAAAGAACCAAGAAGATGAATCCCTGCAGTCACGAAAGCTTCAAATCGCTCTGGTTAACTTCCACATGTAGACACTCATTCTCATGGCCGATAACACCTTAACGTAAAGAGGACCGCAGAGCTTGGGCAGTTGTTGGCACCGGCTCACCGCGTGGCTGCCTCCCCCGCTTGTTGTTGTTGTTGTTTGACGAGCATCCCACTGGGATTTTTGCACACAGTGTTGGTGTACGGTGATTTTTCTGCAATATTTAGCTGTCTTTTCTTGGGTTTTCTGTTTGCGCATAGTCACTTTAAGATGTTTTCTTGTTCATGTTTTTCTTTTTTGTTTGTTGCGGTTGCACCCGATTCAAGAGCCGAATGGCTCACAGGGCTATACCTAATAAATGAATTTGAAACTTGAACTTGTCTGTGGTTAAATTTCGATATAAAGCTTTCGTGACTGCAGGGATTCATCTTCTTGGTTCTTTCGGTAAAGTCACGTAGAAGGGAAATAATAAAATAAAAAGAATACAAAAATAAAAATAATTCTCACGACGTTTCGGCCACAACGCAAGCAGCCGTCATCAGGTGAAGAACAGGTCTGTTGGAAAGACAGCGTCTGAATGTCTGTGCCTCCCTGCACCTCCAGAGTCATTCTCTCTTTGAGAGTGAGCGTTACAAGTTTAAATTGTCGTGACTCATTGGCGGGGGGCGGGGGGGTTATGATTAAAAGCAAAACAAAAGCCTTTACAACGTTTGTGAGGTTGTTTTCTCACTACCTTAACACTCCCAGACTTATTCCAAATTCTACAAATACTTCTTCAAATTGATGTTGTGGAAACCACCAGAGCATCCGTGAGGCAAGACGGTGACCTCAAATACACTGACCTGCACTGCCTGCGCCTGTGACCTCTGTCACTGTCGCTGTCATTAAATGAAAGCTCTCCGTTGGCATGCAGTGTGTCTCTTTCAATAGCGTGATCCGTGGAATTTTAACCACTGAGCATCCACCGCTGTGATGCAGGAAACGCGATACAATCGACGGAAAAAGGACATCTGTGTTACGGGCGCATCATTTCAAAACACTCTTCTAGCGCTACCACCACGGTTAACATTCCCATGAACTTGACTCATTGATTCTTCCTACCCATGCTGAGGATGTATGACTACCAGAATGGCGTTTGTCTCGTCCACACTGAGTGCAGCCACCACACTGCAGGTCACAACAACACACTCGCTCACCCATCCACTCACTTAGCCAATTACTCACCCACTTATTCATTCAACCACTCATGCACTCGCTCGCCACATTGCAGATCACAACACTCCTCTTTATTCTAGATTTGAAGCTTTCGTGACTGCAAGGATTCATACTCTTAGTTTTTTCGGTAAAGTCACGTAGGTACATTTTTTTTATAAAAATAAAATAATCAAAATAATAATAAATCACGACGTTTCGGAGGCAACACAAGTCTCCGTCATCAGGTGGGACCGTCACAGCCAGATTTGCTGTATCAAGTGATTTGCTGTGATTTTGTATTTTTATTATTTTATTTTTATTAATAAAAAAAATTAACTAAGAGTATATACTCCCCTTTCTGATACTTCTGCTGCACTGCTCCGCTTGGGAATTCCCTCCCGTCGTCTCTTTCCCCCAAGTTTCTTCAATTACCTTGCTCAATGCAAGTTCCGTTTGTGGCAGCTTGGCATTGTGGGGCCTTTGGGCGTGTGCTCAGCAACTGGTGATTTGAAAGAAGAATCTGCAACATGCCATAAACCCTAATTAAGTGTTGGCTCATTCAAGGCAGGTCATCAGAGCCCCGTGCAATGTTTGCTGCTGATGGGTGGGGGGGAGCGAGCTAGAAACTGGTGGCCCAGGCCATTGAGACCGACAACAATCTGCAAGCGCCGCACCAATGGTGCGAACTTCACAAAAACAAACCCAACGTCATGACAAACCCAGGTGGGGGGGGGGGGGTGACATCCACACTTACGCGCGCACACCGCCGAGGTGCACGTTACTGAACCCGGCAGACGCCACTCCGTCTCTGTCCGCGCATCTGTGTCGCTCTCGTTCTCGCGCTCGCGCTGCTGCAGGGCATGTTTCACGCCCTTGGAAGGTATGCATGACGGCCGCGCTGGGCGTGAGCACCGTATATTTTTCATGGTTTCGCTACGGCTCACGCCTAATAATTTTGATTGCCTTTGAAGTCTGGCCAAGTTTTTGGGCAGGCAGGCGGGCGGGCGGGCATGTGTGTTGCAGTCTGGGCCATGTGACAGCAGAATGGTGTCATTTCTGTTCTGTGCTCATTAGCGATCGGAAACCTAAACAACAGTGGCTTGTAACCATGGTACCGAATCGACTTTCGTTTAAATGTTTTATTTGTGTTGTTGCTGCAACAGATTTCTCCCGGATGTATTCCAACGTTGGCATTTCCATTTGGAACTCTTTTCACAGAGCAGTGGACCACCTTATTCTTGGTTCTTTCGGTAAAGTCACGTAGAAGGGAAGTAATAAAATAATAAAAATAAAACATAATAAAATGATTCTCACGACGTTTCGGCCTTCTCGACAGACCTGTTCTCCACCTGAAGACGGCTACTTGCGTTGTGGCCGAAACGTCGTGAGAATTATTTTGTTATGTTTTATTTTTATTATTTTTTTACTTCCCTTCTACGTGACTTTACCGAAAGAATCAAGAAGATGAATCCCTGCAGTCACGAAAGCTATAAAACGAAGTGGGCCACCTTGTTTTATGGAACAGCACTGGATGATGATGATGTAACAGACCTAATTCTTACGTCAATTCCATAGGCCACTTTATTCACACTGTGGGCTCACATGTTAACAGTGTCAGAGATGAAATGTGGTATATTTGTAGAATGTTTCACGTGAAGCAACAGGCATAATGTGATATCTTAACCCTTCTCAGATTCAAACCCCTGAATCTCAGCTCATGAGTCTCTGCCTTGGCTATTTCGAAACCTCCTGAGCCCCCTGGCCAACCCGGCATTAACATTCAGGGAAAATAGATTTTTTTCAAACCAATAATGAATGAGTTCACTATATATCATGGAACATGTTTCACAATCATCGCATGCATGCAGCATGTAACCACTTAGTTTTTTTTTATTTAAACAACTTGTAAACTGGTAGATTGACCTGCCCTCGTGGTTCGTGAGAACTGAAATCTGAGATTCCCTACTTAGGAGGACAATGGCAAAAGCATTCCTAAGCCTAATGCTATATTGCCATTGCAATACAATCGTCTAATGCAGGAGCGTAGTTCTGCATGCCTGCCTGTGACATGTGCCACTCTGGAGCTGTGGTGCATTGCCACTGCCTACACTATGCCACGCAGTTACAATACTGGGTCAACCTCTGGCACAGCCTATTATTCCCCGTTTAGTAATCAAAGTGGATGTGAAACAAAACGTTTGGCTGGCTGGCACGTGTACGCTGGTGACGTCACCGCTCACATCTGCATGATGATGTCACCCACATTCCAGTGTTGAGTGAGCCGTGTCGCGCTGACGCCCCCACTGCTTGCCCCCCCACCCTCTCCCCCCACCCACCCTACCACCCAGGCCGTGGATCCCACTCAAAATATAATTGAGTATACTTGGTATTCACATCGTTCTTGCAGCACAAGGACATCGCAAAGGAAGACGCTACGTTTCACTGACGCAGTCGGCAGTAGTTTCACAGTAGGGGGCAATGTGGCTGGCTGTGGGTGATCTCAATTGCATGTATGTTATGTTGAACTTCTTTCGCACCGTACGTAGCCAACCATGCCAATTGGAGGGTGTGGGGAAGGACGATAAACTAAACACAAAAATTAATTCTAAAGAGTAATTTGAGTAGTTCTAAATTGAGTAAAGAGAAGATCTAAATTGAGTAATTTGAAGTGCAATTTTAAAATTTAGAAAATATGGACCATCACGCCGGTCACAATCGCGTTGCTCTCTTCGAATGACGTCCGGGGATCTTTAACGTCCACTATGAAGCAGACGGTGCGTAGTACGTTACGGTTCAAACACCCACGGTAATAACCAGGGCAGCCTACAGGGTTTGAACCGCAAACCTGTGCAACACTGGGCCGCGTCACTGCTCGAATTTAGCACAGGCTATTACCGAGGAGGAATAGTGGCACAGTGGTTGGCGAACTGCGCTAAGAACCCGGTGGACTGAGATGTATTCCCAGCCACAGATAACACATTCCTGCGGAGGGAGCTGGTAGGAACGTTGGGTTGCTCGGTCAATGGCCAGGGTCAACGGCGGCGTGGTGTATTCCGCAAATATGCCCGACTGTGAGGGCGGGCACAAGCCGGCGTGAGTCGGTTAAACGTTGAGTTTTATAAGGGCACCACGGGGTGACCAGCCCCTCCCCACCCAGCCCCACCCCCCACCCAGCCCCACCCTCCCCTCCCAGCCCCACCCTCCCCACCCAGCCCCTCCCCACCCTCCCCACCCAAACCCTCCCTCCCCACCCAGCCCCTTCCTGCACGACGGACACAATAATCCCCTGTGTGCTGGTGTAACCAGGAGGTTCCTACCAGTATCAGTGGCAAGTTATACATGAACCAGTCCTGGGCACCCACCTCCATTGACAACTAGCAACTGACCAGCGGGGTGAGCAGTGGCGGCTGGTGATATTTATTTTTGGGGGGGCGCATTTTTTAAATTTTATTGAGGGGGGCAAATAAATATAAAGCAGTACCAAAAGCCATTTTGACTACTTGAATATAAATTTTGATGATCTTTATTTACATTTCAGACCAAAAGAAGTACCAAAAAGCATGTTTCCTACTTGAACATAAATGTTTCTCTTTTATATACATTTCAGACCAAAGTACCAAAAAGCATGTTTCCTACTTGAACATAAATGTTTCTCTTTTATATACATTTCAGACCAAAGTACCAAAAAGCATGTTTCCTACTTGAACATAAAAACGTTAGTTTCATGCTATTATCAATATGGCTGCGGCTACTTTCATGACGTTTGCATTTGTCAGAGAGATGTTTGAGGTCTCTTACCCCCGTCGTTGTCCACAAAACTTCAGTGCCGACACTTTGAAATAAAAGACAGGGAAAACAAAAAAGAGAATTGCTAACATCACATCCAGCCAGCCACCTCCGTTTCTCATAACAAGCGCGGGTGAAGCTTCGTGTGTAGCTTCGTCCTCTGTCACTGGCCTGCTGCTGGATTTGTAAATCGGGTTGGTCCGGTCCGAGATCCTTTATCTTTTTTATTTCTTCCAGCGAAAGCCTTGTGAAAGGGTTTTTTTGTAAATAAATTACAGAATTGGGATGAACTGCTGCCATTGTTTACACAAAAATTTTGATCAGCCTAGCAAGTGTCAAAGTGGTGTCGCCTTCGCACTCGCAGTAGTGGCCTACAGCGTAAATTTGAATGACAGGTGACGAGAACCAATCAGATTGGATAAAATAACATGTATCCAATTCTGATTGGCCAGGGACGCAACGACTTGCGCCCCGAGGAGAATCTTTAAGAAACCAATTAGAGACCAGCTTCAGGTCACATGCTGTCCGAAAATGTAAAGTCTCACATAGACATCCATTTGTCCGGCGCCCCGCATAAAACACATTGAAAAACATAGAAAATAGTTGACCGATTAAAGCCAGTTTTTATTAAATGCTGATGCTTTTCTTACTACCAGCCGGCACATCGTATGAAAAAAATATTTTATTTATGTATTTTTATATAAATTTTGTATATGTATATTTCTGGAATATTGATGGGGGCGGCGCCCCTGCGCCCTCTATTGACGAGCCGCCACTGGGGGTGAGGTATGGTCAAACAAAGCCGTTCTACCACTACTATAAGCAAACACGCAGAGTGGCGTATGTACGTTGAACTTATTCATCCAGCGGTGGCTGGATCATGGTGATGACGACGATGGCATCGATGACGACGGATGTAAACTATAAATCTTTGTGATTTGTTCTATTCATTCAACGGAAAGCCTACCACAGATTAATTCGCGAGTGACAGGTTTGACCCGATGCCATTCGAATGTTAAGCAATCGTGCGCACACAATGAAATATTTTTTAATATATATAATACAAATACCTGCGCACTCTGTCCTCCCGGGCCATCTCTGGTTCATGCCCAGCCCTCTTCGCCATCCTCTTCCCTTCATCCATCACGCAGACAATACAGTAACGCAGCTGATGTAATCACTAGCCGGGCATTGAGAAACACGGTCACGTAGTTAAGCGGAATTTTTTAAAACGTAATCCGATAGAGGAAGAGCATAAGTCAGTCCATTTCAATTAGTTATTGTTACTGCATGAGAATGGCAGAGCAATGCCGTGGGTTTTTTTTTTTGTGTGGCTGTTACGATGTAAAGAGAGACCCGGTCCTCAAGTTGCCTGCAACTGTAATCACCGTCCCTGGTAATAGCAGGGTAGGCGAAGGCGTCAGCGATGTTACGAGTCGCTGGGTTAAAAAAATGACGGAACGCCCTCGTCATTTCACCGTGGCCACATGCAATGTGCAGTTGTCGTGGGATCTGCGCGTTCACGACGGTGTATTGTGGTGAAAAGAGGCGCGCCTGCTTTCTAATCGGAATTACACAGAGAGACGGGATAGCAGAGGAGGCGTGCATGGGATTCAGATAACGAACGCAGGCTGGGGACGTGATGATGACTGAAAGTTAGCGGGGCTTGGTTTTAATTAAGTAGAACGTGTTGTCTATATTTACTTAAAGTTGCGCATTTTGATGTGACGTCACATTTCTCAACCCCCCCCCCCTCGTCACACATCGTGACAAATGTCTGACCCCCCCCCCCCCCCAGGTGCGAGACGTCATTATGGACGGCCCCTTATACCCAATCATTCCTCAGTCTACTTGGCCCGAAATTGAGCACCTGCATTTTGCATGCAGACCCCACACTACCGGTGATCAACACCAGGGGCCGGACGGCGTGGTACTGACCGCACTACTCCCTCGTGCTCCATGCCAGCCTCCATAGAATCAGAATCTGTATTCATACTGGAGAAATCCGATGAGCTGTAACGCGCTTACACAGATGTAGGTGCTCGCTAACAGCACTCGCTCCCCAATAGTTTGTATGTAAGGCTAGGCCAGGGGTCGGCAACCACAATAACAAGAAGATACATTTTTGTTCGAATTCGGTAAAACAAATAACTACACTTTCGATTTAAAGCTTTCGTGACTGCAGGGATTCATCTTCTTGGTTCTTTCGGTAAAGTCACGTAGAAGGGAAGGAATACAATAATACAAATAAAACATAATAAAATAATTCTCACGACGTTTCGGCCACAACGCAAGTAGCCGAAACGTCGTGAGAATTATTTTATTATGTTTTATTTTTATCATTTCATTACTTCCCTTCTACGTGACTTTACCGAAAGAACCAAGAAGAAAAATAACTACACTTCAAGAGCCGCAATGCAACGTGGTGAATCCGAGACGGTCTCTAAAGAGACGCACGCGGCTCCAACGCCGCAGGTTTGCCAACCGCTGCCCATGGTGACCTGGACTTCCATGGTGAACTGGATTTCCATGGTGAACTGAACTTCCATGGTGACCTGGACTTCCATGGTGAACTGGATTTCCATGGTGAACTGGACTTCCATGGTGAACTGGATTTCCATGGTGAACTGGATTTCCATGGTGAACTGAACTTCCATGGTGAACTGGACTTCCATGGTGAACTGGATTTCCATGGTGAACTGGATTTCCATGGTGACCTGGACTTCCATGGTGACCTGGACTTCCATGGTGAACTGGACTTCCACGGTGAACTGGATTTCCATGGTGACCTGGACTTCCATGGTGAACTGGACATCCATGGTGAACTGGACTTCCATGGTGAACTGGATTTCCATGGTGAACTGGATTTCCATGGTGAACTGGACTTCCATGGTGAACCAGACTTCCACGGTGAACTGAACTTCCATGGTGAACTGGACTTCCATTGTGAACTGGACTTCCATGGTGAACTGGACTTCCATGGTGAACTGGACTTCCATGGTGAACTGGACATCCATGGTGAACTGGTCTTCTTTGAACCTATCTAAGTGACTTTACCGAAAGACCCAAAGAATATGGTCTTCCATGGTGAATTGGACTTCCATGGTGAACTGAACTTCCATGGTGAACTGAACTTCCATGGTGAACTGGACTTCCATGGTGAACTGAACTTCCACGGTCAGCAACCCAAATAAGAAGAATAGCCATTTTTTTCGAATTTGAAAGAGTCCCACTGCAGTCCTTAAAGAGCCGCAGGTTGCTGAACCCTTGGCTAGACGGAGGCGGCAGGGAGAGAGGGAGCAGCATCTCACCCAGAGTGTGAGATCTCTGGGGTGAGATGCTGCCTGGCTCCAATGGGTTTGTCTGTGGGTGGGGGTTATGAATGAAATCACCACCACCACCATCATCATCTGTTTTGCCATTAAATAGAGGGCATGACGCACACGCCAGAGAAGCTTAGCGAATGGGGGGTGCGGGTGCTTATATAATTGCCACAAGGGATTTCGGTGTGAGGTGTGTGTGTGTGTGGTAATTAGAACGCTGGCGAACAGTGGAACAACACAGACGCTCATTATAAACGCCTCATTCGAGACCCAAACATCATGGCACCTCCTGGCTTTGACGTAAACAAAAAAAGTGTTTTGTTTTGGCGATGAAAAATATTATTTTACCAACAAGCACATCAAAACATCAATCGGTTGATGTGCACAATCTCCTTCATGAAGTGGAAAGTTCGCAGCAAGCCACAGTCCTGCGATTGTGTCCATGCTACCGAAACGTTGGACCGCTTTGTTCTAGAGCAGTGGTTCTTTTGAACCCGGCGGGTGCGAGACATGGGCAGATTTAGTTTTAAAGGGAAATCGAAACACAAAGTAAACACGGGCACGTAACTACTTTGTTTAGTCAAACCTATGTATTTCTTAATAGTGTAAAACATTTTGTAACGAATGAGAACCAAAGGGGTACAATGCTGCAGTAAAGGTTAAAGAACCACTGGTATAGATATATTACTGGTAAGAACCTCCTGGTTCCACCAGCCCACAGGGGATTATTGTGTCCGTCCGTCGTGTAATCCAAAAATGGGAGGGGTGGGGCTGGGTGGGGAGGGGAGGGTGGGGAGGGTGGGGCTGGGTGGGGAGGGTGGAGAGGGGCTGGGTGGGGGGCTGGGTGGGGAGGGTGGGGCTGGGTGGGGAGGGTGGGGAGGGGCTGGGTGGGGAGGGGCTGGTCACCCCGTGGTGCCCTTATAAAACTAACGTTTAACCTACTCACGCCGGCTTGTGCCCGCCCCCACAGTCGGGCATATTTGCGGAATACACCACGCCGCCGTTGACCCTGGCCATTGACCGAGCAACCCAACGTTCCTACCAGCTCCCTCCGCAGGAATGTGTTACATGTGACTTCATTCACACACAAACACAGATACTGCACACAGACTCACCGCTAAATCCAGATAGATCTTATAAACATTGTAAGAGCCCGATGCGTATACGAAGCGATTTCGCAAGTCAATCGCTTATATAATCTAGAAAACTCCGTGCCTGTCACAGTAGATGGGTGCTTTATATATATTTATATTAATACTGGAATTTACGCATTCAGTTATAGCCTTGCGTGTTTGGCAGACGTGTTGAGGAGCTGCGTGCCAATGTCGAGGTTTCCTCGCCAGGAGAAGGCTTTAGTTCGTGTGGTTTTGATAATTTTATTATTACACCATTGGAACCTCATTTGCCAGAAGAAAACATACAATTGGTTTTTTACCCTTTTATTTGGCAACAAAACTGACACTTTTTTTTGTTATTTGTAAAAAAAAGTGTCAGTTTTGTTGCCAGATAAAAGGGTAAAAAAACAATTATCACAATTTTGTTAATATTATATTACACGCTTTTATTTAACTCACTCTGTTGTTGTGGTCGTTGTTGTATCTTCAAATCGTGTAACTCAATTTTAACCCAATTCCCAATGTGGTATCGACTGCAAACTCGCTATACTTATGTCATACTGGTGACAATACTATATTCTATCATAGAAAATGAATATTTTTAAACAATATTTTTTATTTTGATTTAAAGCGTTCGTGACTGCAGGGATTCATCTTCTTGGTTCTTTCGGTAAAGTCACGTAGAATGAAAATAAAATAATAAAAAAATTAATTAAAAAATGTTTTTTTCATTTTACGTGACTTTACCGAAAGAACCAAGAAGATTATTTTTTATAAGTTATGTTTCGGCTTGGGTCTAATTGTCCACGCTCAAACTGACGATGGCTGTAATTGCCCACGGTCCCTTACGTTATGGCAAGCTTCGGGGCCACTTCCTGGAGTCGTGGAGTTCTTATATTACTAGAACATTTAATAAAAACGTGTTTTTTAAAAAGTTTAAAAAATATATATTACTTATTTAAATTGAGTTCAGACCATAGTGGTTTGCTCAATGTTCCAGAGTTCATATTCCATGGCCACAATCACGTCTGACTCGGACATCTGTGGGGGAAAAAAGAGCTTTATTGCTCATCGGATTCCTCCAATATAAATACAGATTTTTAAATTCTTAATTGTATCATGCTCGTTAATTAAACAGCTCACGGAATGCGACCAGGGACTTCACCTTTCGAAAACAGCAACGGGCGGCTTGAGCGGCGTCCCGCGGTGATCAATTGGCGATCAGCTTGCAAATGATTCGCGTTGTTTCATCGCGAAAGTTTTCGACAACAAGATCGATCGAGGCCATCGATACAAGCCAAAGCACAGCGGTCACCATGGTAACCGCATTGTAAACACGCGTGAAAAACATTGTTGTGGGCATTGCTGCCCCCGGAGCAACTTCACTCTGGGGCGTTTCCTCGTCGCGCCGGCTAAAATCCGCCCTCGGGGCAGAAGCGCAATTCCGTCTCTAAACGCCTCAGTTAGACGCGCTCTCATTGGTGCGTTTCGCGAACGTCGGCAACATCGCGCGCTCTGATTGGTCTGCAGTGCGCCTCCCTCACCGCTCCACATCGTGCGCGTCGAGGCCTAAGTCGCGGCCTTGTTGGCGGAGGAGGTTTCGCGGCTTCGCTCTCGGCTCCGTCGCGATTAACCACCGCCGCTAGACCTCCCCTCCCCTACCCCCAAGCCGGCGTTCGTCACCAGCGGTCACCAGTGGTGTGTTAAGGATTTACAAAGTTTCGTAAGGGAGCAAAATGCCGCACCGGGATGGGACGAGGAAACGCCGTTCAGCCTCCCCTCGCCTAAGCCAGGTCAGAGCCGCTTTGCGTTGGGATTGTCTATAAGTTGTGATCGAACTTCGCGTTGTTATACGATCGTTTGTTGTTGTACAGTTAGGCGGTGTTGTGGTGTTTGGTCGTGGTGTCTTTTTTTTTCTTTTTAATCGTCGAGAAAGTGTGAGGAAGAGAGGTGCTGTGGTGGAGTTCGTTGTGTGCTCTGGTGGAAATTCGCCGTTGCTATGGCGGGACGAGGCATGTCTGTGACGGCGGCGACTTGAGTTGTTAATAAGTGGTACTCGATTTTATCGGCCGTGAATGGATGGATGATGTGTGTGTGTGTGTGGTCAGATCGCTCCGATCGACGTGAAGGTTACCAAGTGTAATTCAATTTCGGGTCAAGTGCACACATTGTTACAGTCAAAGTTGTCGCATTTTAATGAATCATCATTCATCATCGACGATCGTCAAGCTCATAATGTATCACCATCTTCACCGCCATAAACTTCAACCTCGACATCATTGCCGCTGTTATTTATCCCCACCGTTATCGCCATCGTCGTTAACGTCACCAGCAACTGGTTACTCGATGGCTCCAGCGGGTGTAGAGTCAAGAGTGTTAACGAACGAGAATGGAACGGGAGAGGGACGTGAAAGGAGGAGAGAGAATGTGAGATGATAGGATAAGAGACGGAGAAACGGGGGAGCACAGGACAGGAGGGATGACGGAGAGGGAAGACAGATGCTAACATCAGGGCCTCCGACGTCCTCATGTGCAAAACGAGCTGTGGAGCTCATGGGATTCCTCCAGCATGAATAAATGCTGGGTGCTTCAACAAAATGTGAATACGTCTGAGAATTTACAACAGTGCCACGATAAATGTGCCTTCAGGCTCTGGAGACGACCTGTAGAAGATTCCAGGCACGTGTTGACAGAGATGGCGAATAAGTGGAGACTATTATGGAAGTGGAGACTCTTTGACCTTCTGAAGCTATTAACATACATTTGTTATCATGTAACAGTGTATCCGTTATATTTCCATTAAAACCGATAGTCCCATATGAAGTCACGTAGGTATAAAATAAAATAAATCACGACGTTTCGGGCGCAACACAAGCGTCCGTCATCCGTTGACGTCGTGATTTATTTTCTTTTCTACCTACGTGACTTTACCGAAAGAACCAAAGAGTATGGATTTCTGCAGTCACGAAAGCTTCAAATCAAGATTAGTCCCATATAAGTGTTAACATTTTTTGAAGCAACCCTGTATTCTGACCGCAGCTGCACGGAGGTGTAGCGGCTTTATGTTCACAGTGGGCGGCGGGGAGAGGGGCAGGGTGCAGTGTGGGAGGCTTTGAGCGAACTTAGATATGTAGATGAACAGTTATCGACAATATAATCATTCCACATGGTCAATAAAACGATTACTGGTTTGTGGTAGTCAAGGGCGATTGTCTTGTGGATTAGCTGCTCCTTGCAAGAGGAACGTGAAATTCCCACCACACTCGAATGGGCAGGAAGATCCGAAACTTTCTGACAGTGTAATTCTCGACTAATTCTGCCCTTTGCGGATCCGCTCCAGCTATGTGGGCCGTGGAGGTCAGTTGACCATACTTCTCTATCTATGCTGGTGAGTGCTGGCTGACCAGCACACACTTGAGCACCAATGATAGATTATTATAACAGTCTCTAGTGATTATGTTGCTAACAATGTTTAGTTTTATATCGTGCCACGGAACCGCAGACCAGCTGTGGTCCTCTATAAAGACGTTTTCAGCCTATAAGCGAGTGCTTATTTACGTGGGAGGAAATAAACACTCAGAGGAAACCCACACGTGTGAGGGGATAACACTCTCATCCCATACAGAAGGAACACATTTTGCCAGTGCTGGCTTCTTCTGGATAGTCAGAGTATGGCTCCCATGGGAAGGGAGTTTCTCAACGTTTGACCGACCCATCAATCCTCACCTCCACAGTGCTGGATTATATGCAGGCGTCACCACTGCCCGGCTAACCAGTACACATGTGTGCGTGTTTCTTTGTGTCTGTCGACGCTTGGCATAAAGCGCGTGAAAGTGGAAGGTGTTCCGGACGATCGGCACAGGCGGAGGGAACACAAGAATTCCAGTGGACGCGACGATCTTAGAGAACGAGAGAGGGTACACGAGGCGGCGCCGGCACCGGCAGATGCGAGCTTGCGCAAGAAAATCAAGCAGGAGCCGCGCGACAGGAGCGAACATGACGACAGTGCCAGCGATCGCAAGAGGGAGCTGGGCCGGAACGGCCGAGAACGCGTTCACGACAGGGACGATCAGCGGAGAGATGATCAGCGGAGAGACGATCAGCGGAGAAACGATCCGAGAAGGGATGATCAGAGAAGGGACGATCAGAGAAAGGACGATCATCGGAGAGACGAGCAGAGAAGACAACGGAGCGATGAGCAGAGAGTTGATCGTGCCGGCGCCTCGCACAGGCACGACAGGGAGCGCCAGCGGGTGCAGGATTCTAGCGGGGGCGATGCTGCCACCGACACGCAGCGCGAGCGAGAGATGAACGACCGGCGCCGTCTAGCGGCTCGCCAGCAGCGCCAGCAGCAGTCGCCGGTGGGCAACCCTTTCGAAACACAGTCGCCCACTGAGAGCCAGCGCTTCGGGCAGCCGGCCGACGCGAACGAAGAGGAAGAGCCGGGCGACGGCGGCGGTGGGGTCGAGAAGGAGCAGCCGAACTTCGCGCTGTCGGGGGCCCTAACGGAGGACACCAACACTTTCCGCGGCGTCGTCATCAAGTACAACGAGCCGCCCGAGTCGCGCATGCCGCGCAAGCGGTGGCGGCTGTACCCGTTTAAGAATGACGAGCCGCTGCCCATCATGCACGTGCACCGGCAGAGCGCGTACCTGCTGGGGCGCCAGCGCCGCATCGCCGACATCCCCATCGACCACCCGAGCTGCTCGAAGCAGCATGCTGTGCTGCAGTACAGGTGGGGTCAGGGTGGGGGGGGGGACACTTTGGGACCACTTTATCACATTTGAGTAACTTGTGTGTAATTTTTCCAATTTGTGAACTCTTTGGCTGTTTCGGTAAAGTCACGTAGGTGAAAAATAAAATATAAATAAATTAAATGAAATCACAATTTATTTTTATTTATTTTATTTTATTTTTCATCTACGTGACTTTACTGAAAGAACCAAAGAGTATGTATCCTTGCAGTCACGAAAACTTCAAATCTAGAATGAATTTGTGAACTGTGTATGTTAATGCCAGCACACGAATGGCCGACTCTTTTCGAATTACATCACAGGGTCTTTTAACCCCATACATCGCTGAGTTGTGTCCATTGACTCGCCAACGATTACCGTGTTCTGCAAGTCGCAGAAACAATTCCGATTGTCGGCATCTGTAGCATTTTACACAGCAGCGGTGTTTACCTGAACGACGCATGCCTGTGCTTGCCTGGGAACACTGTGGGAATAAAGCGTGTGTTGGTGTGCACGTGTGTGTCTGTGTGTGCGTTCGTGTGTGTGTGTGCGTTCATTGGGAGTGGTGGCACAGTAATGAGTTACGCCACGGACCCAGTGACCTCAATTATATTCCCCGCCACGGCTAATAACTTTAGGCGAGTAATATCTAAACCAATCCTAGGCCCTCGGTAGGCTCATTCGGCCTTAAATTAGTACCTGGTGTGGTGTGTAAACATCGCCACTAGAGAGACAAAGGCGGCCTGGCATGGTGCTGGTGCTCATCACATTACCTCCTCGTGTGCTGTTCTGGTCTTCATAGGTTCTCAGTAACAGCACTTGCCCAAATAGTCTGTTAAAGCTATTAGCGGATGGGGGGGGGGGGTCTTTGTAGCGGTTAGTCCACTGCGCTACGAACCCCAGTGACCCAAGTTCAGTTGACTTCACTTCGCCATCGATGCTCGCTTAGCACTTACCCCAATGTGTAAAAACATTGCCACTTGGGAGACAAAGGCGGCTAAGTGTGGTGCTGGCCATCCACCCCCTCGTGTGCTGTTCACCCCCTACATAGGTGATCGCTAAAAGCACTTACCCCAAAGTCTGTTAAGGCTATACTGGGGAATCTTTGTCTTTGTGTGTGCGGCGCAGGCTGGTGGAGTTTGAGCGTCAGGACGGTACGACGGGCCGGCGCGTGAAGCCGTACATCATCGACCTGGGCTCTGCCAACGGCACGTACCTCAACAACCAGCGCATGGACGCACAGCGCTACTACGAACTGCGCGAGCGCGACGTGCTCCGGTTCGGCTTCAGCTCGCGGGAGTACGTGCTCCTTCACGAGGGCAGCGACACCACGGTCGTGGGGGCAGCCGGCGAGGAAGAGGACGAAGAGGAGGAGGAGGAGCCCGAGGCGTCTGCCGAGGAGATGGTTGGGGAGGCGGCGAAGGCCAAGGAAGACGACTTGAAGACGAAACGGTCCGTGATGAGCAAGAAAAAGTGAATGGCGCAGAACGGATCGCCCGCCAGGAGAAAAATGTTCTCGCCCCGGCACGCCACATCCAGTTTTACCTCTCACTACGAGCCGTGGCTACTAGGACTGGTCACGCGTCGCCTACTCCCAAGCCTTGCACAGCGACCCGAAAAAAATATTCAGGAGCTGAATGAAGAAATCGAGGGACCCCCCCCCCCCCCCCCCAACTTTGGTTGTCATCATCGCTGTCATCGCGAAGTGGAGAAACGATGATGAACGGAGCCTCGGAATAAACGATGTGGGCCGCCGTTGTTGAGACGGGGGCCTCCTGGAGAACGTGGAAAGGGAGTCGGGCCGTGGGTTGTAGGGCGGTCTGGTCGAACGGAGCTGTTCACAACGATGCAGCCGTTGTATATTTGTGTTATTTGGGTGGCGGGGGGGGGGGCGGTGTTTGCACGCCAGTGACCATAATCTTCCGGGCATTGAACGACGCGCTAATTTTTCCGTTGAGATGGATTCTCGCGAACGCTTGCTGTGTGCGCTCGAGAGAGAGTCTCCGTACGATCGTCGGTAGTTTTCTGCCGTGGACAAGGTGCCATTGTCGCGGAGTTGATTGGCTCTCCGTCGGTCGTTTAATTTGGAAATACAAACAGATTTAACAACTTGCAGAGACGCGCGCATTGCAAGTGCTCATGTGTCGGTCTACGTTGTGTCGAGGTAAGAGCCCTCTCCACATATGGGGGCTCCCAGAGGCCCATAGCAGCGGCGAACATTGACGGCTGTGCTGTGCTGATGAGTTCTATTGAGGTCGAAACATATCTGGAGTTGTGCGCTTGTTTCACCGCTGCCTGTTGGTATGGCCACAAGTTTCTCAACTCTTTGCGTTGGTGACCCTAAACAAAATCATCACAAATTCAGTTATTTTGGGCTGATGGTCTGGGCAAGGCTGAGAGCATTTGTACATGCGATGCTGCACCCCCGTGTGTGTTGTTGAATCTTTTATTTGCCAGTCCACTGCTGGATCAAGGCCTCCCCCATGCCGTGTCCGTCATGGTGGTTGTTTGAACATATTTCACCACACTTAGAGCAAGTTTCGTGTGACAACCTGGGACACACAGCCTACGTGTATAGCCACAAGAGCAAGAGGCGCTTTTGAGTTTCTTCTTTAAGTTAAAAGGGGATGCTGCCCCAGCAGTGTAAAGATCAGCACACTGGATTTGCAGTCCAGAGGCTGCCAGTTCGATTCAATCTCTCTTGCTCTGTCCGCTTGAATAGACCAATTTGAAATTAACCCCTCTGCATAGGGACTCGTATACTTGCAGAGCACCCATATATTTGGGACTCGCAAACTAGCATAGGACTTATTGACTAGCATATAATTCATAGGATTGCAGGAGTTTAACAATCCGTACGAATCGGTGTGCGTCATCACACCCAACCACACACGGAGTGTCCTTGTGTTTTGTGCAGACGTGTTGCCTTTTGCGTCTGCCGCACGGAGACGCAGGTTAGGGCTCAGGGTTTAGATGTGGTTTCTCTGTGACTCCGTGTGTCTCGCTTTGTGTGTCTCTGCGTCTCTCTTCTCTGCGTCTGTCGCTGTGTATGTGTCTGTTTGTGTCTTGTCTCAGTTGATTATCATAAATTAGAACCTCCCCAAACCAACTGGCAAACCAACCCCAATCTTGAAATGAAAACAGACTTCCTGCTTAGATGAGCATTTCGGCAATGGTGTTCTTCCATTTACAGCCACGATCCAGTGGTGGAAATTTAACATTTCTGTAACAGGGGCGAATTGATACACACGACGACCACTGTTAACTTCCCCACAACGTGGACCTCGTTTTATCGACCCCGAAATAATGATGGGCCCGAGTCAATCCCCAGTCTGGATCTTTGAGCCACCAGATTGCAGTTTAAAAGGCAAAGGCACATCCACGAAATTCCTTGCGCACACCAATGCCAACAGGATGGCGCCAGAGGGCCCACCATTGCCACAGCCCCCATTCGTCGCTACCGACAACCTTGCAGTGCCAACGAGAAATTAAATATGGAACTGTGACGCAAAGGTTCAAGGTTGACCGTTCTTGGATCTGCGTCACGGAGTGAAAGGTGGTGCAGCGGCTTTCGTGCGTCACTGCCGGCCGAACGGGCCCGCACCAAGTGGCTGATCGGTTTGAGTTTCGAGTTTCTGTTTAACGAGGGGTGAGACCTCAAGAGAGACCAGGATAGAGGAGTCTCAGCTGTAAAAGAGTAACTTGTGTCACCTAAATGACAAAAAAATAAATCAAGTACTTTACAGAAAATCGACGCTCTAGAGGGTATTTTGGCCTACTCTTTCACCGTAACCGGATGTCTTGGAAGAGGTGGGAGTCTCGAGATCGTCTCCCTTGTGGGCAGGTGTGCGTCACGCCCCCGGCGTATCGCCCTGCTCCACAGGGAGCGGGAGTTTGCGCGACCGTCCATAATAATGCTCGAAATGGGTCTTCCCAACGCCGGTTCTTGTTGTGTGGCGCTGCGCTCCGTCCGTCCGTGGGTCCGTCTTTTGCACGTCTCGCCGGTACTCCTCCGGTCGGAGTGAAGTGTTTCGTTGAACGCTGCGCGCGCCCGATGTTTGGTAAAGCGTATCCCACGTGAACCGTAGGTGTGCGCACGTGTGCGCAACTTTTTGTTATTTTGCGTAAATCGGTGCCGTCTGCATCACGTCGTGGTGGGGGGGGGGGCAGAACATCGGGCAAGCTTCAAGTTTTGTTTGGTTGAACTGGCGTGAGAACTAAAGTGGGGGGGGGGGGGGTGGGCCAGGATAGAGGAGTCGCATTTGGAAGGGTGACCTCGGTCACCAACAACGACGTAAGCAAAAGCAAATATCAATCGGGACAAAAAACACAAGCGTCGCTGAAATTATTGCATGCACAAAATGTTAAATCAAAAGTGAAATGTTAACTTGCCTGCGGCGCAGATCTGCCTCCAGATCAATCGCAGCACAGACGACAGGAGACAAAGTTCCTCCGTACAGCCTTAACAGACTGTTGGGGCAAGTGCTGTTAGCGAACAGCTCTGAAGGCCGGAATGGCACAACGTGAGACTTGTTTACCAAACATCGAGAGCATACAGCGTGGAAACGACTCTAGGTAAAAGGCGGGCCGTGGTTTTGGCCACGGGGACTGGAGTTTCAGAGACGCCACTCTCGGCTCCGAAACGAAACGGTGACGACGCATATCCCAGGTTTCTCCGCGGCCAGTACTATTGTGACAGGGAGGTAGCTTGAACCGATTACATTTTTCTAACGAATAGTATTTTTGTATGGTTACGACGCGTTGTCGTAATATAAAATGGTCGCGTTTTCGTCTTCGCGGTTTAGATTTATCGATTGTACAATGCGCTCTGTATGTTTTGGGGTTCGCAGTGTCGAGGTGTAACGCGTAACACTTCTAGCGCTTCCCCCCCCCCCCCCCCCAGCACGGCCGAGCCGAGGCCGTGCCCTGCACACGCTTAAGCACCGGATCGTTGTTTTTCCACTGCGCCGTTAGCCGATGCCACCGACATCGTGCACGGCGAACAAGTCGGTGCCGTGCAGGTGATGCCATGCCTTCGAAGCGTATCGACTGACGTCACACCCTTCCGCCCTTGGCCCTGCTTGCCGTGCTAGACTCGGACGTCTTGTGAGGGCGGCGTATCACGGTTTGGTTCTGGCTCGGCACGGCAGATAGCCAGTGGAAAAACACCACCTGTACCGCGCTGGCTTGGCTCGGATGTACGAGTGGATACAAATTACGTTTAGATCTGGTTATAGGTGTGCACTTAAGTCGATGTGTTGCTTTATAAAATAAATGGATTTACGTACGACCCCTGAACAGCTTCTGCGTATTGCTATGAGCAAAGTAATCACCCCCACCGTGTCTAATTCTGCTGTTCTTTTCCAGTTGAAAAAAAATGGAACAAAAGCCGAAAAAGTGCCTCAGGAAGTATGACGGAGATGGCGCACGCTTCGAATTGCACCGAGAGGCAGAAAAAATTGCAGAGCACGCACAAGTTATGGAAACATCGGTTTTTACGAAGAAAAGCCATTGGGAGTCTGGACTGGACGCGTCGCTAGAAGGGGATAGTGACTGACGGTCGAGGATAATGACGGAGTGGCAGCCCCCTGGAGATGGAACATTGAAATCGGTGTGTATGAAGGTGCTAGGTGGGTTTTTGGTGGTGATGAGCAGTGTTGGTGTCTGTTCAGGTGTGTGGGGAGTGGTAGTGTAGCGATTAGCGCGCTGCGCTACCAATCTTGTTCGCAGCCAACACGAGTGACGATTATCTGAACCGGTCCTGGGACTCCCCTAGGTCGATTCAGCTTAAAATGAGTATCCAGTGTGATGATGAGTAAACATCGCCACTCGAGAGACAGGCGACCGAGCGTGGTGTTGGGCACTCACCCCCATCGTGTGCCGTGCCGGCCTTCAGAGGCGCTCGCTAACAGCACTTGCCCCAGCAATCTGTTTGAGGCTATAGAGGTGGGGGTGGGGGGGAGATATTTGCCAAGTGTGTGTGTGTGTCTATTCATGCAGTTGTCACAAGCTGTACCATGCCGCCTGTAACTGGATCTGTGCTCAGGTGTTCGCCGCCTCCTCTTGCAGCAGTGGGGATTATTACGCTCGCGCGAGCGGTAATTCCACACGGCTCTGTCGGCTAAACCCCGCACGGCTCACGACACCCCCAGGGGACAAGGTGAAATGGGGGGGGGGCAGTTGATTTACGGC
Organism: Lethenteron reissneri; assembly: GCF_015708825.2. NCBI lineage: Eukaryota > Metazoa > Chordata > Hyperoartia > Petromyzontiformes > Petromyzontidae > Lethenteron > Lethenteron reissneri. The sequence continues at coordinate 4,431,598 of NC_083784.1, forward strand.
AACAGCAACCCGCGCAGGCCACTGCCTCGACTCATTAGCATACAGGGGGAGGTGTGGGGGGCGATGGGGAAATCGCACCCCCCCCCCTCTAAACACGAGCGGCGAATATCCAAAACGAAAAGACACCGGAGCCCCTGGGGCTTTATGATTGAGTGCTTTATTTAACCCCGTGTGTGTGCGCGCGAGATATCCCACGAGCTCTTCGCTGGCGCTGTGTGTGGGTTAATTAGCCGTGGGGGGCGGGGGGGTGCAAGGTACACGACAACACACACCCCTGGCGGACTTTGGCAAAACCCCACAAAACATCCCCGCGGGGTCCAAACAGTAAAGGAGAAAAAAAAGCCATCGCGACCATCACCGCCGCCACCGCTTCCTTCCTCTTGCCAAGATGCCATTGTTGTTCGTGCAGTTGAGAACGTGGCGGCTTCAGGTCATTCCCGTTGCTTGCGCCGTCGATGCGTCTTCTGACAACGAGCGCTCCTGAGAGTATCGTCGCAACCGTCATCTACGTCGTCCAGTCTTTGGTCTTCTTTTCCCACTTCGTATTTGACCTCCGGGTGCAATTCCAATGTCCGTCTCGGTGACCTGCCCTCCTGCATCCTCACCGAGAACGATTCCCAACTTCCCAGTTGCTTACCCTATACCGCCGCGAATCGAAATCGCACCATCGCTGTACACTATATACATTGGCCTTTGCCAATTTTTTTTCAACTGCGCGTGGCAGCTTCCGTTAAGTGTTCACGTTTAGCATCGCTAAAAATAAAAAAGCGCTATTTGTAAAAAAAAACAGGCTGAAACATCTTTATATATAGGGGACTGCAGAGCTTTGGCAATTGTTGGCAGCGCCGGCTCACCCGCCTGACTGCTGCGAATGCCTTCCAGCTCGTCTGTGGTTTCTCAGCGAATGTGAGATGCGCTTTGTATCAACGCCGTGCGTGTTGGGGTGAGTCTGTGTTTCGATGAACGGTTGAGTGGGTGGATGAGTAATTGGGTGGGTGGGTGGTTGAGTGAGTTAGTGGGTGGCTGGTTGAGTGGGTGGCTGGTTGAGTGGATGGTCGAGTATTTCGATGGGTGGTTGAGTGGGTGGATGAGAAATTGGGTGGTTGAGTGAGTGGATGGCTGGTTGAGTGGGTGGGTGGTTGAGTGGATGGTTGGATGGTTGAGTGGATGGATGGTTGAGCGGGTGGATGAGTAAATGGGTTGAGTGGGTGGATGAGTATTTGGGTTGGTGGTTGCGTGGATGGTTTAGTGGGTGGTTGGATGGACGGTGGAGGGAGCGCGTGCGTATTTGGGTGGGTGGTTGAGTAGATGGTTGACTGGGTAACTGGATGGATTGATGGTCGGATGGACGGATGAGTGGGTGTGTGTGGTTGGAGGTCAGAGCGGGTCAGTTGTGATGATTGCTGCTGGAGAATCAAGTCTCGACACGCGCGATGGCTGTGCTGCTAGCGGTGATGCCAATACAAAGCGCTGCTCTGTGCGACTCGCATACACACAAGCACATGCGATACATAGCACGCACAATACCAGCCATAACAATACGATAAATGCATCCGGGGTAATTCATTTATGGATACCCCACTGATTTTGAACGATGACTCAACTCCACAGCAGATTGAATGTTGTGTAAGCGATGTCTCTGTGTCTTGCAGAAGGGGAGAGGCCTCGCAAGCCGTAAGAGGTTTATTGAGATTGGCGGCAGACGTGCGGAGGCTCCGAAAAATGTAATGTTTTTTTCTTTTTCCTGTAACATTTCTCCGCTGCCTTTTGAGTGGGATGTCCATAGATGGATCATCCTGCATGCAACGAGCATACCATTGTGCAGAAGACGTACAGATGTGTATGCAACGACGCACATACAAAGATCCCCCGCGTAGCCTTTGAGAGGCTGTTGGGGCAAGTGCTGTTAGTGAGCGCCTATTAAGTCCGGCATGGCACACAAAGGGGGTGCATGGCCAGCACCACGCCCGACCGTCTTCGTCTTCCCAGTGCTCATGCTTACACATCGCACCAGGTACTCATTTTGAGGCCCAGTCGATCTAGGGGAAGCCCAGAACCAGTGCAGATAATGGTCACTGGTTTTGGCCGTGAGCGGGAATCGAACTCGTGTTACTGGGTCCATAATGCAGCACGCTAAGTGCTGTGTCACCGCTCACCACACCACCCGGTACACCACACCCACGCATGTACACTGACCTCGTCGGAGGTACAACATAACACACGCGCTACGCATATATACAGCACGTACATTCACTGACTCGGTGCACAGGGCTGGAGAGACGTGGAGATAGATGCAATAGAGAGCTAGAGATGGACATCGATTTCAGAGTTGACCAAACATCCCAATATAGAACCACGGAGCTTGGGCGATTGATGGCAGCTGCCTGCGGTTTTCACGATTTCACGTGCGGCATCACCGATTCCGCCACGGCCACTTCTGGTTTCCGCGATTTGCGCGAACGGCGACGACGCCTAAACACAAAACGTCGGCATCGTTGCTTTCGCTTGTTACTGCAGCAGGGACAAGTGCACACGGCCGTCGCCTAAAGCTCCGTCTCCTTCACGACCCGAAATGCCTTGGGAGACGCCAACCCCACGGTCCTGTCTGTGGGCGAGGTCTTCTGCTTCTTGTTCTGCTGCTGCTGCTGCGGCTGCTGCTTCGGCCGCTGCTTCGGCCGCTGCTTTAACTGCTGCCGCTGATTTGACTGCTGCTGCTGCTGCTTTGGCTGCTGCTTTAATTGTTGCTTCTTCTCCTGCTTTAATTGTAGCTTCTTCTGCTGCTTTGACTGCTGCTGCTGCTGTTGCTGCTGCTGCTGGGCCGGCGTTCCCCAGCATCCGTCGTCGCACACGTAGTACTCATCGGACATGGTCGTGTCTGTGTCGGTGAGGGCGCTGCTGCAGGAGAACACCTCCACCATCTCCTCGTCGTGGTCGTCGTCGTCGTCACCACGGACCGTGTCGCGGCTCGCGGCGCTTCGCCTGCCCGGGCCCCGCGTGGCCCGCGGGCCTCCCCCGAGGAGCCGCGCGATGTCGCCCGGGTCCTCCCTGGGCCACAGCATGGTGTGGTCGAACACGTGCACCGTGCAGGGCTCCGTCTCGTCGTCCCCGCCGCCGTCGCCGCCGCCGTCGCCGCCGCCTCCTCCTCCTCTCGCCTCGGGGTGGAAGACGTCGGCGCTGAGGTGCCGCATCCTGCGCAGCTGCTCGGCGGGCAGAGCCAGCGTCGGCGGCGGCTGTCGTTGCGGCGCCGTCGGCAGCGGCAACGACTGCGGTTGCGACGACGGCGCCGCCGCCGGCGGCGGGAACGAGTAGCCCGAGTCGGCGTCGCGCAGAGGGCTCGGGGTGACGTCCCCGCACTCGGGGCACGAGCGGGGCCTCGCGCCGGCCGAGCCGACGTGCAGCGACGCGTGGAACGTCCTGGGGCCCGCCCGCCGCGCCTCGTCGGCGCCGCTCAGCCAATTCTCCTTGGCGCCGCCGCCGGCGCCGCCGGCTCCCGTGCCGCCACCGGCGCCGCCGCCGCCTTGGCAGCGCAGCAGCGACAGCCGCCGCTTGCGCTCGCCGTCGAGCGCGCGGCGCGACGCGACGATGAACTCGTAGACATGCGGGCGGTAGCGGCTCGCGTACGCCGCCAGCGCCAGCCGCGTCGGCCTGCCGATGACGCTGCCGTCGTTGTCGTTGTTGTTGTTGTTGCCGTCGCTCCTCTTCGCGTCCACCACCGCCTCCACGCTCTTGCCGCCCGCCGCAGGCCGCGACCCGCGGGTGAGGTCCACGGGCCTCACCCCGGCGATGCGCCACGGCGCCGCCACCCCCTCGGCCCAGTCCCCTTCCTCCCCGACCCGCTTGGACCCCTTCCCGAGAGTTCCGAACAGCAGCTGGATCCCTCCGTTGCCGCCGCCGCCGCTACCGTTGTTGTTGTTTTTGTTGAGGTTCTCCTGGGCTCTTTTGTTGTTGTTATTGTTGTTGTCGCTGCTGCTGTTGTTGCTGTTTGCAGCCCCAGGAGGTTGTTGCGCTGAGCAGTTGTTGGTGTTGGCGCTGCGCTCTGAGAAGGGGGTTCGTCTCGTTGGGGCCTTGACCCCTGTCGTCACAGGGGTCGTCGTGAGTTCTTTCTCGGAGGGCGGCGGCGGCTGCAGCTGCTGCTGCTGATCCTGCTGCTGTTTCTGCTGTGCCTGCAGCTGATCCTGCTGCTGCTCTTTCTGCTGCTCTTTCTGCTGCTGTTGCGACTGCTGAAGATCTTGCTGTTCTTTCTCCCGCTGCTGTTGTTGGTGCTGTGGCTGTGGCTGTTCCTGCAGAGACTCCTGCTGATCCTGATGTTGCTCTTTCTTCTGCTGCTGCTGCTGCCCTGTCTGATCCTGCTGCTGCAGAAGATGCTGCCCTATCTCCTGCTGTCCTTTCTCCTGCTGCTCTTTTGCCTGCTGTCCTTTCGCCTGCTGCTGTTTCTCCTCCTGCCCTTTCACCTGCTGCCCTTTCTCCTGCTGCCCTTTCTCCTGCTGCCCTATCACCTGCTGCCCTTTCTCCTGCTGCCCTTTCACCTGCTGCCCTTTCTCCTGATGCCCTTTCTCCTGCTGCCCTTTCTCCTGCTGCCCTATCACCTGCTGCCATTTCTCCTGCTGCCCTTTTTCCTGCTGCCCTATCACCTGCTGCCCTTTCTCCTGCTGCCCTTTTTCCTGCTGCCCTTTCTCCTGCTGCCCTATCACCTGCTGCCCTTTCTCCTGCTGCCCTTTTTCCTGCTGCCCTTTCTCCTGCTGCCCTATCACCTGCTGCCCTTTCTCCTGCTGCCCTTTCTCCCACTGCTCTTTCTCCTGCTGCCCTATCACCTGCTGCCCTTTCTCCTGCTGCCCCATCTCCTGCTGCCCTTTCTCCTGCTTCCCTTTCTCCTGCTGCCCCATCTCCTGCTGCCCTTTCACCTGCTGCCCTTTCTCCTGCTGCCCTTTCTCCCGCTGCCCTTTCTCCCACTGCTCTTTCTGCTGATGACGATACTGCTGCCACGACTCCCGTTTAAACTTGCGGCTCCTGCTCTCCGTGAGCTCCGGGCCGGGTCTTTCCACGCGTCCATCGCCGAGCGCGACTCCCGACCCCACCGGTTCCTCGGCCGGCCGTTTGTTCCCTCCGCCCTGCCGCGCGTCCAGCGGGGTCTCCCCACCGGTCCCCCTCCCCGCGGGAACCTCGCTGGTCCCCATTCGCCTCGCCGACGCCGCCCTCTGCGCCAGGCGCGGTGCACGCACGGCGCTCGGCAACGAGTGCGGCATCGCCGCCGCCGTCGCCGTCGCGTCGTCGATCCCCTCCCGCTTCTCGGTCTCCTCCTCCTCTTCTATCCCCTCGATCCCCACCACCGGCGTCCCCTCAGGCCCCCCTGGCGAGAAGACGGAGAGTGCCCCCCGCGGCCGGGGGAACTCGTGGGGGCGGGCGCCGGGGTTCCTCCGGCCCGGGCGGCTTGCGCAGCGCCACTCGGCCTCCGTGCTCCCCGCGCTCCCCGCTGCGTCGACGCCGCTGCCTTCGGGGACTTCCTCCGCGAAGCTTCTCGTCCTCTTGTTTCTGCCGGCGCTCTGCTGGCCAGACTCTTCTCCTCCCCCTCGTTCTACTCCCTCCCCTCCTGCTCCCCTTACTCCCTCTCCTCCTTGTCCAACTCCTCCATCTCCTCCTCCCTCTGCTCCTGCTCCTCCTTTTCCGCCTCCTCTTCCTTCCATCGCTTTTCCCTCTCCTCCTCGAGCCCCACCTCCAGTCTCTCCCGCGCCGGCAGCCACCGCCGGCACTCTGCCCCGCCAGCCCTGGCTGCCGCGACCGACGGCCGGGCTCGGCACGGCATCAGCCCTCGCGTCCGGCGCCTTCAGTTTACTCTCCCTGACCCTCGACCCCGGCGTCTGGTTCCTGACCGGCGTGGACCGCTCACCGGTCAGCGTGGCGAGACGCTCGCTGCCCGGTGCAGGCCGGTCACTGGCTGGAGTGGACTGATTACCGACCGACACTGGTAGGTCTCTGGCTGGAGGGGACCGGTCACTCACCGGTTTAGGCCGGTCACTGTCTGGAGTGGACTGGTTACCTGACCGACACTGGAAGGTCTCTGGCTGGAGTGGGCCGATCGCTCACTGGTCCGGGCCGATCTCTGGCCAGAGGGGACCGCTGGCTGGTAGGGATGAACCGGTCTTCGTTTGGGGTCAGACGCTCATTGCCCGGCGGTGATCGGTTGCTGCCCGGTGAGAGGCGGTCGTTACTGGGAACTGGCCGGTCACTGGTGGCAGAGGCAGGCCGGTCACTGGCTGAGGAAGTCCGCTGGCTGGTGGGGATAAAGCGGTCCCTTGCCGGAACTGCCCGGTCACGGCCGGTTGGCTGGTCACTGGCCGACGAGTTCCTGTGGCTGGACGGGATGAAGCGGTCTCTTCCAGGAGTGACTCGGGCACTGCCTGGCGCCGACCCGTTGCTGTCCGGTGAGAGCCGGTCGCTTGCGGGCACTGGCCGGTCACCGGCGGGAGCGGTGCGGTGGCTCGTGGGGATGAAACGGTTCTGTGCGGCGGAGCGGTCGCCGCTCGGCGAGAGCCGGTCGCTTCGCGGAGCGGTCCGGTCGGTGCCGGAGGCCGAGCGGTCAACCCGGGGGACCGGCGCTTCCCTTTTCGGAGAGACCAGTTGGCCGGTGGAGATGGACCGGTCTCTGCCCGGTGCGATCAGGTCGCCGCTCCCCGCCCCCGTCCGGCGCGCGTCCCCGGCGCCGTCGCCGTCGTCCTCCAGCAGCCGGTCCAGGCTGACGGTGGAGAAGGAGAAGGTGCCGTCGGCTCCGAGCCGCGGCCGGTGGGTGCCGGTCGCATCGCCACGAAAGCGCGTGTGGCTCTTCTGCTGGGCGGGCAGCGAGGAGAAGGTGGAGGAGGTGGCGGAGGAGGAGGAGGAGGAGGACTGTCCCTCGTATCCGGTGGTCAGGCCGGCCTGGCCGGCATCTCGTGACTGGCCCTCCTCGAGACCCTTGCGCAGGGAGAGGACCTGGAACGGCGTCACTCCTCCGCTACTGCCGAAGGACAGGCTCCGAATTCGACTCCCCGCGCCGATGGGGTCGGACCGTGGCGGCGGGGTTTCCGAAGCCGTCGCTGCCGATGCTCTGCCGGCGACGTCCTCGGAGGAGATGGAACTTGTCGGCGGCGAGGTCGGGGGGGGCGGCGCCCGCGGAGGGGGGCTGGTGCCGGTGAGGATGTCCGAGGGGATCCGCGTGGTCCGGGGGATCCGGGGGGAGGGGGCGAAGCGACGTTCGGCCTCGTGAGCTCGGGAGAGGTGAGCGGCCGGGGTGGGGCCTGGGGGGACACGGGGGGGGGGGGGGCACGTGACTCGTGAGCGGCTGGCAGTACAGCAAGTGGGTTTGTGAACTTTGAAATCCCAATCTCTTGCAAGGATGGCAGCTTTAGACTTTTCAGAAGGAGATTCGAAATTTGTATCCCTCCCTGTGTGTGGAGTGGTGCAGGCTCTATGTTTGCTGACTCTAAATCGGTTTGTGGAGATTTCGCAATCCTATGATGGACACAACGTGAACGTCATTAGGATAGGAGTAGGCCAGTGTCCTTAACCGCAAGGCCTCGCGGGCCACTGGCGGCTTTAACGCGGCCCCTGACATGCGGCCCGCCGACAACACACAAAGACCCCCCCCATCGTCATCATCCTCATCGTCGTGCTGCTGTCAAACCCCCAATGGTTTCAAATATGTGGCGGCAACCTCACTCACACTGATGATGTCGTATCGACGAAAGTGCCCCCCTCTGAAAATCAGTGAAGGACACTGGAGTAGGCCATTGTGTATTAACCAGGGCGACGGCCGGGTTCGAACCGTGGACCTCTTGCGACAATGCGGCAAACGCGCCGCTAATCGGTGTGTCCACGGAACGCACCGCTGTTGAGCGAGCGGAGCGCCGATCCTCCCTCTTGCGAGTCTGACCTCTCAAGTAGTCTCCTCGGCTCCACCTGAGGTCAGAAAAGTCACATCGTCCATCGCGGCCATCGCGGTCATTGCGGTCATTGCGGTCATCGCGGTCATTGCGGTCATTGCGGTCATTGCGGTCATTGCGGTCATTGTGGTCATCGCGGTCATCGCGGTCATTGCGGTCATCGCGGTCATTGCGGTCATCGCGGTCATTGCGGTCATTGCGGTCATTGCGGTCATCGCGGTCATTGCGGTCATTGCGGTCATTGCGGTCATCGCGGTCATCGCGGTCATCGCGGTCATCGCGGTCATTGCGGTCATCGCGGTCATTGCGGTCATCGCGGTCATTGCGGTCATTGCGGTCATCGCGGTCATTCGCGGTCATTGCGGTCATCGCGGTCATTGCGGTCATCGCGGTCATCGCGGTCATTGCGGTCATCGCGGTCATTGCGGTCATTGCGGAGATTGCGGTCATTGCGGTCATCGCGGTCATCGCCGTCCAACACCACCGTCGCAGTCATCGTTCAACAACGTCGACCACCCCAAGCATCGTCAACCATCGTCACCCAACGTCATCACCATCATCATCACGATCATCAACCGTCACCCAACACCGTCATCGCCATCAACCATTATTATCCAACATCATAATCGGCCAACGTCATCAACCATCAATCAGCCAGCATTATTCATCCCCCATCATCATCATCATCAGCGCTCGTCAACCATCACCCAACATCACGATCACTTTCATCAACCATCGTCCAACATCGTCACCGGACATCACCGCCGCTCAACGTCGCCGACCATCACCATTTGCCCATTAACCACCCATCACGTCGGGCGGTGGAGGGCATAGCGACACAAATTCGATCGGGTCGTAATGTGGCCCAGATTTAAAAAAATCAATCGTGAATCGAATATCCACCTTAATTGTCATGCGCTAACGTAACGTCATTAGGCAGCGCCATCGTCATTTGTGCAAATTGCATCGCTCGCAACCGACCAAGGAACCACACAAGAAGAGCGGGAAACGCAGCAGCAGCAGCCGGCGATGAGCCACCGGCGCTACCAAGCTCTGTGGTCTTCGATATATTTACGGTGTTTCAGCTTTATTGATGACGGGCGTTTAAACGCTGAACCGGAGGCGATGGGTCTCACCTTGGGCGAGGGCATGAGCACCTGCAGCGTGGACGTGAACTTGGCGTGCGTGTAAGATGTCCTGGAGGGAGAAGAGGGAGGTTTGTAATGAATTATCAAGCCGGTCCACCAATCGCGAGGGTCTCTCTCAACACTCTCCAAGGTTCGCCGCCAGACTTGTAGCTTGAACAAAATAAGAACAGGGTTTTACCCTTTCTATCTTAATTTTGGAGCTTTCGTGACTGCAGGAATTATTCTTTGGTTCTTTCGGTTAAGTCACGTCTAAAGATAAAATAATAAATAAAATAATAGCATATTACGACGTTTCGATTGCAACACAAGCAATCATCATCGGGCATAAAAGAAATAGCAACAAAAATTTAACTAGAAAACTATAGACAGACATACAAGCAGACAGACATCACAAGGACACACAGAGAGAGAACCCTTTCTGGCAATAAAAACAGGAGGTGTTAAGATCTTCAAACACCAAACAAAAACGTTTGCAAGGTATCATGTCTGCATTAACCATACGTACTTGTGGTGAACATGCAAACAAAAACATGCTCTGATAATGTATGGTCTTTGAAACTGATTGGTCTACACCAGAGACAAAAAGGTCCCATTTAGTAGCTTGCGTTTAACGCTGCATCCATTGCTGCTGCTGCTGCTGCTGCTGACAATGTTGATGCACTTCTGCGTGTGGCTGATGTTGATGTAGAGCAACAGCAATAATTTTACACTGACGTGGTTAATGGGCCAGATAATTGCATCAGGAGTAGTGGAGTGGTGTGTATCGCTGCTCCGATGATGCCTCCTCTCCTCCTTCAGAGTTGTAACCCGGGCTGTGAGTCATTATATCATGGTCTGTCCTGGTTGACCGCAGTCACACACTGGAGAGTTTTTGATGATGATGCTGTAGGCCAAGGGCGGGGAACCTTTTTTCTGCCAAGGGCCATTTGGGTATGTATAACATCATTCGCAGGCCATATTAAATTATCAACTTAGAAATTAGCCCATTATATTTGGTCAAACATTTAATTAACTCACCCCTAATGCGATGGGCTGGAACTGCTTCTCTTTGGCGAGGCGTGTGATGTTAGCTCGCATTGATGATGTTGCTGCTACTCGCAACTGCTTTTCCAGGTTTTCTCCTAGATTTATTGAATTTCGAGTCCCGCCTGCGGTTACCTTGGCAGGGCCACACCCAAATGATTTCGCGGGTCTCATACGGCCCGCGGGCCGGACGTTCCGCACCCCTGCTATAGATGCTGCTGATGCGGATAGCACTGATGATAATGATTGTGATCATGTTGCTGATGGTAATGCTTCTGTGCTGTTGCTGATATTTCTGCCACTGCCGATGGTGCTGCTGCTGATGATGATAATGCTTCTGCTGCTATCAAAGATGAGAATGATGCTACTGCTGATGAAGATCATTCTGATGTTGCTGTTTCTGCTGCGTTGCCGATGACGCTGACTGACGCCGACGCCGCCGACGATTACGCGCGTGACATGACTCACACGCTGGTGGAGCTACTGCTGAAGACGTGGGTGGACTCCTCCACCACCTCCTCCATGTCCACCTCGTCCGTGTACCCGCACCCGCCGCCTCGCTCGTGGCCCCCGCCTCGCCTCTCTCCGCCGAACAGCGAGAGTTGGAGGCTCACGGTCGGAGCTCGGAGGCTCCGGAATTTGCTCTCGCACACGGACACCATCCGACCCAGGGCGTCCGCCAGGGGAGACGCTGCGCACCGGGAGGAGGTGGGAGGAAAGCGGAGGGGAGGACACGGAGATGAGCTCACGCGCAAACGGCGGGGGGGGGGGGGGGGTGACGTACGAGCCCCACTCTACTCTGGGGGTGGAGGCGATCGTTTCTGTGCAGCTGTGGCACCCTGTCAGTCTACAGCTCCCCGACGGTTAAAACTAAGCCAAGGGGGACAGGCAGGGCCCGTCCCCTAGGGGTACGGTGGACTGCCCCGGGCCCCGCACTTTGGGGGGGGGGGGGTGCCCACACGGTGGGGTTTGCCCTGGGCCCCGCACCCGCACTCCTCCCCCCACCCAACTCCTATAGACGGCCCTGGGGACATGGCATGGGGTGGATTAGTTTATCTGTGTGAAGGAGCTGTAGCCGAGGGGACAGGATTTCTATCCAAATATCTATATGAACCCAATAACACTGCGTGGCCCTTAAATGGAACAAAAATTACGTGATAATCGACGTTTCGGGCAATGGTCCTTCGTCATGGTGTGCACGTGTGTGTGTTGTTGCCGCAGCATCACCAAGTGGTTTGTTTACATTAGTGCATGACTTTCGCCCCTCCGATTAGCACGTTTGGCTACGTATGGCACGAAAGAAGTTCTACATACGCACGTACACGGCTCTGTCTACACGTTCTGGCTGTGCGGCGCTGTCAGCAGGGAGCGGGAGTGCAGCGGTTAGCGCGCCGCGCTACGAACACAGTGACCTGAGTTCGAACTGGTCCTGGGCCTCGGCTGGGTTGACTCGGCTTCAAATGAGCGCCTGGTGCGGTGTGTAGTAAACATCGCCACGAGGGAGACAAAGGCGGCCGGGCGTGGTGCTGGCCACCCAACCCCCACGTGTGCCGTTGCTGGTCTTCGTATAGCGGTGGTTTCTTCGCTAATTTTCAGAGGGGGGGGGCACTTTCGCCAATAAGGCATCGTCAGTGTGAGTGAGATTCCCGCCACACACATTTGAAGCCATTGGGGGTTTAAATCTTGACTTAAAGCTTTCGTGATTTAAAGCTTTCGCCCCTGGTGGCCTTCAGTGCTGCCCCTGCCGTGCAGCCCCCGACAATACACACAGAGTGACATCATCATCATCATCGTGCTGCTGTCAAATCCCCAATGTTCTTTTTCTTTGGGTCTTTCGCAACGCAAGCAATCGTCATCGGCCGATTGCTTGCGTTGCGATCGAAACGTCGTGATATTTTTATTTTTATTTCTATCTACGTGACTTTACGGAAAGGCCCAAAGAAAAAGAACATTGGGGCTTTGACAGCAGCACGATGATGATGATGATGTCACTCTGTGTGTGTTGTCGGGGGCCGCACGGGAGCGGCCGCACTGAAGGCCACCAGGGCCGCCAGTGGCCCGCGGGCCTTGCATAAAGTACCCTGACAGAGGTGCTGCTTGCTAACGGGTATTGCCCCAACAGTCTGTTACGGCTATACGGGGGACCTTTGTCTTCGTTAGGGGATGAACATCAATGCCTCAATGTGGCTCAAATGAGCAGCGGGGAATCGCTCTGGTCTGTGTCTAACAACTGCCACTGCTACGGCTACTCACTGCAGTGGAATAGCAAAGGTTTGTCACGTAGACAAAATGTGCCAGTTACACCATTGGAACCTCATTTGCCAGTAAAAAATATGATAGTTGGTTTTTTACCCTTCCATCTGGCAACAAAACTGACACCTTTTTTAACAAGGAATCATGTTTGCATAGACCACAATACCTGCAGTCATAATGCAAACAAAAACAAAACTCTGATAATGTGCACTGTCCTTGAAGTTGATTGGTCCACACCCGAGACAGCTTTCCTTAGAGCCTAGTCTCACATGGGTTGGACCAGATGACGCCTTTTGGCATTATGACTGCAGGTATTGTGGTCTATGCAAACATGACTCCTTGTAAAAAAAGGTGTCAGTTTTGTTGGCAGATGGAAGGGTAATAAGTATAACCCGTAAAAACAAAGTTTTTCACTATAAATCCTTTATATGCGTGGCGGCTAGAGTCCTCTCGTCCTCTGGCTTGAGATGGCTGCCACCTATGGGTCAGATGATTGTCTGCCAGTATTAAGCAATTGGTAATTAAATATTTAATTTGTTTTCCCTAAAAAGTGTAAAATTTAGGGAGAAAAAAATTTCACGAACATTAATTGTCTCGCACAACGAGTATGTGTGCAAAATGTCAGCTCGATTGGATCACGGGAAGTGGGTTAAAAAACGACCGAAAGATTTGCACGGTCGTAAGCAAGCAAGCAAGCAAGTGAACTTAATATAAGTATAACCCGTAAAAACAAAGTTTTTCACTATAAATCCTTTATATGCGTGGCAGCGAACTTAATATAAAGGATTTAAAAATATATTCGCCTGTGGAGGACGCGGGGATCGATCCCGCGACCTTTGGCATGGGAAGCGAGGGCGCTACCAACTGCGCTACTCCGCCACGGCCTGTGGAGGGGTTACGCTCTGGGCTCCTACACTCTGACGTTCAGCCAAAGCCATGAATGCGTTCTATTTGAATATATGTAAAATAAATTTTTTTTGCCTAAAAAGTGTAAAATTTTGGGAATTTTTTTTCACGAACAATAATTGTCTGGCACAACGAGTCTGTGTGGAAAATGTCAGCTCGATTGGATCACGGGAAGTGGGTTAAAAAACGACCGAAAGATTTGCACGGTCCTAAGCAAGCAAGCAAGCACGCAAGCACGCGAACTTAATATAAAGGATTTAACAATACAAGTATCATGTGCCAGTTAGTTGCTACTTCTGCACACCGGTGTGTGGGAGAGTGAACCCACAACGTTTACAATTTGAGCACAGTGACGTTATCGCTGGTGATTACACAGCAACCAGCTTCATCAGGCCCTCGACAACACACACAGAGTGACATCAGCGTGAGTCTTAAATCGGGGGAGTCCACGGAAAGGACACTTTTACTTTCACGCCACCTCACCCGGAAAACGTTTTTGTTATGGATGATATTGGTCGCAGAAGCCTACTACCGCTACTGCCACTATTTCTACTACCAACTACTACTATGGCTACTACCACTTTCTACTACCAACTACTACTACCGCTACTACTACTTTATACGACCAACTGCTATTACTGCTACTACCACTTTTTACTACCAACTAATATTACCGCTACTGCCACTATTTCTACTATCAACTACTACTACCGCTACTACCACTTTCTACTACCCACTACTACTACCGCTACTACTGCTTTCTACTACCAACTACTACTACCGCTACTACCATTACTACTACTGCTACTACTACCGCTAGTACTACCACTACTACCACTATTTATACTATCAACTACTACTACCGCTACTACTACCACTTTCTACTACCAACTACTACTACCGCTACTACTACCACTTTCTACTACCAACTACTACTACTGCTACTACCACTATTTCTATTACCAACTACTACTACCGCTACTACCACTATTTCTATTACCAACTACTGCTACTACCGCTACTACTATTAACTATTACTCACAACTACTACGACCAACTACAACTACCGCTCCTACCGCTTCGACCACTACTACTACCGCTAATACTACCACTACTACCACTACTGCTACTACTACCACTACTACCGCTTCGACCACCACTACTACCACGTGTCCAACTACTGCAGTCGAGAGTCTCATCGCGCCGTGATCCCAGAGAAACTCGGTCCCAGCGAGGTGACACCAGAGACGGCGGGGCCCCCCCCACGTGGGGTGGAGGTCGCGGGGGGGGGGGGGGAGGCCTCAGGGCTGACAGGTGAGACGCCTATTGCGTACCTGGAGGTGTTGATAGCAAAGCCGTGTCTGTGTGTGTGTGTTTGTATTTGCGGGGAGCGGTAGTGTAGCGGTTAGCGCGCTGCGCTATGAACCTAGCGACTCGGGTTCGATTCCCGCTCACGGCCAACACCAGTGACGATTTTCTGAACCGTTCCTGGGCCTCCCCTAGGTCGACTCAGCCTCAAATTAGTACCTGGTGCGGTGCGTAATAAAAAACATCGCCACTAGGGAGATAAAAGCGGCCGGGCGTGGTGCTGGCCACCCACGCCCTCGTGTGCCGTTCCGGCCTTCATAGGTCCAAGTTAACTGCACTTGCCCCAACAGTCTTAAAGGCTATACGGCAGATCTTTGTCTTGGTTGTGCTACTCTATGTGTGTCTATTTGTATATACTGTATATATTTACGGGGAACGGTACGGGGCACAGGTGGAGCATCTACCAGTTTGTTTTTAAGTCAGTCAACCCATGGCACCTGGGTCTGTCCCGTGACTTGTCAGCGAGCCGTCAACACCACGACATCGTGGCGAGAATGGCGGTTGATGTCATTGTCTGTTTCTGTACGTATCTTTGTGTCTCTGTGCGTGTTTAGTTGTGTGTGCCGCGCCCGCTTACACACAAGGGTGGCCGGGCGTGGTGTTGGCCACCCACCCCATCGTGTGCCGTGCCGTCCTTCATAGGTGCTCGCTAACAGCACTTGCCCCAATAGTCTGTTCAGGCTATAAGGGGGATCTTTGTCTTTTGTGTGCATGTGTGTGTTTTTTTGATAGGTGCTCATAAACACCACCTGCCCCAACAGTCTATAGAAGAAGGCTTTACAAGGGATATTTTTAAGTGCATCTGTATGTCAGCTATTTGCCGTTTTTTGTATGTGCACGTATGTATGACTGTGTGCATATGCCTTCGGCAAGTCCACTCGGTTCCACATCCTCCTGTACCGCATCAGTCCATGAGTTTATCTCTTTTCCAGCCCGTGTCGTGCCCATTTAGCCCCTTCTATCCAGTCAAACATGCGCTGCTTGGGCATGCAGTGGCTGAGCGTGTGGTGGCTGGGTATGCGGTGGCTGGGTATGCGGTGGCTGGGCATGCGGTGGCTGGGTATGCGGTGGCTGGGTATGTGGTGGCTGGGCATGCGGTGGCTGGGCATGCGGTGGCTGGGTATGCGGTGGCTGGGCATGCGGTGGCTGGGCATGCGGTGGCTGGGAATGCGGGCCACATGGCCCAGCCAATGCAGCCTTGCCTGCTGCAGAAGCTCACTGATGGGAATGTGTCCAGATCTCTCAAGGATTTGTGAGCTCCTCAACACAATCCAGCCTGGTTATATCCAGGAGATGGATCGTAGGCAGGCCAGCCTGAATGTTTCTAACCGGCACAGATGTTTTATTAGAGGAGTCCACGTTTCACAGGCATAGGTAAGAGAGGGGAATGACTGTGGTCTAGAAGACCCGAAGCTTCGTGTGGAGCGACAGACTAGGAAGACTGGTACCAGCGGTGTAAAGATGGGCCTCAATGGAGGAGGTTTGTGAAATACGCTACGAGTCAGTTGGAGGAGATCGCCCTCCAACAACAACAAAGGGCAGTGGCGCGACGCTCACAACAACGAGCGGAGGGCCGGGGGGCTAAAATGCAGCAAATTGGCACAGTAGGGGGCACAGGTGGTGCATCTGCCCGTCATCTCGGTCAGTCGACCCATGGCACCTGCTGGGTCTGTCCCGTGACCTCCCGTCAACGAGCCTTCGACACTTCACGTGGCCTCAAAGTGCACCTGGCCAGGCACAGGCGCCGTGGTCACGCCACCGCCACTTAGTGGCGAATGGTGGCTGTTATTGTTGTAGGGAGCAGTAGTATTGGCACCAGCAGCAGACCACCCCACTCATTATAGCACCACCACCGTCATTAAACCACTGTCGTCTGTGGCTAGCAGATCTCGACATTTCCATCCAGCTCCTGAATATATTGCTGCTGCTGCCATTATATGCAAGATTGGAATTGAATCACCACCACGATCACCATTACCACAGCAGCACCATCGCTACCAGGGGGTCGGCAACCTGTGGCTCTGTATGGACTGCTTCGTGACGTTATTTATTAAGAAGAGTCTCATATGCACACGTAATGCCGCTCTTGAAATATTGATGGGGGCGGGGTGGGGGGAAGTTTACCAAATTGGATTTGTTTACTTTTATGTTGGTGGCCGACACGTGATCACTACCAACACCACCTCCAGCAGTAGTACCACCACCACCATCATCATCATCACAACCATCGCCACCACCATCAAAGACAAATATCCCCCACACAGTGTGAACAGACTGTTGGGGCAAGTGCTGTGAGCGAGCCCCTATGAAGGCCAGAACAGCACACGAGGGGGTGGGTGGCCAGCACCACGTCCGACCGCCTTCGTCTCCACAATGGCGATGTTCACACACCGCACCAGGTACTCATTTGAGGCCGAGTCGATCTCGGGGAGACCCGGGACGCGCTCAGGCAACCGTCGCCGGTGTTGGTTGTGAGCGGGAATGGAACCCGGGACGGCTGGGTTCGGAGCGCAGCGCGTCCGCATGTCACTTTCCCTCCAATCGTTACACTACCGTCCCCACTCACCACCAACATCATCACCACCAGCACCCCACCAGCACCCCCACCACACAGTGCCGGATTATCCTCGTAGCACAAGCAGCTAAATATGCTACGGGCCCCGCACTTGAAAGGGCCCCGCGCTAAATACTTTCAAGCGATCAATTCCGGTTCAGTGATTCTGCACTTGCTCTACTACTATAGTACTAGACTGCCTTCAACGTTTACGAACGACTGTGTGTTTAATGTTATCGATTTGTCGCATTATCCGGCCGCGTAGCAAATGAAAACATACAAAATAAATTGACTACGCAAGTAAAAAAATGTGCGTTTTAATATTTATGTTTTGTTATTTTATCTCGGGACCCTTTTATAACAAACTCTACAGCCCCAGACCCCCCACCAGCACGAGCTTAACCCGGCACTGCCACGGCCGCTGGCGCCTCTTACCCTCTGAGTGTTCGCCGCCCGCGGTCGCCGCTCCCGGCGTCAAGAGCTGCTGGACGCGAGGGTTCGAGTCGAGGCGGCTCATCACGGACAACTCGGGGCACGCGGCTCGGTCCAACAGGAGTCGCGCTCCGGGCCGGTCTCCGTGCCTCTCCGACAGCTTCCTGCGCGCGGACAGCGAGCACATCTCTTCGTGTCTCTCTCTTCCTCTCTCCGTGTCTTTTCCTCTCTTCGTGAGTCTCTCCTCTCTCTCCGTGTGTATTTTCCTCTCTCCGTGTGTCTTTTCCTCTCTCTCTCTCCGTGTGTCTCTTCTCTCTTCGTGTCTCTCTTCTCTCTCTCTCCGTGTTTATCTTCTCTCTCCGTGTCTATCCCCTCTCTTCGTGTCTCTTCTCTCTCCGTGTGTCTTTCCTCTCTCTCCGTGTCTATCTTCTCTCTCCGTGTCTCTTCTCTCTCCGTGTCTCTCCTCTCTCTGCGTGTGTCTATTCTCTCTCTCTGTGTCTCTTCTCTCTCTGCGTGTGTCTATTCTCTCTCTCCGTGTGTCTCCTCTCTCTCAGTGTCTCTTATCTCTCTCCGTGTGTCTCTCCTCTCTCTCCGTGTCTCTCCTCTCTCTCTCCGTGTCTCTCCTCTCTCCGTCTCTGGTTTGTGTCTTATCCGTGTCTGTCTGTCTCTGTATCGCGGCCTGCTACGTCTCTGTCTGTTTTGTGCATGTGTCCATGTCCGCGTGTGTCTTTCTGTTTCTGCGTTGTCTATTCTGTGGTCGTTTGCTTGTCTGCCTAGCAGCTTGTCAGTGGCTGTGTCTGCCTATCTGTCTGAATAGCCGCATCTGTAAGCGTGTCATCATTAACGTCTCTCTCTCTCTTTATTTGCTCCTTCCCTTCTGCGTTTCTCTATCTCTCTCCTTCCATCTGTGTGTCTTTTGGTCTCTTCTTCCCGACGGTGTCTCTCTCCGTGTCCCTCTCGTTGTCTGTATCGCTCTTCATCTGCTCCTTTCCCTCCTCTGTCTCTCAGTCTCTCTGTCTATCTGTCCCTTTCCTTTCACTTTCTCCGTGTCTCTCTCCTTCTCTCTTCTCGGGTATGTGTCTGTCTCTCGTTTTCTCTTCGTGTCTCTCTCTCTCTCTATGTGTCCCGGTGTACGGCTGTCTCTGTTTGTCTCTTTCCCTCCGATCTGCGTCGCTCTCTCTCTCTGTTCGCGTGTCCCCGAAGTAACTAGTGCATGAGCTCACGGCACAGGTGTGTGTCCACAGTGGGGCGGACCCACCCGCCTGCTCACCCTCCCACCCTCCCGGCCGCTCACCCTCCCACCCTCCCACCCTCCTACCCTCCCGGCCGCTCAATCAAACTCTCTCACTCGCTCAACAACTCTCTCGCCCGCCCGCTCACCCGTTCTCCTGCCCGCTCGCTCACCCACCCACTCACTCACCCACTCTCCCGCTCATCAACACTCCTGCTCGCTAACCCACTCTCTCGCCCGCTCACCCATTCACCCACTCACTCACCCACCCACTCACCCACCCACTCTTTCTTCCTCTCACCCACTCTCTCTTCCGCTCACCCACCCACTCACTCACCCACTCACCCACCCACTCTCCCGCCCGCTCCACCACTCACCCTCCCACTCACTCACCCACTCAGTCACCCACTCAGTCACCCATTCACCCACCCACTCTCCCGCCCGCTCAACCACTCTCTCGTCCCGCTCACCCTCGTCTCGGGGCTGTGGTTCTGGGTGCGGCTCTAGACGTGCCCGTGCAGGCAAGGGCCGCGGACGGTGGCAGCACCCAGACAACGGCGTATTTACGCTGTCAGCCAAACCACCCCCACAGCGGTTACATTAATTGCAGTAATGCAGCGATAGGAGTACGGGGGGGGGAGCGGTGGCGCAGAGGTTAGCGCTGCACTGCATTGGGAACCACTCGAGCCGAGTTCGATTCCACGGCGATAAGAATCGGTGCGCGGTGATATCCGAACTGGTCCTGGGCCATCCCCAACCCCCCACCTGCATCTCTCACCATCCGACACTGGGCAAGGTGGTGAAGTATGGTCATACGACGCTTCACAACCGACACGGTGTGGGGAGGCCTACATCCAACAGTGGCTTGACCATGGAATCTCTATTGTTAGTATATCACTGTCGCTGCTGCTGCTGCTCGACAGCTCTGCGTGTTGTTCGGCACGGTGTCCGACGTTTTGCTGCACGTCCTGGGAGCTTCGTGAGTAGCTGAACTGAGAGAACCCCCCCCCCCCCCGGCACTTTCGTCCATTGATGACGAGAGAGTTGTCGCTGTTGTTATTGTTACTCGAGGGGGAGAGGTAGGAGAGTGCGTGACGGGGAGTAGAGCGAGACGAGAGGGGAGAGTTATGTACGTTGAACTTCTTTCGCACCGTACGACACACAAGGCAGTTCTACAGAAATGAGTTTTCAATCTCGGCGATTTTAAAAGTGGCATAGCTCCAGTGGCCTCCTAATATTGGGGGGGGGGGGGGGGGAGAGCGTTCCAGACGGCCACTCTAGCGCATCTGAAAGCGCGCGATGCAGTTACCGTCTTTGTTCGATGCTTCGCCGCTCACCCACTCACTCACCCTTCCACTCACCCACTCACCCTTCCACTCACCCACTCAACCATGCATGTAGATATGTTGAACTTCTTTCACACCGTACGTACCGCGCTAAATCGGAGGTTAGGTGGTGGAAGGACAACAAACAATGACACAAAAAGCAGTTCTAATGAAATGAGTTTTCAAAATAGGTGATTTAAACGGGAGGCAGGGGCGAGTCTACGGGTGATATCCATTGGCAATTGATTGCCAATCGTTTTAAACTACTTGTCAATGCTTGTGAGGATTTCCTACACCGTTAGGTTGCATCGTTCTTGATTGGAAGCTTTCGTGACTGCAGGAATCCACATACTCTTTGGTTCTTTCGGTGAAGTCACGTGGGTAGAAAC
Organism: Lethenteron reissneri; assembly: GCF_015708825.2. Taxonomy (NCBI): domain Eukaryota; kingdom Metazoa; phylum Chordata; class Hyperoartia; order Petromyzontiformes; family Petromyzontidae; genus Lethenteron; species Lethenteron reissneri. Next base: position 4,452,140 of record NC_083784.1, read on the forward strand.
ATAAAACAAAAATAACAAATCACGACGTTTCGATCGCAACACAAGCGGTCGTCCTCAGGCGGAAAACATAATCCAGCAGTTCCACTGGTTGTGTTGCGAAACGTCGTGATATTTGATTGTTTTTTTTTAGTTTTATTTTTCTACCTCCGCGACTTTACCGAAAGAACCAGATAGTAAGGTTGTATCGTGTCTCTCGCGTTGCGTTCACCTGCCCGTTCGGCCTCTTGACCCCTCTCTCTCACGGCCCGTGGCCCCGAAATCGACAAGGAAATCCGCGGAAGCTCCGAGTCGGAGGGGGGGGGAACTCACGCGGATTTCTATTTTGCCATCAGCAAAATGCCGCGGTGTCCCGGGCGACGCGGAACACAGCGAGGGCCGCGTGATCGACAGGCCGCACACGCAGAGGAATGCCCCGTGCGTAATGACGATGATTGATGATGATGACGACGACGTGACATTGATGATTTGCAACACAATGATCTTGACGATGATGATGATGATGTTGAAGGCGACTAAAATGGTGATGTTGGATGCGATGCTGCATGCGATGCTGCTGCTGCCGTGTAGAACAATTATGATGATTTTGGTGATGATGATGATTTTGATGATGATGATGATCCATTCAGCAATACTGATGATTGTGATGATGACGATTGTGATGCACTTAACAACGATCACGATGATGTTGGGGGACGATGGGAGTGATGAGAATGATAATGCATTCAACAATAATTGATGATGTTATGCGGAACGACGGCGACGATGATGACAACTTATGATTTGTGACATTGAGATATATGCTCTGCACGATTGGTGATGATGATGATAATGTTGCTGACTGTGATGGTTTAAACGACTAGCTAACGCGACTCAAATTTTGACCTAACGCGACATACGTACATGCTGTAACAGATAACTCGCTCACCACTGACTGCACGAACAATAAACTCACCGCGTCAAATTAAACGTTTCACCTTAATGTGGACACATTCCAGCTCTGGGAAATGAATCACTGCCAGCTGGACTGGCACGTGAGCAGTGGTGGTGGCGGCTACGCTACAGCTGCTGCTACTGCTGCAGCTGCAGCAGCAAGTGACTACCTCTAACCCAGCACTGTGGAGACGCCGCGGTGGCTAGGAGATGTTAACTACCTCGCCTGGTAGGCAGGAGGTCGTGGGTTCCATCTCGACCCTGATGCCTGCTGTATATTTGTAGTTTGCATGTGGAGATGTTAACTACCTCGCCCGGTATGCAGGAGGTCGTGGGTTCCATCTCGACCCTGATGCCAGCTGTATATTCGGTGTTTGCATGTGGCTAAGAGATGTTAACTACCTTGCCTGGTATACAGGTCGTGGGTTCGATCCCGACCCTGATGCCTGCTGTATATTTGGAGTTTGCATGTGGCTAGGAGAGGTTAACTACCTCGCCTGGTATGCAGGAGGTCGTGAGTTCCATCTCGACCCTGATGCCAGCTGTATATTCGGAGTTTGCATGTGGCTAGGAGAGGTTAACTACCTCGCCTGGTATGCAGGAGGTCGTGGGTTCCATCTCGACCCTGATGCCTGCTGTATATTTGTAGTTTGCATGTGGAGATGTTAACTACCTCGCCCGGTATGCAGGAGGTCGTGGGTTCCATCTCGACCCTGATGCCAGCTGTATATTCGGTGTTTGCATGTGGCTAAGAGATGTTAACTACCTTGCCTGGTATACAGGTCGTGGGTTCGATCCCGACCCTGATGCCTGCTGTATATTTGGAGTTTGCATGTGGCTAGGAGAGGTTAACTACCTCGCCTGGTATGCAGGAGGTCGTGAGTTCCATCTCGACCCTGATGCCAGCTGTATATTCGGAGTTTGCATGTGGCTAGGAGAGGTTAACTACCTCGCCTGGTATGCAGGAGGTCGTGGGTTCCATCTCGACCCTGATGCCTGCTGTACATTCGGAGTTTGCATGTGGCTAGGAGATGTTAACTACCTCGCCTGGTATGCAGGAGGTCGTGGGTTCCATCTCGACCCTGATGCCTGCTGTACATTCGGAGTTTGCATGTGGCTAGGAGATGTTAACTACCTCGCCTGGTATGCAGGAGGTCGTGGGTTCGATCCCGACCCTAATGCCTGCTGTATGTTTGGAGTTTGCATGTGGCTAGGAGATATTAACTACCGCGCCTGGTATGCAGGAGGTCGTGGGTTCGATCCCGACCCTGATGCCTGCTGTATATTTGGAGTTTGCATGTGGCTAGGAGATGTTAACTACCTCGCCTGGTATATAGGAGGTCGTGGGTTCGATCCCGACCCTGATGCCTGCTGTATATTTGTGGTTTGCATGTGGAGATGTTAACAACCTCGCCTGGCATGCAGGAGATCGTGGTTTTGATCCCGACCCAGACGCCTGCTGTATATTAGGAGTTTGCGTGTCTCTCTCCCCGTGGTCTTGTGGATTTTTCTCCGGATTCTCCGGATTTTCCCTCCGCATTTAGAATCAACGTGCGCTCAAAGCATTTGGCCGCTATACATTTCCACGTGATAAGCCATTGCGTTGAGTTATCATTTGTGGCCAGTTCAGTTTAAATAGTTTAGGCAGCAGCAGCAGCAGCGGGGGTTGGTAGATCACACACAGATGCTGTTGTGAAACTCCCCTTCCCTCGTGGGTGTTGTCGGAGAGGAAGCCGTGCCCTGCACTCGGCCAGGAGAAGGCGGTACAGCAAATCGCGGGCTAACCTCCACCCATCCCTTCTCCACGGGATAGAGCGGTGGCCTTCAGTGCGGCCCCTGACGTGCGGCTCCCCAACCACACGTGACAACACGTGACAAAATTTCGATTTAAAGCTTTCGTGACTGCAGGGATTCATCTTCTTGGTTCTTTCGGTAAAGTCACGTAGAATGGAAATAACATTCAGACTCTGTCTACTCGACAGAGCTGCTCTCCACCTGAGGACGTCGTGAGAATAATTTTATTATGTTTTATTTTGTTAATTTTATTATTTCCATTCTACGTGACTTTATCGAAAGAACCAAGAAGATGAACACGTGACAACACCACCCAACATCATCGTCGTCATCGTCATTGTCGTGCTGCTGTCAAACCCCCCACAAATGGTTTCAAATGTTCGACGGCAACCTCGCTCACACTGACGATGTCTCACCGGCGAAAGTGGGCACCCCCCACCCACTCTGAAAATTAGTTGAGAAGCACTGGGATGGTTACCACCATGCACGCGTTTGTTTTGCTCAGGGCAATTCGGTTTTCTCCCCCGCGTGTAATAACAATAATAATAACCACTCATTACTTTGGCCGCTCTCCCCCCCCGCTCTCTCCCCCCCCCCCCCGCTCTCCCCCCCCCCCGCTCTCCCCCTAGGTCGACTCAACCTCAAATGAGCACCTGGTGCGGTGTGTAAATATTCGCCGCTGGGGGAGACAAAGGCGGCCGGGCGTGGTGTTGGCCACCCACCCCCTCGTGTGCCGTGCCGGCCTTTATAGGTGCACGCTAACAGCACTTGCCCCTACAGTCTGTAAAGCCTATATGGGGGATCTTTTCCTTTGATCTAGGATCGAGTAATGCGGTGGTAAACTTTCAGCACTGGGACGCTCTCGGTTCAACATCAGCTACGCTTTGCTTCTTGCAGGGTGTCTTGTGAAATACATCCATCGGGATAACACTGGGGGAGCACATTGTTTTAAAATACTGCGTCATCTGTTGACGAGACAGCTGGGCTGTAACACGGGCACGTGTCGTGCAGTTCAGGTGTTCTGTAGTTCAGGTGTTCTGCAGTTCAGGTGTTCTGTAGTTCAGGTGTTCTGTAGTTCAGGTGTTCTGTAGTTCACGTGTTCTGTAGTTCAGGTGTTCTGCAGTTCAGGTGTTCTGTAGTTCAGGTGTTCTGTAGTTCAGGTGTTCTGCAGTTCAGGTGTTCTGTAGTTCAGGTGTTCTGTAGTTCAGGTGTTCTGCAGTTCAGGTGTTCTGTAGTTCAGGTGTTCTGTAGTTCAGGTGTTCTGTAGTTCAGGTGTTCTGCAGTTCAGGTGTTCTGCAGTTCAGGTGTTCTGTAGTTCAGGTGTTCTGTAGTTCAGGTGTTCTGCAGTTCATGTGTTCTGTAGTTCAGGTGTTCTGTAGTTCAGGTGTTCTGCAGTTCAGGTGTTCTGTAGTTCAGGTGTTCTGCAGTTCAGGTGTTCTGTAGTTCAGGTGTTCTGTAGTTCAGGTGTTCTGCAGTTCAGGTGTTCTGTAGTTCAGGTGTTCTGTAGTTCAGGTGTTCTGTAGTTCAGGTGTTCTGCAGTTCAGGTGTTCTGTAGTTCAGGTGTTCTGCAGTTCAGGTAGCTCAGCGGTAGAGGGAGCGGGTCGCGATCAGACTGGGCGTGAGTTCACATCCTACATGGGGTTTGACTCAGCCCACCACCACCACCATCATCCCTCCCTCCCTCCCCGCGGCATCGATCAAAGAGTCGCCACTTTGCGAGGAAGGTCAACAGCGGTTGACCTGTGGATAGACTCGGCCCCTGCCATAGGAATTTGGTAGTTTCGCCGCGGGCTCTGCCGGGCTGTAAACGGGAGTTGAAAAGCAATCCCTTAAAAGCTTTTATGAGCAGCAAATCACTTTGCCTCGACTTTAGTCCTCCTTCGTAGTACATTCGCTATGAATAAGGACCATTGCTCGAGACGTCGCCTATTATATTTTTTCTATGTAAGGCCACAATACAGTGGTTATTGACCAATGCATTCAGGTGCATTTGTTAAAAGGGCACACATTTAACTAAGAGGTTACCGGTGGGTCAAAGCCAACGGGTGGGAGCGTCTAAGCAGGGTTGGGTCTGTGTTTGGACTTTGGCTCGGAGGGGCGTCGTTTGAAAGGGAACGCATCAACGCAAAGGGCTCACAACAAAGCCAACCCAGCAAACATAACGGCCGACTTATCTGCGTCTGGGGGGACGCCCCCCTTGAGTTCACGAGCAGTGCTTTCATGGCTTTATTTTGGTGATTTCGAAAAGTGTATTGGTTTAGCCATGTTTGTTTGTTGTAGTACAGAGTTAGACTGATGGCCTTAATCTAAGTTGTCTTGTGGTTGTTATTGTTGTTGTTGTTTGACTTGCATCCCACTGGGACTTTTTGCACACAGCGTTGGTGTACGGTGTTTTTTCTGCAATATTTTGCCGTCTTTTCTTGGATTTCTGTTTGCACTTAGTCACATATTCACTTTAAGATGTTTTTTGTTCATGTTTTTGTTTTTTGTTTGTTGCGTTTGCACCCGATTCAAGAGCCGAATGGCTCACAGGGCTATACCTAATAAATGAACTTGAACTTGACATGGAGAATGAATGCAATTCCTCGCGAGGCTGGGGGTGGCTCCGAGGTGAAGTCTCCACCAACGTCAATCGGTCCTTCCAGCAACCTGTGCCATGGTGCTAGCCACAAAGCAGTCTCCCTAAAACTGTGACTCTCGTTAGGACCCCCACCACCCCATCATGGTTCTAGCCACACCGCAGTGTCCCTAAAACTGTGGCTCTCGTTAGGACCCCCACCACCCCATCATGGTTCGAGCCAGCGGAGTCTCCAATTCTTCATCGTCCGCTCTGTCTCTCTGCTGACCCCCTTCGAAACGTCGTCTATTAAATACGTCTTCCCGTTTAAGGCCACACGTGGTTATTCACTCCGGTCATCCTCGCAGCAGCTGCAGCAGCAGCAGCGGCTTCTGCTGCAGCAGCTGCAGCAGCGGCTTCTGCTGCAGCAGCTGCAGCAGCAGCGGCTTCTGCCTGCCCATCGAGCAAAGACGGTGGTCACCGCATCATCGCGCGGCACTTTAAGATGCACTTCTGCGGCCGTCTGGAACGCTCTTCCCCTTTCGATACTAGGAAGCCGCTGGAGCTATGCCACTTTTAAATCATCTAGATTGAAAACTCATTTCTCTAGAATAGCTTCTTGTGTTTAGTTTGTTGTCCTTCCCCCCGCACCTCCGATTCGCACGGTCGGCTACGTACGATGCTCAGAAGTTCAACATACATTGACGAATGTTTTAGTTTTTTTATCATTCATGATAGCTTTCCTATTTGTGTTAGATCGTGTGTGGCTACAACGCACATTAGAGACGCGTGTACCCTCCACCACCCAACGTAGCCAAAAACAGATGCAGTTGTCACGTGGGGCACTGCTATCATGTGTTTGCACTGAATTGTTGTTGTAACGTTCTTACCTGCCACTACTGGGCACATGTTAAAAGAGCTTCATAGCTCATCGGATTCCTCCACGATAAATAAATATTCCGATTCTGCAAGTGTACGCCGATTGATTTGGGTTCATTCAGCAACACCGGTCGCGTTGTGAGAGCGAGCAGCAATTTTTTTGCGAGCAACATTTTGTCCCCATTGGAATCTCATTTGCCAGTAGCAAAATATGATCATTGTTTTTTTTACCCTTTTATCTGGACCAGATGACGCCAAAATGCGCACTTTTGGCGTCATCTGGTCCAACACCATGTGAGACTAGGCTCTAAGGAAAGCTGTCTCGGGTGTGGACCAATCAATTTCAAGGACAGTGCATACATTATCAGAGTTATGTTTTTATGTTTGCATTCCGACTGCAGGTATTGTGGTCAATGCAAACATGACTCCTTGTTAAAAAAAAGTGCCAATTTTGTTGCCAGATAAAAGTGTAAAAAAAACAATTAACAACATTTTGTCGTCTAAAGATTCGCTTGAGACGGCCCCCAGCACCAACCAGGTGTGTGCAGCAGCGTGCGCTCGCCATGTGGCTGGGTGAAAAGTGGTGCTCGGTCTTTCCCAATCCCTGGCCCAGCTGGCTCAAGAAACGTCAAAGAAATGGACAGCAAGGCAAGAGTGGCCTTCCCTCTGCATTCTAGATTTGAAGCTTTCTTGACCGCAAGGATTCATACTCTTAGTTCTTTCGGTAAAGTCACGTAGGTAAAAAATGAAATTGAAATGAAAAAAGAAAAAAATTATTTTTATTGTTAATAATTTCAATTTCATTTTCATTTTTTACCTACGTGACTTTACCGAAAGAACTAAGAGTATGATTCCCTCGGCATGTCCTTCCTCATGCTCCCCCCGCCCCCCACCACTCATTACATCCTGGACTCTACTCCCCTTTCTTGTGGTGGTCGTGGTGTGTGCCGCGGGCTACGACGTTGAATCACAAGCAACACGATCTGGCGTCGCGAGACGCCGCTCACGAATCCGTCTCCCAAACTGTTCACAGCGACAAGCCGGAGGACGACCTGAGGCGTGGACATTTACGAATTTTGTCTAAGAGAGAGACCGCGACTGATGAATGACCTCAGCGTTCCTCTCCGCTCTCTTTGAAGACAACATTCGTGGGGTGTTTACTTTTTTTGCCGGGCAAAGTTCCCCGGCGATGTTCGCAGCAGAAACGCCGCAGATTTTTGTTTTTCCCCCACCAGAAGACGGTGAACTCACGTGACGTTACGCCGACGTAAGGAATACTACTACGTTTGCACACAAGCACACACAAACAAAGAGCGCCCGTGTAGCCTTAACAGGTGCGTTAGGGCAAGTGCTGTCAGCGAGTAGCACCGACGAAGGCCGGCACGGCACGCGAAGGAGGTGGGTGGCCAACACCACGCCCGGCCGCATCAGGTACTCATTTGAGGCTGAGTCGACCTAGGGGAGGCCCAGGACCGGTTCAGATAATCGTCACCGGTGTTGGCCGTGAATAGGAATCGACTCCCCCACAATGCCACTGATGCAAAGCAACCTTGAGTCTTCTTCTTGGTTATTTCGGTAAAGTCACGTAGAAGGAAAATAATAAAATAATAAAAATAAAACATCATAAAATAATTCTCACGACGTTTCGGCCACAACGCAAGCAGCCGTCTTCAGGTGAAGAACAGGTCTGTCAAGGAGACAGAGTCTGAAATGACTTTACCGAAAGAACCAAGAAGATGAATCCCTGCAGTCACGAAAGCTTTAAATCGAAACCTTGAGTCTCTCTATGACAGAAGCCGTGTCAGCGCCATTCATGAAATATTAACCATTTGCATTATGGATGTATAATAAACCATTGTACGAGTGATTTTACGATCTAATTCATAGTCGCTGTCGTTGTCGTCACCTGAGTCGGCTGGACTCCCTCTGCCGCAGTTTGGCGTCGCGTTCCAGGACCCGCCGGATGGATTCCCTCTCCTCCTCGCTCAGGCAACTCCAGTCGATCATCTCGCGCCGACCCACCCGTACCCCGCCGTCACGGGCGGAGCGGTGGACTTGGCTACTCGCGGCGTCGAGATCCATGTTCCCATGCCGGGAGCTCCGCAGGCGCCACTGTTTGGGGATAAGGAGGGAAAATGGGTGTGCAAACAAATGCAAAGATCTCCATCCCTGCTCCCCCCGGATAGCCTCAATGGACTGTTGGGGCAAGTGCTGTTCGCGAGCAGCACCTAATGAAGGCCGGACACGGCACACGAGGAGGTGGGTGGCCGGCAACACGACCGGCCGGCCGGCCGCCTTTGTCTCCCCGATGCTGATGTTTACACGTGACACCGGGTACTCATTTGAGGCCGAGTTGACTTAGGGGAGGCACAGGGAGCGGTTCAGATATTCGCCACGGTTGTTGGTCCGGGAATCGAACTCGGGGTCGCCGGGTTCGCAGCACAGTGCGCTAATCGCTGCGCCACCGCTCCGATACGGATGGACGGACGGACGAATCACTCGCACACACGTACACACGAGTATGTGACGCCCTTGCCTGGTTACATGTTAGTACAATAGTCACCCGATGTGTGTTTAATGTTTACGTGGCTTGATTGTCGTTACGCGACGATTTGGCGACGCTGCGTTGCCAACTGGTGCGCAGGCCACACACAAACACGCGAGAATATGTACATCAATAACAGCCTTCAAAAGAAAAAGTATTTCATACGCAACGTTTTGGGCAATGGCCCTTTTTCATAGCACATCATTAGAAGCCCTCATTATCTCTCTGGTATAGCTATGTATGCGTTATGAAGAAGGGCCATTGCCCGAAACGTCGGATTTCATATACGTTGTGTTTAAGGCAGGGTATTTGTACGATGAGGAGCATGAAACGAATTTCATATTACATTTTTTTGTGCAAATATATTTTCATATTTCTCGCGATGCAGTTGATTTCGCCCTGATTTCTCTTTCCTTCACTGCTGTGCATTGTATTTAAATAGATACCGATTAAAAAAAATAGATTTTGATTGTCATCTTGGTGACCACAAATTCGCTCACTCTTGAAACCAACACCTCCCGCACAGCCTACACAGATACCTGGCCAGGTCGCTAGGCGACAGAGAGAGAGTCCATATTCTAAGGTTTTCGGTAAAGTCTCGTATGTGACTTTACTACACAACAAAGACTCATTCCTGGCAGGGTTTCAGCCGCACCACCTCTACATAACAAAAGGCGCAGTCCTATTTACACGCACATTTACATCAGCCGCACCTAGTTTACACAACAAAGGCTCATTCCTAACAGCGTGTTTCAGCCGCAACGAACCTCACAAAAATTATATTCAGGGCCTACCTTGGCTCCTCCCACCCTCAACCAGTATATGTACAAGGACTGTTTTCTTGGAATTTCTCTAACTTGATACAGCTATCGTGCTGTGACGATTCCACCTGAAGACGGAAGCTTGTGTTGCCTCCGAAACGTCGTGATTTTTATTTTATTTTTATTTGGCTTTTTTTAATTTAAATTTTTTACCTACGTGACTTTACCGAAAACCTTAGAATATGAATCCTTGCAGTCACGAAAGCTTCAAATCTAGAAGAGAGAGAGAGAGGCTGGCTCACAGCAATCAGAAGGTCACGAGTTCAAATCCTGGTTCGGGGTTGACTCGGCCCATCATCATCATCATCCATCGGGCGTCGAAAAAAATCAGTACCACTTTGTGGTGAAGTCGATTATCATATGTGTTGACTCGCCCCCGCCACTGGAACGTGGAATGTCCACTGTTTATCCTGCAGGGCTAAAAGCAGGTGGTGCACACTTCATCATCATTGCTCATATGAGCAGGAAATCACTTATTTAGACGGGAAACGTCACGACATAGACTTGCGTGATGTATGTGACCACTGGGGGTGGGTTTGTGATTTTCTTTTTAAATCCTTTATATTAAGTTCACTTGCTTGCGTGCTTGCGTGCTTGCTTACGACCGTGCAAATCTTTCGGTCGTTTTTTAACCCACTTCCCGTGATCCAATCGAGCTGACATTTTGCACACAGACTCGTTGTGCGTGACAATTTATTTTCGTGAAATTTTTTTCCAAAATTTTACACTGTTAGGGAAAAAATATTAAATATTTAATTACCAATTGCTTAATGCTGCCAGACAATCATCTGACCCATAGGTGGCAGCCATCTCAAGCCAGAGGACGAGAGGACTCTAGCCGCCACGCATATAAAGGGTTTATAGTGAAAAACTTTGTTTTTACGGGTTATACTTATTAATACAAACAAACACGGCAAGTGCTCGCTTAACGCGTGTTCACACAGCGCGTTTTTGCTCACCGTTGTTCTTCCATCAGGGAACACTTTTTTGCACAATGCAGACTGCACGCACTGTTGTAACGCTTTCTTGAGCTGCACGGCTGAGCGCAATGATACGGCACGCCATGTGGTGACTGCACGGCTGAGTTTAGAGCACAAATGCGATTAAGTAACTCAGCAATTCCTCACTTTTCAGGAACGCATCTTGCGCGTTAAACGAGGAATTGCTATAATCGAAATGTGTGTGTGGGTGAGAGGTTTGGGGCTTTCCGAATGTTACATTTTTCGCTTTCGGTGAATTCTAAAGTGTGACCTCACAGTGAGTGACGTCACAGCCACGTTGCGTCGTTGCTTTTCCTCGACTGAGAGCGCGGTCACGTGATGGAAATTTGGCGATGGGTGACGTCACTTTAAAGGATTAACATGGAAAAGCAATCGACGAAACTTGATGTTACAAAAAAAACAGCTAATATTTTACATTAAAATTATTACATGTACTGCATAAGCAAAGTTATTCCATTTTAGATTGGAAGCTTTCGTGACTGCCAGGATTCATACTCTTAGTTCTTTCGGTAAAGTCACGTAGGTAAAAAATGAAATTAAAATTAATAAAAAATAAAAACAATAAATTCACGACGTTTCGGAGGCAAGTTATTCCACTGCAATAGATTTACAAAAACAAATTAAATTGCTTCCAAAATGTGCGACCAATATCTAAATATTAATTTAAAAAACTCATTTCTAACGGTTACTCGTTCACACAAATACATTGATAAAGATCACCCGTATAGCTTATATATCCGTTGGGGCAAGTTAGAATTAGCGAGCACCTATTAAGGCCACTCACGTAACACAGAGAGAGTCTCACCTTTACACACGCGCGCATTAACACAGATTCACTCAGACTCTGTCACTCTCACTCTCACACTCATCTCATAGACACACACAATCACACAGAAACCGTACCAGCGACGAAAAATATCGTCCGTATAGCCTACACAGATTGTTGGGGAAAATGTTGTTAACGATAACCTATTAAGGCGCACAAAGGGTTGGTGTGGCAATCACCACGTCCGGCCGCCTTTGTCTCTCCAGTGTAGAGGTTTACACAAAAATACAAAGACAAAGATCCCCCGTATAGCCTTAACAGACAGTAGGGGCAAGTGCTGTTAGCGAGCACCTATGAAGGCCGGCACGGCACACGAGTGGGTGGCCAACACCACGCCCGGCCGCCTTTGTCTCCCTAGTGGCGATGTTCACACATCGTACCGGGTACTCATTTGAGGCTGAGTCGACTTAGGGGAGGCCCATGAACGCTTCAGATAATCGTCACTGGTGTTGGCCGTGAGCGGGAATCGAACCCGGTTCGCCAGGTTTGTAATGCAGCGCGCTAACCACTACACTACCGCATAACACAGACACACAGACACACAGACACACATTGGAATAAAGATAAGGATCCCCCGTATAGCCTTAACAGACTGTAGTGGCAAGTGCTGTTAGCGAGTACCTATGAAGGCCGGAACGGTACACGAGGCGGTGGGTGGCCAGCACCACGCCCTACCGCCTTTGTCTCCCCATTGGCAATGTCTACACACCGCACCAGGTACTCATTTAAGGCTGAGTCGACCTAGGGGAGGCCCAGGACCGGTTCAGATAATCGTCACTGGTGTTGGCCGTGAGCGGGAATCGAACCCGGGTCGCCAGGTTCATAGCGCAGCGCGCTAACCGCTACACTACCGCTCCCCGCACATTGGAATAACCACACACACAAGCAATACACCAATTCAACATCGCACAGACAAAGATTCCCCCGTATAGCACTTTAACAGCCTATTGGGGAATGTGTTGTTAACAAGCACCGACTATCAATAACAAAGGCGAAGACCCCCCCCCCCCCCCCCCGTATAGGCTGTTAGCGAGCACCGATGTCTCACACCGCACGCTCTTACACGGGTAAGAGACGTACTCACGCAGACTGAGACCTCCACTAATGGGGGTGTGGGGGGGGTGGCAATCGAACCAACACGCGACAAAGGCAAGCACGCACTCGTATTCCTACGCGCACGCGGCAGACACCGATCACTCTCGCTCAACAAAGATCACCTGGACAGTTGTGTCGACCACCGGGGCAGGTGCTGTCACTATCACTGAGCGCCTATCAATGATTGCGAGTGCCAGACGGAAGTGGTTGTGGCCGGGCACCACGCCCGGCTAAAACTGTGCCTCCCCTGCGGTGCGGATGTTTACACACCGCATTTAAGGCCGAGTCGATCTAGGCGAGGATCAGGAACGGGTTGTTTTGTTGTTGTTGTTGTCGTCACCGATGATGTACACTCACGCACGTGTGCACTAACGCTCTCGCGCGCGGAGCTAAACACAAGGGAAGAGGGAACGCAAGGACGCACGCGAACTCACGCGTACACTCACGCAACGACAACAAGCGCCATTCGCCACTAAGTGGCGGTGACGTCACCACGGCGCTTGTGCCAGGCTAGGTGCACGTTGAGGCCATGTGGAGTGTCGAACGCCCGCTGGCAGGAGGTCACGGGGCAAACCCAGGTGCCACGGGTCGACTAACTGAGACGACTGAGATGAATGGCTGATGCGCCACCTGTGCCCCCTACTTTGCCAACTTACTGTGCTTTAGCCACCCGGCGCTTCGCTCGTTGTTGTGAGCGTCGCTCCTCCGCCCTCCGTTGTTGTTGGAGGGCGACTGCCTCCAACTGCCCAGTAGCGTCCTTCACGAGCCTCCTCCACAGAGGCGGATCTTGACACCGCTGGTACCAGTCATCAGCAAGTCCACTCAGCTCCTCGTCCTCCTGTACCACATCACTCCATCTCTTCTCTAGCCCGTGCCGCGCCCGTTTAGCCCCCTCGATCCGGCCGAACAAAAGCTGTTTAGGCATGCGGTGGCTTGGCACGCGGGCTACGTGACCCAGCCAACGCAGCCTTGCCTGCCGGGGGAGCTCACCGATGGGACCTTGTCCAGCAAAACAATCCCCAACCTCCTCGTTGGTGCCGGACGGTAACGCTGTGGTGAGCAGCGCCATGGGGGGGAGGGGGGGACCCATTACGATTGGCCATTGCCCTCATGGCGTTTGTAGCCACCACAGCGGCCAAAGGGGGCTCTGGACGGGTGCGCGGGGCTTGGTAACCCCTTCCACCTTCAAATAAATCACCACTAAGTTTCGATTTAAAGCTTTCGTGACTGCATGGATTCATATTCTTGGTTCTTTCGGTAAAGTCACGTAGAAGGGGGAAAAAAAGTATTATGTTTTATTTTAATTATTTTATTACTTCCCTTCTATGTGACTTTACCGAAAGAACCAAGAATAAATCACCACTAAACCACGGAAAAAATATCAAACCCAACGACGCACTCGCACCTTTGGTGCAAGTCCTGTTTGCGAGTAGCACTTATGAAGACCGGAACGGCACACGTGGGGAAATAGGTGGCCAACACTCCGCCCGGCCGCCTGTGTCTCCCCAATGGTGACGTGTACACACCGCACCATGTGTGGACACGCAGACAACAACAACCGGTATTCGCCACTAAGTAGTTGTGACGCTACCACGGCGCTTGTGCCAGGCTATGTGCACCTTGAGGCCACGTGAAGTGTCGAAGGCTCGCTGGCAGGAGATCACGGGGCAACACAAAGACAAAGATCTCCCGCGTAGCCTTTAACAGACTTTTGGGACAAGTGCTGTTAGCGAGCACCTATTGAAGGTCGCAAACCACACACACACGCGCACACAGTCACTCCCAAAGGCAAACACGCTCACCGACACGTACAATCACATGCATTCTTACACATACACCCACCTTTTACGCAAACACTTTAACCCATTCACAAATAAAATACACAGATCTCCCCTCCATGTAGCCCTGACCAGACTGCTGGGGCAAGTTCTGTGAGCGAGCACCTACGAAGGCCAACACGGCACACGGGTTGAGAGTTCAGTGTTTGCCAGAACCACGACCATTCCGTCTTTGTCTGCCCAGCGGCGCTACTTTACACACCGCGCCAGGTACTCGTTTTAAAGGCCGAGTCGACCTAGGGGACGCCAAGGACCGGTTCCACACACACACACAGAGCAGGCTCGATTCCCTACTTCTCGACTGGTGCTGCCTCTTTAATCCGCGCCCGGCGTCCCGGAACAATCCGCACGGAGTCCGTGCCGCGTGTTCAACTGCGACAGGAAGCCCCTCTGTGATGCGTCAGTGCGCTCCCACTCGCCCACCTTGACACACACACACAACACAGACACACACACAACACACAGACACACACACAACACACATGCCAAGCTCGTCAGACCGGTTCGCTCGGATCCTGACGCTGCTGCTCCCGTTGTGAACGCTGCTGATGTTGACGCTCTTCCTGCTGTTGACACTACTGCCGCTGCTGCTGCTAATGTTGCTGCTACTGCTGCTGTTAATGCTGCTGTTACTGCTGCTGTTAGTGCTGTTAGTGGTGCTACTGCTAATGCTGCTACTGCTGCTACTGCTGCTGCTGCTACTGCTGCTACTACTGCTGCTGTTAATGCTGCTGCTATTGTTAATGCTGCTGTTAATGCTGCTACTACTGCTGCTGTTAATGCTGCTGCTGCTAATGCTGCTGCTGCTAATGCTGCTGCTACTACTGCTGCTACTACTGCTGCTGTTAATTCTGCTGCTGCTGCTGTTAATGCTGCTGCTGCTATTGTTAATGCTGCTGCTACTGTTAAAGCTACTGCTGCTGCTACTGCTGCTGCTACTACTGCTGCTGCTACTGCTGCTGTTAATGCTGCTGCTGCTGTTAATGCTGCTGCTGCTATTGTTAATGCTGCTGCTGCTGTTAAAGCTAATGCTGCTGCTACTACTGCTGCTACTACTGCTGCTGTTAATGCTACTACTGCTGCTGTTAATGCTGCTGCTATTGTTAATGCTGCTGCTGCTGTTAAAGCTACTGCTGCTGCTACTGCTGCTGTTAATGATGCTGTTAGTGCTACTACTGCTGCTGTTAATGCTGCTGCTACTACTGCTGCTGTTAGTGCTGCTGCTGCTCTTCCTGCTGTTGCTGTTAATGCTGCTGGTGTTTTACTGACAGCTGATCGTCATTACGCTGTTGCTGCTGATGCTAATGTTGCTGAAACTGCTGTTGTTACAACTACTGTACTCTTCGTTGGTGTTGCTGTTACCGATGCAGCTGTTGTTGCTGCTGCTGCTGTTGTTGCTGCTGCTGCTGTTGAGACAGCGCCCGTCTAATTGATGGGCGGAAACGCGACCAACGCAGCACAGTTTTTGACCTTTGAAATCTGCCAATTGTGAGTGTGACTATGCGTGTGTGTGAGCTGTGGTGCAGTGGTTAGCGCGCTGCGCTACGAACCCCACGGCCGCAGTTCGATTCCCGCTCACGGCCAACACCAGTGACGATTATTTGAACCGATCCTGGGCTTCCCCAGCCTCAAATGAGCAACTGGTGTAATGTGTAAACATCGCCACTGGGGAGACAAAGGCGGCCGGGCGTGATGCTGGCCCACCCACCCCCGTGTGTGCCATTTGCGACCTTCATAGGTGCTGGCTAACAGCACTTGCCCCGAACGTCAGTTAAAGGCTATACGGGGGATCTTTGTCTTTGTTGTTTGTATCTGTGTGTGTGTGCGTGGGAGGGTGTGTGTGTATGTTTCAAAGTGCGCGCTGTACGTGTGTGTTCTATATTTGAATCTGCGGTCACACCAGTGTTAATGATTGATTTTGTTAACGACGCACTGGCCTCACCTTTACGAAGACAAAGGTCCACAGGGCGCCTGCGACACTGCGCTCTGAAGGCAGTGACAGCAGCAGCAGCAGCAGGGAGGGTTGATGGATCATCACTCGAATGTTGTACAACTCCCTTCTGCCGTGAGAGCGGAGAAGATGCCGGGTAGTCCGGGCTCGCCAAGAGGAGGCGGTACAGCAATTGTGGACTCACCCCCATCTGTGTATTCCATCTGTACGGGGGGATCGAGCGTTGCTCCCTCGCGCAATGGCGTGGGTTTTTTTTCTCCGGGTGCTCAGGTTTCCCGACACCATCACGCGAATAATAGACGCGACTCGTCGTCGTTCATTGGCTGGAAACATTTTCAAAATGAATGAACAACTCATTGTTGCAGCAGCAGCAGGCAGCGTTCTCGTGATAACGAGCCCTATAACTCAGTGTGTCGATGTTTTCTCCTGTATCTACTAAATAACGTGTTAAATATCACCTTTAACAGACTGGCGGCTGCTGTTGTTGTTGTTGTCTGAAAAGGGTGACTCCTTAATTATAAACACGACGTGACGTCGATTTGCACGAGTGGAAAAACAATTGCAAATCAGAGCAAACAAACTAAAATTTAAATCCGAATCTTTTATAGACTGTGACCCCCCCACACACCCCACACCCCACACGGGGAGTTTGACCAGCTGAGAATTGCCCAGTCGTACAGCTCCGTTGCGTTGAACCAAGAGGACAACTCAAGAGACCAGGAATAGTGCATCGCGTTTGGCAAGAGTCTCGAAGAGACTCGAGTTGAGTCTCGAACAGAGAGTCAAGTTCGGCAATAATAGTTCGGCAAGAATAGTTCGTCAAGAATAGAGTCTCGTTCGCCAAGAGCGATGGCTTGCGTCACCATAAATGTCAAATGTAAAAACAACACTTAAAATAAAGTGCATTAAAGTGAGATTTTAAAAAAGGAAGTAGGGTTTGGCCATGACGAGAAGAGATGATGGATTACGGTCTAGATTCATGTGCGTATGTACTGGGACTCCTCTACTTACGAACGAGTTAGGTTCCAGAGGTCTGTTCGTAAGTCGAATTGTTCCTGTCGATTGCAAATATCTTGTACGGCGTGTTCACTACAAACGGGGGAATTGCTTTAAAAGTTGTTTAATTGCGTGTAGATGCCACTGGTTCTTCATGTTCTGCAGATGTAGATGCCAGCACCGTCAGCTATTGCGTGGCGGTTGAACTTACCACACTCGGTCTGTACAGGCAACTGGACATACGTCAGGTTTGTTCGTATCTCTAATAGTACGTAAGTCGAATGTTCGTACATAGAGGAGTCCCTGGATGTTGAACTTCTTACGTACCGTACGTAGCCAACCATGCTAATCGGAGGTGCGATTCGCTACGGAGTGGCAGCGAATGGAGGGGGGACATCACGGGAGAGAGGACGTACGCCGCCGAGAGATGGAGCGATCAAATCAGCAATCTTCGGTGGATTTTCACATCGAGAAGAACGTGACTCTGGAGGACGCATCCGTCCAGCCATTGGATGTGATGGTGGCAGATGCTTGTGTAGCGCACGGTGTAAAATATTCCGACAGAGGGGTTGATTTTGACAGCTGCGGAGTGATTTGTACACTCGCTGCCATGCCGATCGCCTCGCCTCTGCTGTCGGTGACACAATTGCGCGGTGGTTGCAGTTTTTGTTTTAAAATTAATATATATTAATAGACATGAAAGCAATGTATAAATCAAGATATACCCAAAGGCTAGGATCGGTCAAAAGAGTGCTACTTTTAATGAAAACTGTCGCAAAGATCGCGGGGTTGAGTTTAGCACCTGACGGGGGTTGGTGGGCGAAATTGAAGACCATCGCCGAGAGGAGGTGGTGGCGGTGACGATGGTGGAGGTGGTGGGGGTGGTGGTGGGGGTGGTGGTGGAGGTGGTGGCAGTAGTGGTGGCGATGACGGTGACGATGGTGGTGGCGGTGACGGTGGTGGCGATAGCGATGGTGGTGGTAGCGATGGTGGAAGTAGCAGTGGTGGATGTGGTGGCAGTAGTGGTGGTGGTGGTAGCAATGGCGTTGGTGGAGGTAGTGGCGGTAACGGTGGTGGAGGTGGTGGGGGTGGTGGTGGGGGTGGTGGTGCTGGCAGTAGTGGTGGCGGCGGTGGTGGCGATGGTGGTGGCGGGGACGGTGACGATGGTGGTGGCGATAGCGATGGTGGTGGTAGCGGTGGTGGAGGTGGTGGTAGTGGTCGCGGTGGTGGTGGGGGTGGTGGTGGCGGTGGTGGTGGAGGTGGTGGCGGTGGCAGTGATGGTGGCGGTGGTAGTGGTCGCGGTGGTGGTGGTGGCGGTGGTGGTGGCGGTGAGGTCTGGTCATGCCGTCCCGGCCTTCATGGGTGCTCGCTAACAACAGCACTTGCCTCCAACAGTCTGTGTCGGCTACCCGGGGGATCTTTGTTTTTATCTATGTGTACGATCAACATTGTGCAAACACATTCTTTTGCTTTTGTTGAATAATTGTTTTCTTACATCAATATTGACAAATATGCAAATATACATATTTTAACCAATACTATGTAAACTTTATAATAATAATCTTGTATTTTCAAGTTGATGGGGCAGTTGTTAACAAAGGGCGCACTCAACCTGACAACCTAAGTGAGATTCCTGGCACAGCTGACATTAATGGCGATTGATATCTCAACCCGCAACTTCATCCAACCCGCACAGACCAGCGTGGCGAAGTATGGTCAAACGACCCTCAATGACCTACACGGTGTGGGGAGGCCTTAATCCAGCCGTGGATAGATAAAGGGCCTATATTTGTTGTATTGATGTATATAGTGTACGGGTACGTACTAAACAGCTACGCTAATTAGTTTGGCAAATTTAAATTAGAGAGGCTGCCTGCTCATTAAGGGTCAGTGGATCGCACAAATGTTGGGAAGCCCCCTTTCGCGTCGGAGTCGAGAAGCCGTTACCCTGCCTCGCTCTACCCGCCACGAGATAAAGCACGGGTAAGGGTGGACTAATCTCCATCTGCTCCATCTGCGCGGGAATCCTGCCACGAGAAAACCAAACTCTCGTTTGCGAACGAGGCCCACTCGCCAAACGCACCACTCGAGCAGGACCCTCATGCGCTACGAACCACGACCACCCGAGTTCGATTCCCGCTCACGGCCACCAAACACCGGTGACGGTTATCTCAACTTCGGCGCCGGGTCTCCCCTAGGTCGACTCAGCCTCAATTGAGCAGCTGGTGCAATCTGCCAACATCTCCACTGGGGAGAGACAAAGGCGGCCCGGTGTGGTGCTGGCCACCCACCCCCTCGTGTGTTGTGCCGGCCTATATATATATATATATGCTCGCTAATAGCACTTGACCTGAAAAGTGGGTTAAGGCTAAACGGGTGATCTTTGTCTTTGTAGTTGTTGGGTTTGGCGAGCGCGCCACGTGCCTCTGATGCCTCCTAGTGGCAAATCACGTGACCAATAGGAATGGCGCTTCATAGCACGTGTCCAATGTGCTTTGGAGGCCCATTGCACGAAGCGTCAATTATTATCTACATTTTCCTTTGAAGGCCACGCACACGGTGTTATTGACACTGTACGTGCTGAGTTGTTGTTGTTGTTGTTTCTGCGTGCTTCTGCACCACCACTGCCAACGCAGCAGCAGCAGTAGCATCACCAGGTGATGTGTGTTGATTCCCAGGTGAGGTCGATATTTCAGTCCCAGGTTAGGTGTACTGACGGTGTCGGGAACGCAGAGCCGTGCGTCAGTCACAGGTGAGGTGAGGCTCGAGGTGAGGGCCCTATCCAGGTGAGATGACAGAGTTGCCCAGTGGCGTCACGCGCGTGGCTGGGCAGGGGGCTGCCCTGCCTCGCCCCCTTGACAACCACCATGAGAATTTGTCTTCAACAACAGTGTAAACTAACACCTGTGTAGTAATGATGTGGTGAGGCAAGAGGAGCCGCGGTGTATAATCGCCTGGGTGCGGCCGTGCGAGACGAATCAAATATTGGGGGGCCCCACCTGACCGATTGCGCACCCCCCGAGCTGATAATGTAGTGAATACGTCACTCATAATGTGGTCACTACGTCACCCATAATGTAGTGACTCCCACTCATAATGTAGTGACTACGTCACTGATAATGTAGTCACTACGTCACTGATAATGTAGTGACTCCCACTGATAATGTAGTGACTACGTCACTGATAATGTATTCACTACGTCACTCATAATGTAGTCACTACGTCACTCATAATGTGGTGACTCCCACTGATAATGTAGTGACTCCCACTGATAATGTAGTGACTCCCACTGATAATGTAGTGACTGCCACTGATAATGTAGTGACTCCCACTGATAATGTAGTGACTCCCACTGATAATGTAGTGACTCTCACTGATAATGTAGTGACTCCCACTGATAATGTAGTGACTACCACTGATAATGTAGTGACTCTCACTGATAATGTAGTGACTACCACTGATAATGTAGTGACTGCCACTGATAATGTAGTGACTCCCACTGATAATGTAGTGACTACCACTGATAATGTAGTGACTCCCACTGATAATGTAGTGAATCACACTGATAATGTAGTGACTGCCACTGATAATGTAGTGACTCTCACTGATAATGTAGTGACTCACACTGATAATGTAGTGACTGCCACTGATAATGTAGTGACTCCCACTGATAATGTAGTGACTGCCACTGATAATGTAGTGACTCCCACTGATAATGTAGTGACTCTCACTGATAATGTAGTGACTACCACTGATAATGTAGTGACTGCCACTGATAATGTAGTGACTCCCACTGATAATGTAGTGACTACCACTGATAATGTAGTGACTCCCACTGATAATGTAGTGACTCCCACTGATAATGTAGTGACTGCCACTGATAATGTAGTGACTCTCACTGATAATGTAGTGACTCACACTGATAATGTAGTGACTGCCACTGATAATGTAGTGACTCCCACTGATAATGTAGTGACTGCCACTGATAATGTAGTGACTCCCACTGATAATGTAGTGACTCCCACTGATAATGTAGTTACTCCCACTGATAATGTAGTGACTCCCACTGATAATGTAGTGACTCCCACTGATAATGTAGTGACTCCCACTGATAATGTAGTTACTCCCACTGATAATGTAGTGACTCCCACTGATAATGTAGTGACTCCCACTGATAATGTAGTGACTGCCACTGATAATGTAGTGACTGCCACTGATAATGTAGTGACTCCCACTGATAATGTAGTGACTCCCACTGATAATGTAGTGACTCCCACTGATAATGTAGTGACTCCCACTGATAATGTAGTGACTGCCACTGATAATGTAGTGACTGCCACTGATAATGTAGTGACTCCCACTGATAATGTAGTGACTCCCACTGATAATGTAGTGACTCCCACTGATAATGTAGTGACTCCCACTGATAATGTAGTGACTGCCACTGATAATGTAGTGACTCCCACTGATAATGTAGTGACTCTCACTGATAATGTAGTGACTCACACTGATAATGTAGTGACTCTCACTGATAATGTAGTGACTCCCACTGATAATGTAGTGACTGCCACTGATAATGTAGTGACTCCCACTGATAATGTAGTGACTGCCACTGATAATGTAGTGACTCCCACTGATAATGTAGTGACTCCCACTGATAATGTAGTGACTACCACTGATAATGTAGTGACTGCCACTGATAATGTAGTGACTCTCACTGATAATGTAGTGACTACCACTGATAATGTAGTGACTCCCACTGATAATGTAGTGACTACCACTGATAATGTAGTGACTGCCACTGATAATGTAGTGACTCCCACTGATAATGTAGTGACTCTCACTGATAATGTAGTGACTCCCACTGATAATGTAGTGACTGCCACTGATAATGTAGTGACTACCACTGATAATGTAGTGACTCCCACTGATAATGTAGTGACTCCCACTGATAATGTAGTGACTACCACTGATAATGTAGTGACTGCCACTGATAATGTAGTGACTCCCACTGATAATGTAGTGACTCTCACTGATAATGTAGTTACTTCCACTGATAATGTAGTGACTGCCACTGATAATGTAGTGACTACCACTGATAATGTAGTGACTGCCACTGATAATGTAGTGACTCCCACTGATATTGTAGTGACTCCCACTGATAATGTAGTGACTACCACTGATAATGTAGTGACTACCACTGATAATGTAGTGACTCCCACTGATAATGTAGTGACTGCCACTGATAATGTAGTGACTGCCACTGATAATGTAGTGACTACCACTGATAATGTAGTGACTTCCACTGATAATGTAGTGACTGCCACTGATAATGTAGTGACTACCACTGATAATGTAGTGACTACCACTGATAATGTAGTGACTGCCACTGATAATGTAGTGACTACCACTGATAATGTAGTGACTGCCACTGATAATGTAGTGACTCCCACTGATAATGTAGTGACTCCCACTGATAATGTAGTGACTCCCACTGATAATGTAGTGACTCCCACTGATAATGTAGTGACTCCCACTGATAATGTAGTGACTGCCACTGATAATGTAGTGACTGCCACTGATAATGTAGTGACTACCACTGATAATGTAGTGACTTCCACTGATAATGTAGTGACTGCCACTGATAATGTAGTGACTACCACTGATAATGTAGTGACTTCCACTGATAATGTAGTGACTGCCACTGATAATGTAGTGACTACCACTGATAATGTAGTGACTACCACTGATAATGTAGTGACTGCCACTGATAATGTAGTGACTCCCACTGATAATGTAGTGACTCCCACTGATAATGTAGTGACTCCCACTGATAATGTAGTGACTGCCACTGATAATGTAGTGACTCCCACTGATAATGTAGTGACTTCCACTGATAATGTAGTGACTGCCACTGATAATGTCGTGTCCACGTCACTGATAATGTAGTGACTGCCACTGATAATGTAGTGACTACCACTGATAATGTAGTCACTACGTCACTGATAATGTAGTGACTGCCACTGATAATGTCGTGTCTACGCCACTGATAATGTCGTGTCTACGCCACTGAAGTTGACCTTAGGTAATAACAGTTGCCGGGTGACCACCAAGAACACAACATCACAAGTTCCGTAGCTTCAAGATCAACTTTTATTGCCAAGAGCCGCGCGCGCGTTGAGCCACGAGTTTCTGCTCAAAAAAAATATGACGGACCAAAGCATCAACAACAACAACCACAACAACAACAACATCAACATCAACCAAGCGATTAGTTCTCAGTTCCCAGCGACCAGAACTCAACCCGACGCCACCACGCGGAACACGTGAAGACTCAGCACGGACTTTTGGGGGTGGGGGGAATTGAACTGAACTTTCTGGTTGGTGAGTGGTGGTGAGTGAGCGTGGTTGGGGGGGAGGGGGGCCAGTGGGGGAGTGGGGGGCGAGGGGAGGGGGTAGCGATGTAATCAATTAAACACTTTGCTCGTGCAAATCCCAACCGCGTGGCCCATTGTGTTGAGTAGCGGTTATGGTCCGGTTACCTCCAGTGCTAATCACGATAGAAGTGAAAATCATCATCATCGTTGATCATCGTCGTCATCGTTGATCATCGCCGTCATCATCTAAGGCTAAGCCGAGCCGCGAATCAGCCAGGAGTTGGCAGCGACCGGCAGGAGCCGGAGACATTGGAAGCGTGAGTTCGAACCAGGGTCGTGGAGAGGAGAGGCGAGCCGAGCGATGGACTCACATCCCGTAGCCTGAAGAGGACGCTGGAGAGAGAGAGAAAGAGACAAGAACTTTGGTTTAACAACAAACAAAATGTGTGACCATGCACAATCTGCTGCTGGATGAGGTGTCCTCCCGCACGGCGTGCCGGTCATTCGTGCATGGCGGAGGGGTTTTGTGGGGAGCATAGCGGCACAGTACAACAATGGATGTTGTAGATTTGAAGCTTTCGTGACTGCAAGGATTCATATTCTTGGGTTTTTTCGGTAATGTCCCGTAGGTAAAAAATCAAATTAAAATTAAAATCACGACGTTTCGGAGGCAACACAAGCCTCCGTCTTCAGGTGGAACCGTCACAGCACGATAGCTGTACTTGATACATTTTTAATTTTATTTTTTTACCTACGTGACTTTACCGAAAAAACCCAAGAAAAATGGATGTTGCTTCACTGCCCACTTCCGAGGAGAGGGGGTGATGGGAGATGGCGTGGGGGGTCTCTATGAAGTACCAGTGCCACGGTGGCGAGATGTTAATTCTCTCGCCTGGTATACAGGAGGTCGTGGGTTCGACCCTCGACCATTAAGCTTGCTGCTGTATATTTGGGAATTTTGCGGTGTCTCTCTCCCCGCGGTCGGGTGGATTTTTCTCCGGGTCCTCCGGTTTCTCCCCTCCAAATTTAGTGACCGAAGTGCATTCAGAGCATTTGGCTGCTATACATTTGCACGTGACGATTAGCCACTTCGATGAGCTATTATTTGGTGATGGCCAAGTCGCTTTTGAAAAGAAAAAAGAGCTGGAATGCAGCTCAGTGGGCCATTACCTGGTAAAATAAAATGAAAGAAAAAAACGCATAATAGAGGGGTTTTTTTGGTGGTTAAATCGCAAAAATATAAATGTGTCGTTAAACCCGCCACAACCCGACACAGCCAATTAGTAAGGGTTGTCACGTAAACAAAACGTGCAAATTCGCTACGAGTACAGCGGCACCGCTGCGTTGGAGAGTAAACCCACAGCATTTACAATTCGAGTGCGACGCTTCGCCAGTAATTACAACGAGCATCACAAAGGCACCGCCCATCCCCTCTCTCCAAAACTAACAACAAACAATATCGAATCGTTTCAAGTACCAGAGAAGCGGGACCGTGCGCCGTACAAGCTGCTGCTGCCCCCGTAGCCTCTTGCCGTCGAGAAGCTGCCCATGGAAGAGGCCCCGTAACCGCCGGCCAGCCCGATGCCACCGCCAAGTCCGAGTCCCAGCCCGCTGCCCAGCCCGCCGCCCAGCCCGCTGCCCAGCCCGTATCCCCCCAGACCCAGACCGGCTGCGCCGTAACTCAGGCCGGCACCGCCCAGACCCAAGCCGGCACCACCGTAGCCCAGACCGGCACCGCCACCGTAACCCAGACCGGCACCGCCACCGTAACCCAGGCCGGCACCGACCAGACCCAGGCCGGCACCGCCGTAGCCCAGACCGGCACCGCCGCCGAAACCCAGGCCGGCACCAACGCCGAAACCTCCGACGTCTCCTCCTCCTCCCCGGGTGACGACGGTGATGCCGCCGCCGCTGCTCAGCCTGCGCGCGAGCAAAAAGACACCGACGATGACCACAACGATGATACAGCTCAATGCCAAACCATCGCAAAGCGACCGAGATAACAGCAGTAAGGGATCGCGACGGCGTGGGGAAGGGAGGCCTCCATCCGGCAGTGGCTCGATCGTGGCCGACGATGAATGTTTTGAAACGCTGAGCGTCCTCACCTGGCCTCCTCGCTGTCCAGAAGCTTCCTGTAGGCGGCGATTTCGATGTCCAGGGACATCTTGGTGGCCAGGAGGTCCTGGTATTCTTGCGCGTAGTGCGCGATGTCCTGTTGGGCACGGGTCCCGTGTTAGAGCCGGGGTTTGTGGGTCACCAACGCGTTCGGGTGTCGTGAGACTAAAGGACCCGTTACATTATAATTGTTTTTTTACCCTTCTATCTGGCAACAAAACTGACACCTTTTTTACAAGGAGTCATGTTTGCATAGACCACAATACCTACAGTCATAATGCAAACAAAAAACATAACTATGATAATGTATGCACTGTCCTTGAAGTTGTTTGGTCCACACCCGAGACAGCTTTCCTTAGAGCCTAGTCTCACGTGGGTTGGACCAGATGACGCCAAAAGGCGCACAACTCAAAGACAATGCACCATCAGAGTATGAGAGCTCGGGGTAAGCATTTACACCATTGGAACCTCATTTGCCAGTAAAAAATATAATTGTTTTTTTACCCTTCTATCAGTTTTGTTGCCAGATAGAAGGGTAAAAAATCAATTATATATTTTACTGGCAAATGAGGTTCCAATGGTGTAAATATACCCGTTACATTCTTAGGGACTTCGTGGGGTTCATTGTGATGGCACGAGGCGCGTGGAGCCAGACTAAGGCACCTGTAGGGTCGTGAATGTCTCGGTAGGGTTCAGTGTTGACGCGCGAGGCGCGTGGAGCCAGACGAAGACGCACTCACCTTGCGGACTTCGTCGAGCGAGGCTTTGAGCACGGTGACCTTGCTCTGCCACTGGTCCACCTCCGTGGTGCTGCTCACCTCCAGTTCCTTCACCTGCGTCTCCAGCTTCACGTTCTGCACCGCGGGGAACGCGACAGCCGTGAGTTTAAAGTCAACATTTTTAATGAATATTATTTATATACCAAAAGCATCAGCGTAATTATCATCATCATCATCATCAAATCCAGCCCGGTGGCTCAGCGGTAGAACGAGCGGCAAGTTCCAATCAAGATTGACCGGGGTTGACTCGACCCATCATCCCTCCCTCCGAAGGTCGATATAGGTACCACTTTGTGAGGGAAGATCAACAGTGGTTGTGTTGTGGTTCAATCGCCCCCGCCACACGAACGTGGAATTGCCATTGCTTAGGAGATAGGGCACCAATACCTCAATGTTCATTCGAGCGGCAAATCGCGCGCCTCGCCCGCGATGACACGTGGTGCAGAATGACACGAAGGGCATTCACGAAAACACGGCGCAACAACGTCGCGGAGAGAGGCGCGCAGCAGCGACATCATCTCTAGCGGTGTCTAGCGGTGGATTGTTGCATCGGCGGCGGCTTTGGAGAGGCGTTCATCCAGCAGTGGATTGGCCGCTGCTGCTGATGAGGCTGCTGCTGATGATGATGATCTGCTCCTTACCACGCTACGGATGCGCTCGATCTCGCGGGTGATGGACTCCAACTGGAGCTTGTAGGTGCGCAGCTCCTCCCTCGCCTGGGTCAGCACTTGCACGCTCGATTGAGATACTCCGCTCACCGCCGTGATCTGGCGGGGGTGGGAGAGGGGGTTAGGAGTGGGGGTGGTGATCCGGTCACTGTGAGAAGTCACAACGCGTGGCTTTCTCCTCCCATTGTTGGGTGAGACGGCCCCTGGATTTCTGTTTCATGGTCCACTGATGACTTTTAACAAAGGTGGACTCCGTCAGAGTCATCGTGGTGGTTATCGTCATCACCGCCGTTACCGTCATCACCACCACCGCCATCACCATTATTGTCATCATCGTAATCATCACCTCTACGTTAATCAGATAATCATCAAATACATGTCATTCTTCAACAGCCTCCAATAAATTGATCATCATCATCATCATCAATTCAGCTGTCAGTTTATCGTCAGTGGCAGCAGCTGTCCCTACGCTAGCGCCGGGCGATGTCGAGCACGGTCTCTTGCACAAGGTGAGCGACTTTGACAGAGCCCGGGTCGGGGTGCGAACCCCCCAAATCTACCTTCTGCTGCACGGCCGCAAACGCCTCCTCCTTGCTCTTGGCCGCCAAGAGCTCGTAGTGCGACTTGACCTCCTGCAGCGCCGTGGTGAGGTCCAGCGCCTGCGCCGAGTTGTCCACCGTGATGGACACGGCCGTGGTGGAGCCTCCGGCGAGCAGGGCCTGGATCTCGCGAGTTTTCTGTGGGTGGGCGAGGGGGGGGCAGAGGAGGCGAGGGAAGGGAGGGATGGAGGCAGAGAGAGGGAAGAGAGGGGAGAGGCGGGGAGGGAGGAAGAGGGGGGAGGGAAGGGAGGGATGGAGGCAGAGAGAGGGGAGAGGCGAAGGGGGGTAGGGGGGGGAAGGGGGGGCAGAGGGGGCGAGGGAAAGAAGAGATGGAGGCAGAGAGAGGAAAGAGAGGAGAGAGGCGGAGGGGGGAGGGAGGAAGAGGGGGAGGGAAGGGAGGGATGGAGGCAGAGAGAAGGGAGAGGCGAAGGGGGGTAGGGGGGGGCAGAGGCGGTAGAGGGGAAGGGAGGAAGGCAAAGGTGGGAGGGAGAGACGGAGATTGGGGGGATGCAGCGAGGAAAGGGAGTGATGGAGGAAAATAGAAACGAGGGAGGGTGGGTGAGTGATTGACCCAGGTGAGCTCGGGGGTAATTGAGCTGTTGAGTGGACGAGTTGACGAGTTGGTGAGTGGTCGAGTTGAGTGGGCTGTAAGCACGATCGAGAGAATGGGCGAGTGAGCGACTTGACTCGTCGAGGCGGGGTGAGTGCGCGGTCCAGCGAGCGGGTGAGCGACAGGGCCACTCACCGCGGTGTACAGCTGCTTGGTGAGC
This sequence comes from Lethenteron reissneri, assembly GCF_015708825.2. Taxonomy (NCBI): domain Eukaryota; kingdom Metazoa; phylum Chordata; class Hyperoartia; order Petromyzontiformes; family Petromyzontidae; genus Lethenteron; species Lethenteron reissneri. The sequence continues at coordinate 4,480,681 of NC_083784.1, forward strand.
GTGATCTGGTCCTCCAGGCCCGTGACCTTGGTCTGCAGGTCCACGATGCCCAGGTAGATCGAGTCAATATCCTGGCAGAGAGGAGTCACGCACGGCCTGTCAAAGGCTATAGGAGGGATATTTGGCTTTATCTTATCGCCTTCAGGTAATCTACTCATTTCACCGAATCACCCACCCTCTCCTCCTACCTCTGTCTCCCAACCATCATCTCGCTCCCCCCCCCCCCCCTCGCCTCTATCACTCAGCGCACGTTCAGGGTTTATCATTGCATCGCAAAATCATCATCATCGGCATCGGCATCATTCTCAACATTGTCCAAGTTGATTTGAAGCTTTCGTGACTTCAGGAATCCATACTCGTTGGTTCTTTCGGTAAAGTCACCGAAAGAAGCAAAGACGACCGCTTGTGTTGTTTTATTCTTATACCTACGTGACTTTACCGAAAGAACCAAAGAATATTGTACAAGTTGACTGGCCAAGTGGTTACTGCTGCTGCTGCTGCGTTGGCAGCGGTGCACAAGCACAGCCAACAATAACACCAATAACACTGTCGCCATAAATTATACAATATGTGACGTTTCGGGCTATAGCCTTTCCTCGTTGCATATTGAGAATAACAATCGCGTGAAACATCACCTATGAAATAATTTTCCTTTTTAACATTCGTTTTCTTTTCATCTACGTTTTCGTGACCAAACCATCCCGATGTAGCAGAACCCTCCTTAAAACTAGTCCCGGGACTCAGTGAGGTCTTCCTGGACAAATAAAGATCCACCCAGACGGGTTCACGAACACACTCCCCGTGCTTCCATCTCATGGACATCGCCTTGAAGCCCCGAGGGTTTTAGAATCTCGCATATCTCTGCGTGATCAGCCAACCGCATGCGAATTACCTCCTTGAGGTTGGTCCATTCGACCTCGAGAACTCGCGTCGTCTCAACCTCTTCCGTGTACCTGCATTCAAGACGAAGATCATCATCAGCAACAACATCAGCATCATCATCAGTATCACCATCGTGGCCATCTGCACCACAATCTTAATCATCATCCTGTATAAAATAGGCTGACAATTTTGGGGACATCAACAGTATTTGCGTTATAAATGGACTGCTCCTGTCATAAGAACGTGGAATTGTCACATTGTTTTATAGACGTGTAGAATGTATACACTGGTCCTGTCATAGGAATGTAACATGTCCACTCCCTACCATCATGTAACACAGACAAGATACAAAGATCTCCCATGTAGCCTTAATCAGAGTGCTGTTAGCGAGAACCTGTTAGGGCCGGGACAAGACACGAGGGGGGGGAGGGGGTGTGGCCAGTGCCACGCCGGACCGCCTTTGTCTCCCCGAGTAGCGACGTTTACGCATTTGAGGCTGAGTCGACCTAGGCGATGTCCAGGACCGGTTGAGATAATCGTCACCGGTGTTGGCTGCGATCGGGTAGCGAACTCGGGTCGCGTAGCGTAGCGCTAACCGCTGCGCCACCGCTCCCCACATTTACGGGGGGGGGGGGGGGGTCACCATTCTCTTCGTTCACAACAGCAATGGAGGAAGACGAAACCCCCCGTCTTAAATGTGCCGAGGATGGAGACCGTTGCGGACAATCGCGCGCTGACATCAGTGGGATTGCTCTGATTTTTTTGGCGTGGAGAGGACAATTTGAGAAAGTTTTACTTTTATAGATTTTTTTTTGGTGATTTAATTAACAAAATAAAAGGTTGGATTTGAACCCGCCAGCCCCACGACGCGCAGCCTCCGCGTGCTTCCCGCTCAGCCACCGAGCGGCGGTGACGTCACAATGGCTGCACGCGGCCAGCCAATTAAACTCGAGGCCACGCATTAGCCCTAACGGCAGCGCGACGATTAATCCTGCTCCTGCTGCTGCTACCAATTAAAAAAAAAAACTCATCTACGCCTCGAGTTTCGTGGCTGGCTGCTGGCTGGGCTCCTCGTCGTCCTTACTTGGTGGTGTACTCCGAGATGATGGAGTTGTAGTGCTGGATCTCAGCCGTGAGGGCCGCCTTGGTCTGCTTGAGGAACTCGATCTGGGAGTTGTAGCTGGCCGTCACGGAGCTGATGACCACCGCGGGGCTACTGGGCCCGCTCGGGTCGTTGTTTGAGAACATGGAGATCTGCGCCTTCAGAATCGCGTTCTGCTGCTCCAGCAGACGCACCTGCACTCGCACAAAGACAAAGATCCCCCCACCCCGTGTAGCCTCACCGGACGTTTTGGGGCAAGTGCTGCTGTTCGCGAGTAGCGGCCATGAAGACCGGCGCGGTATACGAGGGGATGAGTGGCCTGCATGACTACGACCGCCTTTGTCTCCCCAGTGCGTATGTTTACACACACAGCACTGGGTATTGTTCATTTAAGGCTGGGTCGACCTTAGGGGAGGCCCAGGACCAATTCAAACATCCCTCACCGTTGTCGGTCGTGAGCGGGAATCAACTTCGAGTCGCCAGGTTTGTAGCGCTCACCTAAATTTACACGCAAGGCGAAGCTCCCCCGTATAGCCTTAACAGACTTATAGGGGCAAGTGCCGTTAGCGAGCACCTAATAAGTTCGGCAACGGCGCACACGAGAGGAGGCGGTGGTGGTGAGTGGACAGCACCACGCCCGGCCGCCTTCGTCTCCCTCGTGGCGACGCTTTGCCCGGCCGCACCGAGGCACTAAACCCGAGGCCGAGTCGACGGCTTCTCGCCCACCTTGTCAATGAAGGTGGCGAACTTGTTGTTCAGGCTCTGCATGTCCAGCTTCTCCTTGAGCCTCACGCCCTGCACGAAGTCCAGCGAGGGCAGGTTGGCCACGTCGATGGTGGGCAGGGAGGGCATGCTTGGCAGACCCCCGGCGCCAGATGGATACAGGAACCCGGGGCTGACGCCATAGCCCCCGACCATGAACCCGCGTCCACCCAGGTGCCGGCGAGGCGATACGAAACCGGCTCCCGGGCCGCCCAAACCCCCCACTCGACCCACCCCGCCAAGGCCGACTCCGTATCCACCTCCGAAGCCCCCAAGCCCCCTAAGATTCAACCCGGCGGCCATGGCCCCCCTCGAAGCGCCGCCTAATCCGAGACCCACACCGATCCCAAAACCAGCCCCCCTGAAGCCTCCGCCGAGAGCCCGCGCCATCCCTAGGCCGCCCCCCAAACCGCCCCCCAGACCCAGGCCGCCCCCCAATCCCAGGCCGCCCCCCAGACCCAGCCCGCCCCCCAGTCCCAGGCTGCTGCCCATCCCGAAGGAGAACGCTGCTCCGAACCCTCTGGACCCGCCGCTGCCCAGCACGCTGCTCAGCTGCCCGCCGTAGCTTCCGCCGTAGCGCACGGAAGCTCCTCGGATACGCATCTTTTCTGCCATTGCGGTCTGCGGTTGTCTCGACACGAAGGGGGGTTCGGAAAAGTCGGTTGGTGAGGAGGGTGAGGAGGAGGAGGACGAGTCGGAGTCGTGTGAGTGGCTGAAGGTGGCTTTGCTCGCAGCTGCCTCTGGTCCTCCGAGCTGTTGATGCTGTGTGCTTCTGGTCACGTCTGCCCTGCTGTATTTATGGGGCTCGCCCCAGAACGATGGAACGAGGCGTGGAGGTGGTGAGGGCTGGTGGGAGGAGGAAGGGGGGGGGGGCAGGTCTTGGCCGCGTCTGCTCAGCTCGAGATCGTCCTGGCGAGCGTCGCGCCCGACTCAGCGTTAATTCGCAATTCCTCGACTCAACGGCGCTCCTTGTTCAGCGCCGCGTTCAGCCAGAGGGGCCACGCAGCCCCTCGCCGCGTCGCCCGCGTGTCTCGACCCGATTCCTAAGCGAAGTCCGCGATGCGAGCTATGCGCGCCCGTCCGCCAAAGTCCTGAAACCGCGCGTCGTCGTCGTCCACCAACAACGATGCTCAGAAGAGACTCGTGGGAGCGAGGGGGGGGAGAGAGATGATTGTGGAGTGGACTCCAAAGTAACTCCGCTCAAGTGTCGTAACGTGGTCCATTGCGAAACTGATTGTGTCCATGCAGCCCAAGCAGGTCTGTGGGGCCATATCGTGAAGCCGTAGGGACTTGTGGAGATATTTAGAGACCCATAGAGATTATGCATAGAGACTCGAAGAGATACAGGGCTGCACACAGCACCGAGACGTCTCCCGGGAGGGTGACCAACGATGTGTTCCTGCAAGTGAACAGGGGGCAGGCGAGCGTGCTTATCCTGATAGATCTCAGTGGTGCGTTTGACAACCATCGACTGGGACACTCAGTGGGAATTTCTCGTCTTTAGTTACAGTGGTTTCACTCCTATTATGTTACAATTGATAGTTATACATCTCCAATTAGACCGGTTCAATTGCGGTGTTGCACAGGGACCTGTACTTGCCCCCCCAAACCCCCACTCTAGTCAATGTCTGTATGGCACCTCTGGGCATTTTGCTACGACATCGGGGCTTGTCATATCGCTGCTATGCCGATGCCACACAAATTCACGTCCGCATAGGCTCCGATTGTGTGAGTGCAGTCGCATCGTCTGCATCGTTATCCCTTTGCGAGATCGTGGCTTCGGAAGAACGTTCCCTCATTAAATGCCGACAAAAAGCGGAGTTCATATTCATTGGTTCGCTCTTACCAGGTTGTTTTAAAATCAGTTCACTGTGTGTGTCTGTAGATGGGTCACGCTGTCTGTCCATCGCAGGGGGTCAGATATCTTGGTGTCAAATCTGATCGGCCTTTGTCCTTTGAGGCACCACGTGTCTCGAGTGGTCAAGGACATCATTGTCCGACTGCATCGATGCCTGTCGCCCGATGATTTACAGAGAGCGGACAACGCGTTCGTGTCCTCCCAAACGTGACCATTGCAACGCAACTACTGATCGGGATGCCGGACTAAAGTGCTCGGTAGACTTCAAGCTCGTTCCGAATGCTGCTTGCTCGAATGCTTTAAACGGACTCCACTTCATAAACACATCACACCCATTCTCTTGTCCCTGCGTTGACTACCAATCAAATATCGAATTGATGATAAGGTCCCGTATTGACCTACAAGGCTGCCACGGGCTTAGCCCACATTACAGGAACTGATCAACTTATATCCATCACCAGTGAGGTCCTTGAGATCCTCTGACTTCCTTCTGCTGAATATTCCAAAGTAAGCGGGGCTTTTGCCAGTGCAGCTCCAAGACTATAAAACGCGTTGGCCTCTAGATAATAAGCCAATCATAATCTTAAGAGCTATTTAAATCTGCCCTGAAAACTCACCTCTTTAAAAGGGCCTTTCCCCAATATTTTGGTCGTATACCGCTGGCTCTGTCTTATTTCCTGCTTTCGGTATACGGGAGCATTGGGATCCATGGATGAAACGCGCCTTACAAATGTAAATTATTATGTGGACTCAAAGAGATGAATAGAGGGTCCTGTAGACCCACGGAGATACATCGAGACCCATGGAGACGCATTAAAGACAAGCCACAGCAGTGCGATCGTGGCCATGCAACCCAAACCATGAACCATTTAGTAAACTCATAGAGACTCGTACAGACCATAGAGACCCAACGTGATTAGTAGGTACTCATAGAAATAAATAGAGACCCATATAGATGCATAGAGATGGGGGGTGGGGGTGGGGGGGGGCGCCCCCCTCACTGTTATGTATATTTGGCATTTTTTGAAAAAGCTTGAACTTTCAGGACCGTTCACCTAGGCATGTTTCTATATCCACCTTAGGAGTGTCCTAAGTGGCTGAGTGAGTAGTTGAGCGAGTGGCTGAGCTAGTGGTTTATTTAGTGGGTGTGTGAGTGGGTGAGTGAGTGGGTGAGCGAGTGGGTGAGCGAGTGGGTGCGCGAGTGGGTGCGCGAGTGGGTGCGCGAGTGGGTGAGCGAGTGGGTGAGCGAGTGAGTGGGCGAGTGAGTGAGCGGGTGAGTGAGCGGGTGTGTGAGCGAGTGGGTGTGCGAGTGGGTGAGCGAGTGGGTGAGCGAGTGGGTGTGCGAGTGGGTGTGCGAGTGGGTGGGTGAGTGAGTGGGTGAGTGTGTGAGTGGGTGGGTGTGTGAGTGGGTGTGTGAGTGCGTGAGTGAGTGGGTGTGTGAGTGGCTGAGCGAATGGCCGAGTGAGGCGGTATAGTGAGTGGTTGATTGAGTTGTCGAGTGAGTGGGTGAGTGAGTGGCTGAGCGAGTGGGTGAGTGGGTGCGCGAGTGGGTGGGTGAGTGGCTGAGCGAGTGGGTGAGTGAGTGGGTGAGCGAGTGGGTGGGTGAGTGGCTGAGCGAGTGGGTGAGTGAGTGGGTGAGCGAGTGGGTGGGTGAGTGGCTGAGCGAGTGGGTGGGTGAGTGGGTGAGTGAGTGGGTGAGCGAGTGGGTGAGTCAGTGGCTGAGTGAGTGGATGAGTGAGTGGCTGAGCGAGTGGCTGACTGAGGCGGTATAGTGAGTGGTTGGTTGAATTGTCGAGTGAGTGGTTAAGCGAGTGGGTGAGTGAGTGGGTGAGCTAGTGGGTGAGTGAGTGGATGAGTGAGTGGCTGAGCGAGTGACTGACTGAGGCGGTATAGTGAGTGGTTGGTTGAATTGTCGAGTGAGTGGTTAAGCGAGTGGGTGAGTGAGTGGGTGAGCGAGTGGTTTATTGAGTGGATGAGTGAGTGGCTGAGTGAGTGGCTGACTGAGGCGGTATAGTGAGTGGTTGATTTAATTGTCGAGTGAATGGTTAAGCGAGTGGGTGAGTGGGTGAGTGAGTGGCTGAGCGAGTGGGTGGGTGAGTGGCTGAGCGAGTGGGTGAGTGAGTGGCTGAGCGAGTGGGTGAGTGAGTGTGGTGTTGTAACCTGCGTTTAGTTGGGTGCAATGCAGCCGCCCCCACCCACCCCCCTTCTTCCCCCTCCTCCCCCAAATCATTTTCAATTCCACCGACGATTGGAATGTTGTCTTGGCTTGGAAGAGAAACAAAGACGTATTCAGGTGTGTGTGGATGAATGTCTGTGTGGGTCTTTGTGTAGTGGTGGGAGCGGTGGTGTAGCGGTTAGCGCATTGCGCTACGAACCCGGCTGCCCGAGTTCGATTCCCGCTCACGGCCAACACCGGTGACGATTATCTGAATTGGTCGTGGGCCTCCCCTAGGTTGACTCAGCCTTAAACGAGTACCTGGTGCGGTGTGTAAACATCACCACTAGGGAGACAAAGACGGTCGGGCGTGGTGTTGGCCACCCACCCCCTCGTGTGCCGTGCCGGCCTTCATAGTTCGCTAACAGCACTTGCCTCAACAGTATTGTAAAGCTATACGGGGGATCTTTGTCTTTGTGGTGGTATGTGTATGTTGGGGAGCGGTAGTGCAACGGTTAGCGCGCTGCGCTACGAACCCGATAATCCGAATTTGCTTCCCGCTTACGGCCAACACCAGTGATGATTATCTGAATTGCTCATGGGCCTCCCCTAGGTCCACTCAGCCTCAAATGAGAACCCGGCGCGGTGCGTAAACAAAGCCACTTGGGAGACAAAACCCGTCTCGGCCATCACAGGTGTCCGCTAACAGCACTTGCCCCAACAATCTGCCGAGGCTATCCGGGTGATCTTTGATATCCCTCTTTGCTTATCCACTGCACCATTTTAGAAGAGGCTCGCGCGTGATGCGCTCCGCGATTCGACATCATACACCGGATAGGCGCATTGCGCTGCGTCCAATAATGCCGAGCCGTGTCGTCTACTCTTGCTGCGTGATGCAAAATTCGCATCATCATCACCGCCACCACCACCACCACCATCTCCCCGAGACGCCACGGTCACAGAGTTGCTCAAATTCTTACGTGTCTGCCCTGACACGCTCACAAACATCGCTCACCTCCTTTCACCGCCAACTCAGCAGAACTATCAGACACAAAGTCATCCCCTTCACACCCCCCCTCTCTCCTTGCCCCTCCCCCCCACGCCCCCCACCCCACCCCCCACCAGAACCCCCGTGGGGGTGCTGATTGCGAGTGCTTATTAAGCCCGGCGCACGGATCACGGAACCTGGTGGTGGTGGCGGTGTGGACGGTACCGCGCCCGGCCGCCTTTGTCTCTCTCTTCCGCTGTTGATGCGTGGACTGTATAATGGTGTATAATGTAGCGGGGCGGAGATGGATTTCTCGCTCGATATTTGCCGGAACGCCGCTGAAGCTGCGCTCGCTTGGAGCAGGGGATTTCGGCGTATGGCACTACCACTAGACCAAAATAACACTAAGAATAAAAACATTTTTTGCTGAATTCGGTAAAAAAAAAGAGTCGCAATGCATCGTGGTGAATACGAGACGGCGAAGTCATTGATAGATGACATCACAAAGCGGTGCTTACAGAGCCCCACGTGGTTGCTGAGCCTCAGGCTGTCGACCCGTGCGCTAGAGTTACAAGGTACGCACGCTACGAACGATGCAACTGCGTAAACAAAAGTCAACGGCGACAATTGTACTTGATTTGAAGCTTCCGTGGCTGCAGGAATCCATACTCATTGGGTTACCTTCGGTAAAGTCACGTGGGTATTAATTCTTGATTTGAAGCTTTCGTGACTGCAAGGATTCATATTCTGAGGTTTTTTGGGTAAAGTCACGTAGGTAAAAAATTAAAATTAATAAAAGTAAAATGAAAATAAAATAAAAATCACGATGTTTCGGAGGCAACACAAGCTTCCGTCTTCAGGTGGAACCGTCACAGCACGATAGCTGTATCAAGAACCGTCACAGCACAATAGCTGTAACTTGATACAGCTATCGTGCTGTGACGGTTCCACCTGAAGACGGAAGCTTGTGTTGCCTCCGAAACGTCGTGATTTTTATTTTATTTTAATTTTACTTTTATTAATTTTAAATTTTTACCTACGTGACTTTACCGAAAAAACCTAAGAATATCACTTGGTATTTTATTTTATTTTATAGCTACGTGATTTTACCGAAAGAACCAAAGAGTATAATTGCTGTACTATGCACTCCTACGCCGGACTGTCCGGCTTTCCATTCGTATTGTTTTACCAGCCGCGCCGGGAGATAGAATCGAACCGGTGAAGCTTGGATAAGTTCCGGCTGAGTTGACCTAGACAGGGCACGGGACAGACAATCGAACTCAGACAGAGAGAATGTTGGAACGAGCGATGTTAGCGAGCACCTATTAAGGCCGGTACCGCACACCCACGTGGTGTTGTGGTCAGAACAGCGCCAGACCGCCTTTGTCTCCCCAGTGCTTTTGTTGATTACACACCGCACCAGGCATACTCGTTAAAGGCTGAATCTATGTAGTGGAGGCTCACAGCAGGTTCAGATATCACACTCGCCACTGATGTTAGCCGTGGCCAGGACTCGAACTCAAGTGACGGGTTAGAAGCGCGGTGCGCTAACCACTGCGCCACCACTCCTTGCACACGCACAACGACAAAGATCCCCCGTAAAGTCTTAACGGCTGTTGGGGCAAGTGCTTGTGAGAGAGCAACCTACGCAGGCCGCAGCAGTCACACGAGGGGGGTGCGATGGCCATCACCACGCCCGGCCGCCTTTGTCTCCCTAGTTCCGGGTGCTCATTCAAGGCTGATGTCGACTTCGAGAGAGCGCGGATGCTGAGAAGCAAATTCCTTCGGGGATTTCGTCAGATCTGACCCCAATGAGTCACGTGCAGTATTCTCACTCTCTCCCCATGGGCCGTGTCCTTCCTCACAGACGCTGTTGCTCGTGGCATTCCATCTGTGTAGCTCTGTCCATAGGCGGAGGTTGACTTCTATATTTGGGGGGGGGGGGGGCAGGAGTTCGTTTTGTCCCCCAAAATTAGGAATTGCGGGTGCATATAATGAATGTATTAATTTTGAATCTTAATTGTAAACTACTGAAAATAAATCTATAAACGTGTCCAGTTTGGGGGGGCGGGGGGGGGGGGGCATTGCCACCCTGTGCCCCCCCCCTAAATCTCCGCCCATGGCTCTGTCCACGATCTTCACTTTACAACGTCGCATCAGAATTTCTCTTCCCGCTCGCTCACTCGCTCGCTAAAACTGCTCTCTGCGCGAACTCAATTCGCCGTCTTCCTCCGGCATATCGCGGTAACCTCGAAGGTCCCTGGCCGGTCCACGCGCTCACGCACAGTCTCTCGTTAATCTCGTCACGCGTCCAGGAAATCTATACCGTGAGCCTTTCTCTAATTGTTTTTTCATACATTTATCACGTTGTGCTAATTCAAGCAGTTGGCATTTGCCAACGCATTGGCCCACCCGTTCAGAATGACGTTTGGCGAACGTCTTTTGAACGTTCGCTGTGCAACAGACCGGCGCGTATCCGTACGGTTAATTCACCCCCACCCCCCCACCCCGACAGTATTTACCAGGGCAGCCTGTTGGATACGACACAGTTGAACATCTCTGCGACAAGTGGCGAACGGGCTAAGCGCTGGGTCCACGTCGTCATCGAGTCGGTGGCTGCGAGATGTTAACGACCTCGCCTGGTATGCAGGAGGTCGTGGGTTCGATCCCCGACCCTGACGCCTGCTGCTGTATATTTGGAGTCTGCGGTGTCTCTCTTTGTCCCCGTGATTTCTCTCCGGGTCCTCTGGTTTTTTTCCTCTACGTTTTAGAATCAACATCACGCGTTTAGAGTATTCGGCTGATATATATTTCTTACGTGATTAGCCACTTTGTTGAGCTATTATTAGCTCAGTGGGCCTTATCTGGTAAGATAAAACAAATTATGTGTAGTTTGTAGACTATAAATAATGTTTAGTCTGTACGGGAGAGCTTCACCCCTTCGCACGTGTGGGGGTTTCTCCAGGGCTCCGGTTTTTATCCCGCAGGTAAACACTCAGGAATTAAAAAAAAATCATTTCAATATTTTTTTTTATTTTATGTAGCGATTTTTCTTTCAGAAGCGACCCGACTATCAAAAATGATAGCTCAACGAAGTGGCTTAACGCGTGGAAATGTATTGGAGTCAAATATTCTAAACGTGCGTTTTGAGTTTAAATGTGGAGGACTCGGAGCGGGAATCGAACTCGGGTGGCCGGGTACGTGGCGCAGCGGGCGAACCGCTACACTACCACCTTCCACGTGTACACACACACACACGCGTGTACACACAAGACAAATACCCCCCGTGTAGCCTTAACAGACTGTAGGGGCAAGTGCTGTTAGCGAGCACCTATGGAGGCCGCCACGACACACGAGGGGGTGGGTGGCCAAAACTACGCCGGGCCGCCTTTGTCTCCCCAGTGGTGCTGTTCACACATCGTACTCATTTGAGGCTGAGTCGACCTAGGGGAGGCCCAGGACCGGTTCAGATAATCGTCACTGATGTTGGCCATGAGTGGGAATTGAACCCGGGCCGCCGGGTTTGTAGCGCAGCTCCCCATTGTGTGTACACACACACACGTGTACACACACACACACACGTGTACACACACACACACAGATCCCCCGTATAGCCTGAACAGACTGTAGGGGCAATTGCTGTTAGCGAGCACCTATGAAGGCCGGAACGGTACACGAGGGGGTGGGTAGCCAGCACCACGCCCGATCGCCTTTGTCTCCCTAGTGGCGATGTTTACACACCGCACCAGGTACTCATTTAAGGCTGAGTCGACCTAGGGGAGGCCCAGGACCGGTTCAGATAATCGTCACTGGTGTTAGCCGTGAGCGGGAATCGAACCCGGGTCGCCAGGTTCATAGCGCAGCGCGCTAACCGCTACACTACACGTGTACACACACACACACGTGTACACACACACACACGTGTACACACACACACACGTGTACACACACACACACACACGCGTACACACACACGTGTACACACACACACGCACAACAACAACATTGGAGGCCCCAGGAGCGGGTTGGTTATCATTCACCACTGATCTTAGCCGTGGCCTGGAATGCACTCCCAGAAGGCCGTAGGTGGGAGGGTGGGGGAATGAACATGCATTACAGTTTATATATTTATATTTGTGTTGCGTTTGTGGAGAGACAAACACGTGGTGACCGATCGTGAGCCTATCTGTATTTAATGGAATCGCCACATCGAGAGGAATTGAATCGTTGCGATGTACTAAATCATCCCATAAGCTCCCATACGCATTCCTGAAAGAAAAAAAAACAGTGTGCCTTCTTGATGGGGAAATATATATAATTGGCGACGTTTCAGGTAATGGACATTTTTCAAAGCACATACATCATGTGTGTTTCTGGCAACGTTTCGTTATGTGCTCTGAAGAAGGGGTCATTGCCTGAAACGTCACCGATTATCACTGGTCAACACACTTTTCTTGCATTAAGTATTCCAACGGTTTTAAGGTAATTTTGGGGTGCTGATTCCAAATCTGGCATCAGTTTTTGTCTATAACATCAGATTTTTGAGATATCAAATATTGCATTTTCAATAAAAACTGCAGAAGAAAAATATTAAATAAATGTGGATATCTACATAAAATGATATTATAAACACACTATCCTAAATATACAGCACCATATTTTAACACTAAAGCAGTCACTGACTCGCAACAACTTGCAATCATAAGTGACAGAGTTAATTTCGGGTAAAATCAATGAAAATGGGGTATGCCGATTGCATAAAAATGAGATGTGATAGAGCAAATCTGAGATCAGATTTTGAATCAGCACCCTGAAATTAGTCTAAAACAGCTGCAAAAGTCCAGGCCAGAAAAAAGTGTTTTTTTTTGTTGACCAGTGTAATCTTCTTAGTTCTTTCGGTAAAGTCACGTAGAAGGGAAGTAATAAACTAATAAAATAAAACATAATAATGTTTTATTTTAATGTTTTATTTTTATTATTTTATTACTTCCCTTCTACGTGACTTTACCGAAAGAACCAAGAAGAACCAAGAAGATGAATCCCTGCAGCCACGAAAGCTTTAAATCGAGACCAGTGTTATTCTATTCATGTTTAAGTCTGCCCCTTGATTGGCCCATGTGTGGATGTTCAACAACTCGTGACGTCATCGAGGGCTTATCAGTAGATGGTGACGTAGCCAAAGCCATCATGGCCAGGGGCTGACGAGGTAATAAGAGGAGGAGGAGGAAGAGGAGGAGAGCGAACGAGAGAAGAGAAGGAGCAAGGTCGGTGATTCATCTCCGCGCGGATGACGATGTTGTTGTTGATGATGATGTTGTTGTTGATGAAGATGATGTTGTTGTTGTTGATGATGATGTTGTTGATGATGATGTTGTTGTTGTTGATGATGTTGTTGATGATGTTGTTGATGATCCATAATCGAGGTTTGTTTGGGTTAGATTGCGTACATTTTATGGATGATATAGGTCGCGAAAGCCTACGTGTTAAACTGATGTCGATGATGTTGGGGATGAATCTCCTGCTGTCCGAACGCGTCTTACTTCCACAGCGATCCCCTGGGTTTACAGCAGCAGAGATCATGGAGACACGAGAGAGAGGGGGGGGGCAGTTGAGTGAGGTGGGTGTCTGGGTAGAGAGTGTGAGTCGTCTCAAAGTGCACCTAGCCTGGTACAAGTGACGTCCTCGTAGCTCGAGTGAGAACTATGGTTTGTGTTCTATTGCGTGCTGGGCGGTATGATGGCCCAAATCTGTCCAGGGGCTCGTGGTGGTCACGACGAGAGTTCGTGCCGTCTTGCTGTTTCCCCCTCCATTGAATGAGCGCAAACCACAGTGGGTTCACTAGAACAACAACAACAACCTTGTTTCCTCCCTTGAACATCGTAAATCTTCCTTTAAAAAAAATCAAGATATCCTGAAGCAGAAGATTAGTGCTGGATTACTGCAGTCACACTTGCAAATGTGATTTGTAACGTTGGTCATTGCCTGTGTAATTATATTATCGATAGTTCAATATTAATGCAATTTTTGCTGAGGGACTGCTGTGTGATGTCATCTCGCTGTGGTCTGGGACTGTTTTTTTGTTGCCTTGCCCCAGCCTTGATAAATCGGACTTGTATAAGTAATTAATTTATAATAAATTCATATTGAACGACTTGCTTAGAATTTTCTCTGTTGCACTCCAATCGTCTTTTGTATTGTTCGCTGTTGTAACACGCTGAAACCCGTGCCCATACGGGACATCTGTGGGAATAAGAGCTTCATAGCTCATCGGATTACTCCTCCTGCAGCCTAAAACACTTTCCTGCGGAGGGAGCTGGTAGGAACGTTGGGTTGCTCGGTCAATGGCCAGGGTCAACGGCGGCGTGGTGTATTCCGCAAATATGGCCGACTGTGAGGGCGGGCACAAGCCGGCGTGAGTAGGTTAAACGTTGAGTTTTATAAGGGCACCACGGGGTGACCAGCCCCTCCCCACCCAGCCCCACCCCTCCCACCCCCCACCCAGCCCTACCCTCCCCACCCCCACCCAGCCCTACCCTCCCCACCCCCCACCCAGCCCTACCCTCCCCACCCAGCCCCTCCCTCCCCACCCTCCCCACCCAGCCCCTCCCTCCCCACCCAGCCCCTCCCTCCCCACCCAGCCCCTCCCCATCCTCCCCACCCTCCCCCTCCCCATCCTCCCCACCCTCCCCACCCTCCCCACCCAGCCTCTCCCCACCCTCCCCACCCAGTCCCTCCCTGCACGACGGACGGACGGACACAATAATCCCCTGTGGGCTGGTGGAACCAGTGGGTTCCTACCAGTATAAAGATTCTCCAATGGTCTATACTTTGGGTTACATGGGCACAATCGTGGACCCCAGAGAGGGGGAGGGAGAATTGAGTCCGATGCAGGCTACCCTGCCTCCAATCCATCGTGGCTTTAACTATCAATCCTGGTTTGTGTCCGGGTAGCACGCGAAATAAACGCACACAATCTTGAGTGTCTTGAAGGATATACGGGAAACGGTCTTAAATTTGTGAAGACAAAGAGGACATGCTCATCGGCATTAACCACAAAATCATCAACTTTTATTGTTCACGTTCTCATAATCATTTTCCTCTCCCTCTTTTGTCGCTTAATTATCTAAGTAGCTAACAATACTCTAGCTAACCTATTAGCACGAATTTAATAGGTAAATGAATACGTAAAGGCAAATATATCAGACCATGTGCATATTGCCATTTGGGTGATAGTATAGCACTGTAGGAATAGTAATCATGATAATAGATACTTCAACACTGATAATACTGCAATTATAATAATAACAATATGATTACTGCCACTAACCCGCACTGACCAGCGTGGTGAAGTATGGTCAAACACAATGAACACCCCCTCCCCTCAATGACCAGCACACGGCGGTGGGGGAGGCCTTAAAATCATCCAGCAGTGGATTGACAACGGGGCTGAGAAGTAATTATCATTTAAATTATTCTAAAGTGATTATTATAGTGTACAGGCGATGAGTGATGTATGCTACGCTCTCTGCGTTAATAGAATCCCCCATACTCCACCCCCCCCCCCCCCCACAAATGTAATCCATTATTTTTGTTTGCAATCAACCAACGGATTACTAATAGCTTAATATAATTATAATATAGCGGCATCTAGTGGCTTCAGGGGGTGACGTAACGAGGTACAGTACTCTGTACAGATGTGGGCGGGAAGTCCCTGTACCCCTTTAACGATACGAGTCTAGGGAAACGGTGTGAGCAGCTTATACGGCAGGGGTATAGAGACTTTTCGACCACCTCGAACAGAATTGAGAGCGTTGTGTGTGTTTTTTATTGTGTCAGCGTGGAGATGTCCTCATCCAGCAGTGGACTAAACATGTACGCATGGACTTCAACACATTTCAGCAGTCAATACACTCACCCACACGTGTCCGCTTTAATGCAATGTAATTGCGTGTATAGTTTCGATTTAAAGCTTTCGTGACTGCAGGGATTCGTCTTCTTGGTTCTTTCGGTAAAGTCACGTAGAAGGCAAATAATAAAATAATAAAAATTAAACATACTAAAATAATTCTCACGACGTTTCGGCCACAACACAAGCAGCCGTCCTCAGGTGAAGAACAGGTCTGTCGGAAAGACAGCGTCTGAATGAACGCTGTCTTTCCGACAGACCTGTTCTTCACCTGAGGGACCTGTTCTTCACCTGAGGACGGCTGCTTGCGTTGTGGCCGAAACGTCGTGAGAATTATTTTGTTATGTTTTATTTTTATGATTTAATTATTTCCCTTCTACGTGACTTTACCGAAAAAACCAAGAAGATGCCTGTATATAGTATATGTGTTGTGTGTGTCACGATGTTTTGAGCGGTGGCGCAGTGGTTAGCGCACAGGAGCCTCCACCAATCGCAGGATTCACGGCCATGATAATGACCGAACCGTTTCTGGGCCTCCACAAGATCGACTCATGCTGGAGAGAGAAAGTCGGCTGGGCGTGGAGTGCTGGCCACAGCAAAACGGCTCGTGAAGGCGTGTCGGCCTCAATAGATGCTCGCTGACAGCACTTGCCCCACAGGGTTATGTAGGCTATACGGGGTGGCTGTGCCTGTGTACATCTGAGATGCAGAGGTGAGATCCGTTCGTGTGCAGAGTGGAGATGGGGGTGGCGACAGCTTTGGGGGGGGGGGGGGGGGCTTCATCCAGCAGTGGATCGATCAGGGCTCATGATTATTGTAAATATATATTTGCCGTTGAAGATCAGCGACGATGATTAATGTGGTTTAATTATAACTCTTTATACAAGTTTAACTTGCTTAACCGGCTGAGAAGAACCCAAGAGACGAGACTAGGGCTCGCGGTCTCGTTTGCCACGAGCGAGTGAATGAACGAGCGAAGCGCATTAAATAAGGAAGCAGGCGAGTGGGGAGTTGAGGAGTGAATCGGATGATGGCTGTGTGAGTTGAGCTCTCAAATTGATTTGGTTGTAACCATGTGCCAACTCAAAGGACAAGGTTAGGAGCAGCTGTGTGTGGTGGGGGAGCGGTGGTGTAGCGGTTAGCGCGCTGCGCTGCGAACCTAGCGACCCGGGTTCGATTCCCGCTGACGGCCAACACCAGCGTGACGATTATCTGAGCCTACTCGGCCTAAAATTAGTACCAGGTGCGGTGTGTAAACATCGCCACGAGGGAGACAAAGGCGGATAGGCGAGGAGCTGGCCACCCACCCCCTCGTGTGCCGTTCTGGCCTTCATAGGTGCTCGCTAACAGCACTTGCCTCGAGAAGTTTGTTAAGGCTAGACGGGGGATATTTGCCTTTGTGAAATCCCAAGGGTGGAGCGGTAGCGTCGTGGTTAGCGCGCTGCGCTACGAAACCCGGCGACCCGAGTTCCATTCCCGCACACGGTCAACGGCAGTGACGTGTATCTGAACCCGGTCCTGGGCCCTCCCCTAGGTCGACTCGGCCTCAAATAAATACCTGGTGCGGCGTGGTGCTGGACACCCCCCACCCCCTTTGGTGCCATGCCGGCCTTCATAAGGTGCTCGATAACAACACTTGCCCCAACAGTCTGTTAAGGCTGTGGAATCTGCGTGGTATATTTTTTTGCAAAATTTAAAAAACGCGGAGCGCCGTGACGTGGGCACGCAATGGGCACGCCTCTTGCGGAATGACGTCACGGGATCTTTAACTATTCACTGTGCAGCAGACCACGCGTGTCGCTAATTAGTAGCACGCGTAATTAAAGCCAATTAATCCATCATCAATTAAGTATTAGCCTGGTTATAACGCCCTGCCGTACGCGTGACTGTGTGTGTGTTGTGCCTGTGGCCATGATGCACGCCCGGCCGTCTTTGTCTCCCCAGAGATTTTGCGTTCAGCCTGGGATAATGCTTTAGATTGGTGACCAGAAATGAAAAAACAAAGATCCCCCGTATAGCCTTTACAGACTTGGTCGAAAGTGCTGTTAGCGAGCACCTATGAAGGCCGGCACGGCACACGAGAGGGTGGGTGGCCAACACCACGCCCGGTCGCCTTTGTCTCCCCAGTGACGATGTTTACACATCGCACCAGGTACTCATTTGAGGCCGAGTCGACCTAGGGGCGCAGGGCCCGTTCAAGTAATCCTCACTGGTGTTGGCCATGAGCAGAAATCGAATCCGGGACGCTGGCTTCGTAGCGCAGCGCGCTAACCGCTACAATACCGCTCCCAATGAGATGGGTGACCACCTCTCTATACACATACGCACAGAGCACGCGTTACGGACAGCTTTTCTGTCAAACCTAAACTAATTCATTGCTGGACTGCGCCTCCATGCCCCCGCCTAGAATCCACCAAATCTCCGTTGACCATCGTGGTGAAGTATGGTCTAATAACATCGACGGACCCGCATGGCATGGTGGGAGGATTGACACGAAATGCTGTACATCATACCGGTAGGAACCTCCTGGTGACACCAGCCCACAGGGGATTATTGTGTCCGTCGTGCAGGGAGGGGCTGGGTGGGGAGGGGCTGGGTGGGGGGTGGGATTGGAAGGGCTGGGTGGGGGGTGGGAGGGGTGGGGCTGGGTGGGGAGGGTCTGGTCAACCCGTGGTGCCCTCATAAAACTCAACGTTTAACCTACTCACGCCGGCTTGTGCCTGTCCTCAAAGTCGGGCATATTTGCGGAATACACCACGCCGCTGTTGACCCTGGCCATTGACCGAGCAACCCAACGTTCCTTACCAGCTCCCTCCGCAGGACAATGTGTTTTTTAATCGTTCTATGCGATGCGTTCTCTGTAGCCACTAGAGGCCGCTGCATTCCTCGCAAGGTCCCGAAAGAAAAAAAACCCACCCACAATAAAATCGATTAATAATTATTGCATCGTGACAACCCATTGACTCGAGAAGTGGTGAGATTCGTTTTAACCATACTTCACCATTTGTGTATATATATTCAGAGAAGCAATTAATGGTTACCATGGCGACTTTGGCAGTGTGGGGATGTGGGGGGGTAGGATCCTTCGTGCGCGTGCGTGCGCGCAACCAATTAATCTCGCTCCCACGTGGTTCTGGGGGGGGGGGGGCACTGGGGGGGGGGGGGGGGCCTCTGGGGGGGGGGGGCTCTGGGGGGGGGGGTTGTTGGAGCGGATGGGTAAGGCTTGAGGGGAGGGCTGTCGGGGTGCATGGGTGGATAGAGGGGAGTGTGAGAGTGGCATTGCATTATTAGGACGTGCGGACCTCCACTCGGCATCATCCAGCAGTGGATTGACGTTGGGTCAACAGATAAAGGACACGCCAAGTCGTCAGGAACAGCAGGACACCGACCCATCGATGTTCGCTTGTTTCGCATCGTGAGCACGAATCGAATCGACTGATTATCTCGTCGGGGGTAAATCTATACGTCGATGGTGTCGGGGTTGGTGGAAGCCGATGGGATGGGATAGCCCTCTGTGTATGTATAGACAGCAGAGGAACAGTGCAGCCAAATCCACCGTTGTACTGAACTTCTATCCCCCCCTCCACGTCTATGCTCCTCTCATGAAGTTCACCAAACCAGAAGTGACCCAGCGAGGTGAAGTATGGTCAAAATAGCCCTCCCAGCCCTCCTCCTCCCGCCCTCTCCACGGCCCGCACGGCGGAGTGGAGATGCACTCATCCAGTAGTGGATTGACACAGGGATGTGCACATGCATGTGTATGTACATACGTGTGTGTGTGTGCGTTTGTAAGCATGTCTGCATATATAAATAGTAGTTCGGATACGTTAAGCAATATATAGCAAAGCGGTATATCGTACACGTGTCGCACGTACGAGTGTGTACGAGTGTGTGTGCGTATCTCCGGCAGTCATCCACGTCGGGTAACCTATAACACCTGGGTGTGCGTTCGCGTGAACTCCTGCCAGCAAGCCTTCACCACCACTCCACGTGATCGTCTCAAAGTTGCACCTAGACTGGCACAAGCGTTGTTGTTGTGTGTCGTCTGTACGGATTGTGTGTGTGTGCGCGCGCGTGTCCCTGTGTTTATCTAACCAATACCAATGACGAATATCTTAAGCTGTGCTGGGCCTCCCCGAGGTTGACTCGGCCTCAAAGTGATACGTGGTGCGATGTGTAAACATTGCCACTGGGGAGACAAAGGCGGCCGGGCGTGGTTCTGCTCACCCACCCCCTCGTGTGCCGTGCCGGCCTTCATATGTGCTCGCTAATAGCACTTGCCTCAACAGTCTGTTAAAGGCTATACGGGGGATCTTTGTCTTTATGAGTGTGTGTGTGTTTGAGTGTATGTGTACAGTGTACATGGGAGCGATACGAACCCCGGCAACCTGAGTTCGAGTCCAGGCCACGGCTAACATCAGTAGCGAGAAATCACATCCACGAACCAGTCGCTTTGGCCTCCCTTGAATGGTCGGCAGCCTGAACACGAGTAACCGATGCGGCGAATAAAACAACATCTGCAGCAGCGGGGAGACAAAGGCGGTCGGGCGTCGTCGTGCTGTCCACGGCAGCACCCCCCCCCCCCCCCGTGCTTCGCTCCGACCTTATTACCACTCGATGCGCGCTCACAGCACTCGCCCTCACAGTTCGCCCGGCTTCACGGGGAACCTTTGTCTTTGTGTGCAGCGTCGTCTTCACGTGCTGGTCGCTCTGCTCGGGGCCCCCACCACCCCACCACCACCGCCCTCTCTCCCCACCTTTCCACAACCACCGCCACTCTCAGGCCAATCTATCGGGGGGCCCCCCGCGACTGAGCGTGTCGCGGGTCGGAGGCCTCGACCCCCTGGGGCCACCCCCCTGGTCGCGCTCAAACTCTTCCTGTGCGCGTCGCAGTTCCCGTTCCTTGACCCCACGCCGGCGACAGCAGAAGGCGGCGAGAGACGCGAACAGCAGCAGGCACAGCAGGGACAGCAGCAGGCACAGCACGAGCAGCGACGAGGGAGCTATGTGTGTCTGCTGAAGCAGCTGCTGCTGCTGCTGCTCCTCGTGCTGCTGCTGCTGCTGGACCACCTGCTGCAGATACTGTAGCGGCTGCCGGGGCTGTGACGCAGCATGCAAGCGGGAGAGAAGTCCCTCCTCGCTCGGCCAAATTCGATCCCGAGGCGGCGGCCAAGTGCTGACGGCTTCGGCCACGGTTTTGGTTGACGGCTGAGTTGGTGGCGGCTGCGGCGGTGGTGGTGGTTGTTGTGGTTGTTGTGGTGGTTGTTTCGAAGGTGGCAGCCTCCATCGTTGAGCTTTGGTGACGCTTTGGACTGTGGATGCTATAATGATAATGATGATGAGTTGTGATGCTGGGGGAAGAGACGGTGCCAACCACCCACCTGGCCAATCAGACACTACTACCAAACCTTACCCGAACCTCGACTAACGGTAACAATGACGAGCTCGACTCGGATAACTAACCAGCCACTAGTACTAGCCCTAATAAACTAGCCAATAGGACTAGCCCTAATAATCTAGCCACTGGTACTAGCCCTAATAAACTAGCCAATAGGACTAGCCCTAATAAACTACCCACTGGTACTAGCCCTAATAAACTAGCCACTGGTACTAGCCCTAATAAACTAGCCAATAGGACTAGCCCTACCCCTTACTAACCAGCCAATAGTACTAGCCCCCCTACCACCCCTCACTCCACTGCCGGCCGCGACCATCAGCCGCCTCCCACCTCTGGCGCTCAGTGGCTACTTTTCATCGGACGTGTGGCCAACGCGCAGATCCGCTCCGTGAGAAAAAAAAACTTGGTCTCAACGCTCCGCGCAGGTAGCTTCCATGCGTTGTCGGCGTCCCGCAAGAGGTCCTCGATCTCACCGTTACCTCTGCAGGCGTGTGGGTGCTCTCGTCCACGTATTTTTATCCCCGCGCTTGATGATCTTCCGGATGGGGAAATATCTCGCGCGTGCCGTGGCGATGTCTTGTCAGCGGTAGGGGTTGCTCCCGGAGGAGATTGTCCCTCTCACCACCACCACCCCCAAGTTCTCCTACTCTTCCCCCCCACCACCACCACCACCCGAGTGGTGACTATCCTCGCGACACACGAGAAGGGGGGGGGGTTGTGGGAGGGAGGCAGAGAGGCGACACCGATGTTACGTTTCACGTCTGCACAACAGCGGGGTGACGTCACACGGGGGTTAGGTGGGGTTGGGGGCGGGGGGGGCGAGGGGCGAGGGGCGAGGGTGTAACTTTGCACCAGAAAAATATGATAATCGGTTGTCATCGATTATCATCGGCGATCGATTGAATAAGCTCGCAATAGACATCGGGGTGTACGGTATTTGGCCTTCATCCGACAGCAACATGTATGTTGTATGTATGTGTGTGATGGAGGTCACGTGACACCGGTCAGCCACTAGAGGTCGATGACACTCGCCACAATGATTTCAGAGTTCACAGTGGCGTTAGTTAGGGGGGGTGCAGGCGGTGAAAATGCATCGGGTCCCAGCATGGGAAGAGGGGGCGGGGGTATATATTTGACAGGGGGTGAGCTCCCCCAGGGTTCAGTAGATCATCACTGAGGCTCATTGAGCCAGGCTAAGGCTCATAGAGCCAGGCTGAGGCTCCCCCAGGGTTCAGTAGATCATCACTGAGGCTCATAGAGCCAGGCTAAGGCTCATAGAGCCAGGCTGAGGCTCCCCCAGGGTTCAGTAGATCATCACTGAGGCTCATAGAGCCAGGCTAAGGCTCATAGAGCCAGGCTGAGGCTCCCCCAGGGTTCAGTAGATCATCACTGAGGCTCATAGAGCCAGGCTAAGGCTCATAGAGCCAGGCTAAGGCTCCCCCCAGGGTTCAGTAGATCATCACTGAGGCTCATAGAGCCAGGCTAAGGCTCCCCCAGGGTTCAGTAGCTCATCACTGAGGCTCATAGAGCCAGGCTAAGGCTCCCCTAGGGTTTAATAGCTCAACACTGAGGCTCATAGAGCCAGGCTAAGTCTCCCCTAGGGTTCAGTCGTCGGTTTTGTTCACTGTAAGGTATTAAGGAATTAAGGATTTGCATTCATTGCGCGTTTAAATACCCCAGCATCTCAAAGCTCTCTGCAGCACAATCCGCTCTGTCGCGTGCGCAGGCAGCGCAACTGCGCTCAATCGGAGCCAGGCGCCTTGGGGTCGAGGTAGAAGGGGACGGAGGGGGGGGGGCGATTGGACGAGGAGGGGGACTGGGGGGGGGGTGGTGGAGAGGCCCCCCAATTTAATTCCTTGCCTATCCGCTACACTCGTGCCACTGATCGCATCGCCAATCGTCATCGCTCGTCGATTTGCGTGGGTGTCCCCGCGCGCCGCCACGAGGCGGTTAACCCATGGGGCCAGGTGGAGGAGGTGGGGGGCTAAAGGGGGGGGGGGGGCATTTAGGGAATGAAGGGCGCGTGTCACGAGTGGACAGCATTTGTAATTCTAGATTTGAAGCTTTCGTGACTGCAATGAGTCATACTCATAGGTTTTTTCGGTAAAGTCACGTAGGTAAAAAATACAATTAAAACTAATAAAAGTTAAATAAAAATCACGATGTTTCGGAGGCAACACAAGCTTCCGTCTTCAGGTGGAACCGTCACAGCAATATACAGCAATCCTGCTGTGACGGTTCACCTGAAGACGGAAGCT
The DNA here is from genome assembly GCF_015708825.2 of Lethenteron reissneri. Taxonomy (NCBI): domain Eukaryota; kingdom Metazoa; phylum Chordata; class Hyperoartia; order Petromyzontiformes; family Petromyzontidae; genus Lethenteron; species Lethenteron reissneri. Next base: position 4,503,990 of record NC_083784.1, read on the forward strand.
TGTGTTGCCTCCGAAACATCGTGATTTTTATTTTAATTTTACTTTCATTAATTTTAATTTTATTTTTACCTACGTGACTTTACCGAAAAAAACCTAAAAGCATTTGTAATCCACACTTAGCGCCGGCAGGAGTAGCAGCAGCAGCCGCCGCATCGGTGCCCGTGTGCGTGGTGTGGACAACCCGGCCTCAAATCTGTACCTGGCGCGGTGTATAAAACATCGCCACTGGGTAGACAAAGGCGGTTTGGAGAGGTGCTGGCCCACACCCCCCCCCCTCCTTGTGTACCGTGCCGGCCTTCATAGGTGCTCGCCAATAGCACTTGAACCAAACGGTCTGTTAGGGCTATACGGGGGACCTTTGTCTTTGTGGTGGGGAGCGGTGGCGCAGTGGTTTAGCGCGCTGCGCTACGATCCAGGCAAAACCCGAGTTCGATTCCGCTCAAGGTCCAACGCCGGTGATGAATATATCTGAAGGTCCTGCACGCCGCTCCTTCTAGGCAGATTCGTCCTTAAACTGGTACCGGGTGGTGGTGAAAACCCAGCAATGGGGGATACAAAGGCGGTCCGCGTGGTTTTGAGACACCACCACAATTGTCCGCACCAGAGTAACTTGACCCTTGTTTTAACTGCTCGCCAGGAGATCGGACCGGAGATTTCTGAAAAACAATTTTCTAATAATTACATTTGGCAGCATCCTTGCATGTGTGTGCGTGTTGTATTTGTCTTCGGATGTGTTGGGATAGATATGTATGTGTCGGTGTGTGTGTGTGTGTGCGAGTTCGATTCCACTCACGACCAATAATATCGGCACATTTTAGGCGATCCCGGGCCCCTTCTGGGTCGACTCGGCCTTAAACGAGTACCCGATGCAGTGTGTAAATACGTGCACTGTAGAAACAAAGGCGGTCGGGCGTGGTATTGGCCACTCACCCGCTCGTGCGACATGCCCAGGCCTTCCTTCATAGGTGCTGGCAAACAGAACTTGCCCCGAAAGTCGGTTAAGGCGATTCGGGGCGGGCGGGGGGGATCTTTGTCTTTGGCGAGCCAATGAGAAGCGAATGTTACACAACCTGGAGCTGTCCAGCACAGTTCAGCACTGGTAACAGCAATGCCATATAAAGCACCATTGCAGCCTATCGTATAGCATACCAACAGCCTATATAATGAGGATATAGCATAGCCTAACATAGTCAGCTGTGTGCTAAAGCATATCGAATTAACCTATTGCACAGTTTACCACAGCCTCATGCTGTACAGCATTATCATAGCTTATAGCCCATCCTAGCGCAGCCTACTTGTCATACACGCACACACGCATGTACACACGTGTGTGTATGCATGCCTGTGTCCACGTGAATTTTTCGTGTATGTACGGAGCGGTAGTGGAGGGGTTAGCGTGGACTGCGCTACGAACCCGGCATCCCGAGTTCGATTCCCGCTCACAGCCAATACCACTGACGGTTAT